>NC_135637.1:15839877-16142907 GCF_053574225.1 Canis aureus | reverse complement strand
GTAGGTATAGAAAAAACAGGATCTTTAGAATAAAGGACAATCCTGGGTATTGACTCCATTCTCCTCTGTGAACAGCTAGTGACATTTCCTTTCCTTTTCAGTTTGTCATCGGCTGGTGCAAGCCTAGGGGTCCTCTAGTTAGCTTCCTCCAGGTGATTTTTGCCTCTCTTTCCAGGCACCCCAAACCCCCAGAGAACAAAACCCTTCCAAAGCCACTGAATGACTTTCCTCTTTGTGGGAGGCAGGGAGGCAAGCGGCTCAGACTCGGTCTGTCTCCCCTTCTTGTTCCATCACTCCTCTGTACTGGAGCTCCGGGGGAGCCCTTGGTCATAGGAGGATCCCCACCATGTGTATAGGAACCGTGTAGGGAAACGAGAAGTCCACTTCTCTGAGGGGTTTCCTGACCCAAAGACAGAACACAGATCTCAAAGATATGACAAGAAACGGGACTGAATCACTTGAATCTGTTTGGACTTGTCAGCTCACCGGAGTTACACTGTGACTTCAGTCCTCCACTGCCCCCCCAAACCGCTTCTGCCACCTTTTTCCTGGGACAGCCAATCATGCCCTAATGCACAGCATCTTTTTACATTTTTTAATTTATTTTTTTACAATAAAAATGACATCTTCATTTTAAGCTCCCTGGACTTCTTCTTTTCTCTGGAAGGAACTACTACCCTGCTGACTCTGAGATGGTGAGCTGCCACCTTGCATCTAGTAAAAGTGTTCGGTGTGTGTGTGGAGAGGATAAGGCTCTGCAGTGACCTGGGGTTTCATAACTTGATAATATACTTCTTGAGATCTTAATGGTGGTGGCCACTGTACATGGATGATTGTAGTTCACCCCTATGACAAACATGAAGGCAGGCAGCATTAGCCATATGTTACAGGTAAGGACACTGAGGATCACAGAGGTTCAGGTTCGTTCCCAGGGGCACTCAGCTGATAAGTGGTAGAGCCAGGTCCAAACCCGTGGTCCAAGACCCATGTGCTTCCTGCAGACATCACGATGTGATTGCCCTTCCGAGCAATGTCTGTTACCTCTTCTTGTCTAACTTACATCTGGTTGGACTAAGACTCGGGCCCAGATGACGTAAAGGAAGCTGTGCAGTGGAGAGGCGGGGAAACTTCCTACTTCGGTGGGAGGTTACATATGGGGTCACGCTTTGAGTTTCATCCCCATGACATTTGCTTATGGATCCAACCATCCTTCTTCTCAACTAAACTCTTCCTCATCTCCAGAATTTAGAGTTTGTTCAGATAAGGCCTTCAGGGCTGCTGGTGGTGATGGTGGTGGCAGTATCGGTTGTACCCACATTCTCCCCATTTCACAGATGAGAAAACTGAGGCACACGGGGTTTGCCCAGGTGGTGAGGGCAAGATGCAGGATTTGTATTTGAGATGCAGGGAAGATGCTGAATCTGTGTGCTTCAGCAAGGATCGGAGTGATGAGAAGGCTGTAGAGAGAGCATTGGCGGTATCGGGGATGCCGCTGGTGGGGGATTTTCCCTGCTTCCAAAGGTTGCCCTTGACCACGTGTCTGGGGGCGGGTGGTGATTCTGGGGCCAATGCCATCACCCCAGCAGGGATGTTTATAGACGGGGATGTCTCCTCCCCTCCCAGGAGGGTGTGCTCCTTACACCCTTTGGGCTCCAAGAACCCAGTTCCAAACGTATCAGCAACTTCAAAAAGAAAAACAAAAACAACTCAAGCTCAGTCTCTTAGGAAACAACAACAAGAAAAAAAGGCAACAAGAAACCTCTCCCATCCATCTGTAACCAAATATATTTTGTGCTTGGTTTCCTTGGGCGGCCTTCTCTTAACAGCTTCTAATTCACAGAGACACAAAACATAAAACAATTTAAGGCATTGGCACACTCAACTCGGCAAGGCGGTTTATTCCCAGGGGAGCGTTTTTGGCAAGGGCCTTCCGACGTCGGCTTAGCTGGAGGCTGGGAGGCTCACGGGACGAAGGAAGGAAGGTGTTTTGCTTGTGCTGTTCCCTGAGTGCCAAGCTGAGAGGTATTTGAGCTAAGTGGCTGACCTGATCATTATCCAGTGGGTAATTACAGCCAGTTGTGGAGGAAGGGCCGTGCAGAGGCCTAAACGGCCTCCACGCCAGCTGGGAAGAGCCTCACCCGGGGATGGATTTATGGCTGGCGGTGCAGAGTGGGACGTGGGCTTCGGCTTGGGCGTCAGGGAGGGCAGCAGCTTCTCCCTCCTTCTCTGCCTCTCTCTCTCTCTCCCTTTAATCTCGACTTCAGAAGGGAAGGAGTTGGTCATTAATTCATTTGGATTTGGAATCTGGGCTTTTTCATGTGAGAGAGGCAGGAACCACGAGGATTTTGTCTCAAGTATATGGTGTTCAGTTAATATTTACTGAGTGAAACGAGTGCATCCATAAACGAGTGTTAATATACTAGAAGCTAATATTTACTGAACGCTTCCGGTGTGCCAAAGCCCCATTATAAATCCTTTGCTTGTACTGTGCAATGGATTCCCATTATTACCCAGGTTTTACAGATAAGGAAACCGAGGCAGAGAGGTGGGTGATTTACCTAAGGTCACACAGCTGGAGGGTCCGAGTGGGTTTTCAGGCCTACGAAGCCAACCACACGCTGTATTCTGGAGGGAGGGATGGATGGATGGATGGATGGATGGATGGATGGATGGATGGAAGCCCTACATCGGAATAATAGGTGACTTTGGGAGAAATTCAAGTCCGTTCCACCTGTTTTCAGTGGACAAGGGAAGCTTCTAAAGAAGCCTAGGTTTAAGCAGCGAGTTTGTGGCAAAACCAGGTTTTCTGACATATCTGCCAAAGTGCCTGCAACCTCTCCCTTGTGCCTTCAAAAAGGCTCTAAGCCTTAGACGACTGAATCTTCACCAGGCTTGGGTACCCAGAGGGAAGCAGAGACACAGACCTGACCCCAAGGAGGGTGGCCAAGCATCCCCGTTGGCCCAGGACTGAGAAGTTTCCCAGAGCATGCTTAAACTGGGAGGAGGGCACGTGGGCACCTGGGCCGAGTTGGCCCCCGCCGCATTTGTGTTACGAAAACTCTGACAAATATGTAACACCTATCGGAGCCCGTGTAATGTAAAGCCTTTCAGGAATGCCACCCAATGCAGGGGGCGGGGGCTGGGCTCTGGCGTCAGACAGACGTGGTGTGGGATCTTACCTGCTCCACTGCCTTAGCAGCAAGTTGCCTTGGGCACGTTACTGTCCTCTCTGAACCTCAGTGTCATCTTCTATAAAGTAGGGATGACACTTAACTCTACTTCGGGGGGTTGTGGTGAGGTTGGAATGGGACAGTGAGATATAAGGTAAGCCACTCTGCAAGTGTGCTCTATACTGTCGAAGGTACCCTAAGGACACACAGAATTGGGCCCCTAACGGGCTCTCACCACGTAATTCTAGCTACAGGTCACGGCAGGCTCTAAAGCAACGCTCAGCTGGCTGCCAGCTCATCTTCCCTACCAGGCATGCTTTTCTGTGTCCCTCCCCAGGCTTGCAGACTCAAAGGCACACAGGGCCAGGCATGAACTGAACCCGCTATGCCCGGATTCTCCCCCTGTGGGGTTAGCACAACAACCCCATGGAGGAGTGATTGATGATTCTTATCCCCAGTTTTCAGATAAATAAACTGAGACCCAGGAAGGTAGAGAGAGACCTGCCCAAGGTCACTCACATAATAAGTGGGAGAGGCAAGATCTGAACCCGGGCAGCAGTCTGTCTCTGGGCCCTTGAGCACGAGACTGCTCGCCGTTTCCTGACTGCCTTGAATCCCATTAAACTCATTCCTTCTTATTTTGCATTTCAGTTTTTCCCCTCTGTTTTCCAGTTTTTACAATTTTATTTTACAGTTCCTGAAACAACACCGGGTGAATGTCCTTCGGGCTAAACCAGGGTTTCTCAGCCTTGGCACCCTGGACATTTTGGGGTGGGCGAGGCTTTGTTGTGGTGGCTTGTACGGAGGCCCGGTGCTGTGCACTGAGGATGGTGAGCAGCATCCCTGGCTCCCACCCACTAGGTGCCAATAGCACCCTCTCCCCATGAGCCGTGACTACCCAATTTATCTCCAGACCTCACCAAGGGTCCCTTGGGTGGGAGGAGCAAAATTGCTCCCAATTGAGAACCATTGATCCACACCTTCGTATTTTGAAGTGATCATCTCCTGGGTCCCAGTGTGTGTGCTATTTTTTTTTTTTTTTAAGATTCTTGATACATAAGGCCAAACTGTCTTCCCCAAAGATGTGCCAGTTTATAAGACTGCCTGCCGTGCACAAGAATGCTGTTCCTGACGTGTGTACCAATGACCAGTACTACCCAATGCGTTCTTAGGGAATCCCTGAGAAGTACTTACAGGTTTCTGGGTCTGCAAGAATGGAGAAGTGCTAGTAGATGACCCAGAGCCACCACTCCAAGTAGGGGAATCTGAGGCCAGAAGGGGCAGTGCCTTGCCGCAGGTCACACAGGGGATGAGCCATCCAGCTGGGGTCCTTGAGCGTTGGTGAAGAGCACCTGGTACCCGTAAGCTGGCACCCTGGACAATGGCCTCAATCATTCCAAATTAGAATGCTTCCTTGAGGCAAATGTTATTTCCAGGATTTTCCTCCCAGGTGGTGTGCGATTCCATAAAATTTTTTTTTTTTATTGTGCTGGCTGTGGATAAAGGCAGTGCTTTGGTGGTGGGGCAGGGAGTGATGTATTCTGGGGAGTTGAGGAGCCGGTAAAAGTTTATGGGCTTGCAGCCTGCCACGGACCGGGTTTATTGTCCTTTGTAAATTCTCTGCCATTTTTCCCCCTTTGAAGTCAGGAGCAATGGAGTCCGTGGCCTAATTGATACAGGATGGGAAGAGGCTGGGGATGCTCACAAGAGATAGGGCTGGCATGTTCCTGCAACTGCCCGCTGTTCGGTTCATGAGCTCCTCAGAGGGGATGATCTGTGGATCCAGCTCCACTTAGAATAAGCCCAAGTGCCTCCGGAGGACCTTCATGCCCCGGCCTGCACTAGCTCTTGGGCTTCGTCTCCCACCTCTCCTCTTGGGCTCAACATGCTGCAGCCATGAAGGCCACCTCTCCTTGCCTTGCCTATATCTGTTGCCACAGGGCCTTTGCATCTGCTGTTTCCCTCTGCCTGGGACTCCCTTTCTCAAGTTCTTTTCACAGCTAACTCCTTTGATTTTGTAAGGCTTCTGCTCATCTACCACCAACTCCTTGCTTTAAGGAGAGTCTCCCCTGCTCCAGTCACAATTTATCATATGGAGTTAACCCGTCTCCTTTTTTATACTCATTATGTGAAATGTCCTTATGTGTTTACTTGTGCATGACCTGGTCTCTCTACTGAGGACGGGGACCTTGCCTGTCTGGTTTGCAGACTTACTTCTGGTAGCTGGAACAATGAGCATAGAAAAAATACTCATTCGGGAGGGAGCACCTCCTGTAAGACTGGGAGAGACATGATCAAAGCAGGGAAATAACATATGGGCACATACAATACCCACAAGGAAGCAAATACAGGTGGTGTTGGATGCGAGACATGCTATGACCATTCTGCGGAGGGCCCTGGGGGCCCTGAGACATTTTCCTGTAGGAGGTGGTGTTTGAACTGGACCTTCAAGAATGCAGAGAGTTTACATGAATGGGAAGGAGTGGGTGAAGCATTTCACTCAGTGGGAAAGGCTAAGGTTTGCTCTGGAGATGGACACACAACCGTCTGGTCAAGGAGACAGTAGCAGCAGATGACATGCAACATTATGTGTATGTGTTTGTGTGTTGGATGGATTTTGGGACTTGAGTCTCACGTGAGGATTTGCATGGTGCATGACATGGGGCTTAAGGGCATGAGATATCTGGACTTAGATGCAGCTGAGGTTTAAATCTGAGTCCTTGGCCAAGTTACTTAGCCTTTCTGGGGCTCAACTTTCCTCATCTTGAAAATGGGGCTCCATCATATACAATACCGCATAGAGGTTCTATAAGGATTCAATGAGTAGTACACATAAAATGCTTAGGAATGGGATGAATAGGGCCAAAAAATGTTAGTGATCATAGTTAACGTCAATAATATCACCTAAATTAATAGGGCATTTTAACTACCACTACTGTAAATACAGGTCTATTGGCTTCTCATTTCACAGATGGGAAAACTGAGGGCAAAAGTCACCGGTGGCTTGCTCAATGTCCCAAATTTGTTCAACGGCAGGGATCTGAACCTCTCTGCGCCCCCCTTCTCCCTGTCTCCATCTGGACTCTTGTGCCCACAGCTCCAGATCTTGCCTCTCATGGAGTTCTGTCCATAGTCATGGGATGGCCATCCCCAGGCAACATTTGACCACTTCACCTTGCTCAGACACTCCTCAGGTTGGAAGGTGACCTGTGACTTTTTTTTATCTCTCTCGGCAATGCCCCAATCTCCTCCCCATTCTTTTAGGAGATTTTGGTAGTGACTTTGCATTCCTTTTGTGCTACTTTGTGGCCCAGCACTGGGCCCTTCCCATCCCTTGTAGGATGCAGATGCTGCTTGTCACTCCCCATGACCTGGATCCATTAGACCTTCCCAGCTCATCTCTTGCCACGCCCAAGATGCGACCCTCCACACACCTCACCCCTTCTCACCTCTGCGCCTTTGCTCACGCCCTGCTCAGGGACTAGTAACCCCTCCCTGCTCTTTGCCTGGCCACTACCACTCTTGAAGACTCAGCCCCACGCAGGGCAGGGCTTACTTCTCTCCTCAGGCTTCCTCAGCACAGGGCTCACGCACTCCACTCATATCATGGACCCAAGAGTCTTTCTCTGAGCCCCGGGCGGAGACCAGACCTTATTTGTCTATTTTGGAATCCTCTATACTTAGCCTTGTATCTGTTACAGAGTAGGAACTCAGGTAGTTTGTAAACAAGTGAATGAATGAACGAACACGTGAATAAATTGAGAATAATATCCCCAAACCCATTCAAAGACCATGAGCTTGGAAAAAACATCAAGATCTGTGCCTAGCTCTGGGTTTGCTGAGCCTCAGCAGCACATGGCACATTCACTCAAGGTGGACCTGGCTTCCAGGAGAGGCTAATAACAAAAGGACTCCCAAGATAACCCAGAACAAGGAGGTCCTCCAAAGGCTCCTTTTTTCTCTCTTGTGCTCATAGGAGGTGCCTCATCAATGTCTGTTGAGTGAGTTACTAAATGTAGGCATGGATGAGGGCAGCCATACATTAGAACTGTGGGCTCCCCGAGTCAAGAGACTGGTTTGTGGTCCATCTAGCGTGCCCAGCTTCAGGAAAGTGCTCGGTATGCAGGGGGCCCTTGGATTCCGGGAGTCAGGGAAACTTCCATCGGCCCCTGCACCGATCAACCCACACCCGTAGCCCGAGCATCATAGAGAACACAACTGCCCTTCATACTCCACAGTCGGGGTTTTCTCTGCCTTTGCAAAGTTCTTTTCACTCCTGTGGTCTGAAGCCAGTTCCTTAACATTGTGTAAACATGGTTTGGTGCGGTTTGAAAATGTATTTTAAAAATGTCACTAATTACCCCATGGCCTGTAACCACTCTTTCAGGGCCGTAATTGGCCTGTCATGTAAATACCTAATTAGGGGTCTTGGAAAATGGGGCGGATGGGAGGACCTGGCCTCCCAAGGCCCCCTGGCTGCTTCTCCCTCTCTGGGCCCCGGGGGAGACACCGGGGTCCCCTGCGTCAGTGGCCGGAGGAGGAGGGACGCACTCAGGCTGCAGCAGGGGCCAGTGCTCTGTGGCCCCCTGGCCAGGGCTGGGGCCTGCTCGCATCCGCACGCAGGGAATTCTCAAGCTACCAAGCTTAATGGGAACCAACTGCCCCAACCCCTCCTCCACCCTCCATGCCCAGGGAATGTGCTCATTTCAACTCAAATGACTCACAGATGTGTCTCTGGCTCCCCACTTTCCTTTTCTCCCCAAATAGCCGGGCTTGCAGTGGATCTGCCCTTACGGTAAGAACATCTATGTCTGAGTCAGGGCAGACCAGGGGAGGCTGGCAAACTCGCAGGTGAACCCATTTCAAGGATTCAACACAACATGCCACACACACCACATGTTCTTCCTTCTTGACGCCTCAAAGGACAAGGGATGATGTTTTGTTTGCTCTGGATAAAAACAGCTTTTCATCCCAGACAAGATTTTGGGCACCAACTTTTATCTGCCTCCTTGGAGATTTCTTTTTTATGACTTCCCATCTGTGTGCAAAGGGCAGAAGTATATCGATTGCATCTGGTCAGACAGTAGCCATTATTTCAGAGATGTGGCAGGAAAATGAGCAATGTCCACGTCCCTTGAGCTTGTTCGGCTTCAAAGCTTTTCCCTGTAACCAGACCCCTGGCTGGATGGTGGGGTGATCTTCAGGAGCTTGGGGGTTGCCTAGGCCTGTGAAGGGCCGGGCGCCGCAGATCCCAGCTGTGCTGATGTGAGCAACAGATGCTTTGCGTCGTCTCTTCGAGGTCATTCTCTGTGCACTTGAGATGATTTGCTGTTCCTTGTCCTTGTCTGTTCTTTGGGAGGCCAGAGCAGGGGCCTGGGTGACAGCAAGAAGTGGTCAGGTCCCAGATTAGAAGATGCTCCTTGGTTGTAAGGTGAGGGGGTGGGTACCAGTTACCAAGTGTCTACCAGGTGCCCATATAATGTGGAGGTTTATGGGGCAGGAAGGCGAGCAAGCATTAAATGACAGACCTGCCTCTACTGAGCTTCGCGAGCTTGGTCCAGCCTTTTATCCTTCCCAGCCACAGTGTTCTTATCTAGAAAATGGGTATGGTAATGGACTAGCAAGGGATTTGGTAGAAGGATGGAATGAGACCAGGGTCTAGCTCCAAGTGGAGCCCTCCACGAGTGGTCCTGATGACTTACTGGTCTGTCTTCTCATCTGTAAAATGGGGAAACAGCATCTACTTCATTGGATTGAGGGAAGTTTAAATAATTTATGTGTGTAAAGCACTTAGCACAGTGCCTGACAAACTCTTAGGGGTCAATATTTCATCATTACTTTGGCAACTCATGGTTTACTATTACCTTCTTCTCACTTAAATATTTTCTCCATTAGCAGGCTTGGAAATTGTTGCACAGGGGAATTAAGTGACTTGCTCAAGGTGATGCAGCCAGGAAGCAGCAGAGCTGGAACTGAACTCCAGGTACACGTGATTCTGAGTCAGAGGCCCTGTCCTCCCGCTTGTGTTCACTCAGGAGGGGCTGAGGCTGTGTGGGCAAGCCATGGTCACAAGGAACTTTCCTGGGCCTCAGTCGCAAGAAAAGAGGCAAATGCCTAAGGAAAGAGCACAATTCCTGGAAATATTAAGTGTGTGAAGATTTTGTGTGGCCAGGAGCGTGATGTATATATACAAGGGCAGGGAGGAAGGAGACATGTGGGAAAAGGACACGTATTTTTGTTTATTGCACTGAAAAGAAGCCAAAATGATGAATTCATGCTTCTGATATTTTCATTTCTTTTGGTGGACATTTCTTTTGCTTCCATGACGATAAAACAATTTATGAAGGTGACGTGTCAACGCTTTTCATCATAGTGCCAATAAAGAACACCTAGTGGATTATCTTTCCTTGGATGTCTTTAAAAGAGGCTTTTCTCATGGTGGGGCAATACTAGTTGTTCAGTAAATGATGACTCAATTGAGTGTGATATTTTATAATCATCAAATTAGCACATAATGTTAACAAAAATTTGGAAATTGAGAAAAATAAAAGAGTTCTTTAGAAATGACTCACTCACAGTTCTCATTCCCAAACATAACTCTTAACATTTTAGTGTGTTTTCATTTGAGTGTTTTTCTTTAATAGTTTAAAAAAAAAAAGCCCACATGACTTTAATGATACTATAAAGGTAATATTGCCTCCTGCCTTTTCCTGCGGTATGTTTAACATGGCCCTTTCTGTATCATTGTGTAGGTTTTTCTGAACCAATGTGTAGGAACTCATCGAAGGTGGGATGCACCGAAGTTGATAATTTCTCCAGGCCTGATACTTTCCCCAACAACGTGGCAATGAATGTCTTTTTTTTGCATGTTTTTTCCTTTCTTCCCTTCCCCTCTTTTTTTTTTTTTTTTCCTTAATGCTTGGAATTCTCTTTGGATGAATTCTTAGAAGAAAAACACCAAGCTCAAGCTGTGAACATTTAAAGCTTGAATAGGTATTGCCAATTTCCCCCCCGGGGAGATTCCATGTGCCATCCTGAAGTCCCTCTCATTTTTCAGTTTCATAACCATGGGGACAGCATAGAGACAGCATATAGTCATCTGTCACTCGTTGAGCAACATCCATTGACCGCTCACTTCGTGCAAGGTCTTGCTGGTGTTTCTCAAGGCTTCACCCTTGGGTCTTCCCAGCTCTGAGTCAGAAGTCACAATGAATCAAAGATGTGACCACCCTCACATGGTCAACTTTTCTCTGGGAACTGGCCCTCCAACTGTTTGAGGGAGTGCCCAGGGGTGGTCCAGCATTTTCAGGAAGGCCATCCTGATGGGTTAGAGCACCCAGCTTTTGTGGGACAAAAGCAGCAAATGCTCATTGTCTGAGCTCCTTGGAGCAAATACTTAAGTGTCCCAGTAAGCATTAAAGCACTCCACCTCCTCCCTACCACTTCTCTCGGACAAAGCTTTTATATGGAGCATGAGCACCCATAAATAACAGACCAACCTATAAATAAATACAGCTGGGAGCCTACAAAAGCCCTTGACAAATGCTGTTTATTTAATTTCTCAAGTGTGGTCCATTTGAGATCCAATTGGAAAGGCCCGCTAAGCTTTTAAAAGGCCAGCTTATGTGCTTAATCTAGATTCCCCTTTGAGGGGCCATCCTGCCATCTCCCCCACACCTGCTTAGCTCAATAAAGCAGCACGGCTATCTACAGGGGCAGGGATCTGGGACAAAGATGTGTTTTCCGGGTCCTCCCCAAAGAGGGGACTCAACTCTGGACAGGTCAAAGTCACTCTATCATTACTCTTGCTGTAATCTAGCCAGTCCGATCCTTCCTCATTATTCATTTACTAGGTGGGAAGGTCCTCCTTAACTGCCTCCAGAGGAGTGAAAAAAACCAGTGGTAAGAGCAATGTAGAGCCAGTGTGGGCCTCTTGCTACAAAGTGTCTAAATCATTATTTTAAGGGCAAGTAAACAGGGCGGCACATCTCAGAAGAACATGATGGGCATCCAGATGGCCACACTTGCCCAGCTCCTTCCTGCCCCAGGACTTTTGTTCATGTTCTTCCTTCTGTGTGAGATGCCCTTCTCCTCATCCTCATCTGACTCACTTGATTCATCCTTCAATAAGCGGCCAGTACGCCACTTCTTCTGAGAAGCCTTCCCTGCCTTATATAGGTCTTCCCACCCAAAGAAACAGATGGCCAGTTTCCTTGTCATACATTTTTACAGCATTCCGTGCCTCTCTTATAATCCAGCCCACCATTTCAATTAAATTATTCATTGTACAATGTTTGCTGATTACCTGTCTTGCTCACTCAACTATCACCTCCCACCTGCTACTCCCAAATCTGAGCCATCATCATGTTGCACCTGAGCAAATGCAGAAGGTTCCTTAGGGCTCTTGGCACTCCTTGGCCTCTGCCCCTCAAGTCTCTGCTTACCGCAGCAGCCAGAGGATCCTTTGAAAACATAAGCCACACTGTGTCCCTCCTCTGCTCAGAACCTCCCAGAGGCTTTTGTCTCACCCTTTCCATGGCCTGCCAGGCTCTACAAGATCTGGCTCCCATGACCTCTTTGACATCATTTCTGGTCACTCTCCTCTTGCTCACTTTGTTTCAGCCACACTGGTCTCTCTGAGGTTCTAGATGAGTTCAAGCACAGTCTGGCTCCTCTCAAAAAGTAGCTGTGGGGCTTTCTTCCTCATTGTCAAATTCCTACTCAAATAGCATCTTATCCAAGAGGCCTTCCTGGTCACTGGTCACTACACCCATCCTGGGGAACTGTTTGCTCCCATTTACCACACCTCACATGTCCTACATTTTGGTCTTTGGCAAAGTAAGAGAGCCAAGCTTATTGCTCTATCCTTACTGCTAGACCAGTCCCTGACACATAGTAGGCGGTCCATTAAAAGATTTGGCATAAATGAATGTATAACAATGAAGCTCCTCACACATGCTTGGACAACTGAATTCTTGAGACGGGCCTTTTTGATCTTGTACAGGATTTATTAGTAGATGTCTGTGCATCTTGTCTTTTTATTTTTCTGGGCAAAGCTTCTACAGTGAAGGTCTTAGAGATTTCTGGTGGAGTATGGCTAGGAGGCAGGGAGGTGCTCCCCAGAAAACACCTAAGATGGGGAGAATGGAATCATCTGAGAAAATGGAGCCAATATGAGCAGTGCTCACATCTGTCTGGGCAAATAGCTGGGGATGCCGCTGCAGGTCAACTTGTCATGAGGCTCTGTGGTATATGGGCTTGTCTGTCAGCTGCTGGAGGAAAAGTGTAGAGCAGAGCCAGTCAATGGTGAGCTCAGCTCAGATTGCGCTAAAGTATTGAGTCTTAACCATCATCAGATTTCATAAGGGATTCTTTTATTACATTCTTTGAGGGGTGAGGCTTTGTTTGCCTACATGAAAAAGTCCCAGCTTGGTATTTATCCTAGGAGGCAGGACAGGGCAATAGAGAGAGTGTGACTCTGAATTCAGATGGCCCTTGCTACTTGACTGGATGAGCACTGGGTGTTATTCTGTATGTTGGCAAATTGAACACCAATAAAAAATAAATTTATTATTAAATTAAAAAAAAAGATGGTCCTTGGTTTGAATCCTGGCTTTATCACTCAGTAGCTATTTCCATGACCTTTGTTGGGCAAGTCACTTTATCCCTTTGAGTTTTATTTTCCCCAAAAGACATTGTACTTCTGTCCAAGGATCCGCTTACCTCCTGGACTTCATCTGGAACTTCTCTCAGTTACTGTGCTCCAGCCACATTGGCTTCCTTTTTATTCCTTGAGGTTGTCCTGCCTCACGACCTTTGCAGTTGTCCTTCTTCATGCTAGAATGTTCTGCTCCCAGTCCTGCACAGCTGATTCTATATCATTATTGAGATCTCAGGTGAAATGTCACCACCTCAAAGAGGTCCTCCCTAGCCACTTCATCAAAAGTTGCCTCTGGACAACTAATAATAGGCTGTTATGTTTTCATTGTAGCTTTTAACACCATCTAAAAAGATCTTATATGTATTTACTCACTAATTTACTGTTTGTCTCTTACCGTGCACAAAAATTAAGTTCCACATGAATAGATACTTGCTTTTGTTTCACTGCTGTGTCTTTAACACCTTGAACAGTGCCTGGCACACAGTAGGTACTCAATAAATATTTGCTGGAAGAATGCATGACTGGTTTATTATAAGGAAGAACTGGGTTGTGGAAGCATAATTGTAGAAACGACCGCAATTCTCTACCCCTCTTTATCCTTTGCAGTGATTTCACAGCTCCTTCTATCCAAAGGTGGAGTTACTTGCCTTACCCTTGAATCTAACTGGGCTTGGGACTTAAGACCCATAGATGCTGTAGATACAGCAGCATGCCTGCTCCAGGTCTAGGCTTCAAGAGGTCTTGCAGACTTCCAGTCTAACTCTTGGAACACTGACCTCGCTATGAGTCATGTGGTCCAGTCACCCCTGTTACCTTAACAGCCAATCAATAGCCAGGCTTGTAAGTGAGGTCAATGATGGTAGCAGCCCCTAGCCAACCTACCAGCTGTGCACAGACACAGGGGAGAACCAGCAGAGATCAGGCAAACTTGGCCCAGATCAGCAGCTCCAACCAGCTAAGACATAGATTCATAAAAAGCCACTGAGTTTCAGAGATGTTTGTTATGCAGCAATAGCTAGCTGATGCCTGGCACACTGTAGATGCTCTATAAATGGTAGTTATTCATCGATGTGGGAGATATGCACTCCTTGGTACACAAGGGGGCCTTTTCTACTTGGGGAGTCATAAGTTTACAGTAAGATGTGTAACCTTATGTTGACCAGGAGGTGTGCATCCCCCTAGGCCCTGAGCAGCCTGTTCCTGCTATTAGCAAATATCCCTCCAGTCTTGCACTTGGTCCCTTGACCTTAAGGTCAGAAGAGCAATTGAGGAGCCTTATACAGATCTGGCTCTTTGTTTGACCTGAATAATACATGCATTTTCCTGTTTCTATGATGTTTTTAGGCCTCTGATTTATGGCGATGAACATGCCCCTGTGTTTGCCCTGGCTTTTGTTAATGACCTATCATGAATTATCCACAGAAGAAATGTTAAAGGAGCTAATTAGGCATTAACCTTACATTATAGATCAACCACACAATTGGATCCTTCACAGCTATGATTTTGACAGCACAAAGCATTAAGTATTGATGGTCCCAGGAAGGGCCAAGCGGGTGAAGGGTGGTGGGGGGAGCAAAATCCAGGGCGAGAGGGCCACAATGAAGATGCCTCCATGCAAGCCTGCGCTGGGAGGGGAAATCAGTGGCATGCAGTGAACTGCCTGGGGTTTGAACCCTAATGTATCTGCTTATTAACTGTGTGATCTCATAAAACAAGGAATGATAACAATTCTCTCACAGAGTTTTGAGGAGTGAGACACCATGTCATAAGACCTGCCATGTACTCAGCCCTCAAAAAATATTCTTTCCTATCCCTCCTCTCCTTTTGGAAAATTTGTCTTTTAGGGCTCAGAACCAAAGATTAGTCACTCTACCTCCTGTGCCCCTTTGTGAAGACAAGCCATGTTTAATTCCTGATAGAATCAAGTTAGCACCTGATCACAAGTGATGCACAGATTAGCAGAGTCAAGTTGGATAAAATCCTTTTAATAAGTAGCTCGGTGACCCTGGACAATAATGACATTATGAATAGATAATCTACATATTTATTATATAAAAATAATATATGCAATATATATTTATTATAGGAAATAATATTATATATTTATTATAGAAAAAATACATTTATTATATAAAATAATATATATCTTTATTATATACATATTTATTACATATGAACAATATATCATATGTTTATTACATATATCAACATATATATTATATATTATTACATATAAAGATATATATTTATTACATACAAAGAATACATAGCATATTTTATGCATAAATAAAATAAAAAACATATATTTATTACATATACATAATATAAAATATAAACTTATTACAGATAACTAATATATATTTGTCATATATATTTAGTATTATGTAAATAATATATATTTATTATATATGATATAGATATTATTTTATAGCTTATAGAATACATTCTTATCCAAGTCACTTACTCTTTCTGGGACACCGTTCCCAGTTATAAGATGCATATATATGGGTTATGGCTGGTCTGCCTACATGCCCTTCTAAGGAAAACTATCCTGGCCTGAGTCTTCACACTGTAGGTGGCCACGTTGTGCATCGCACGACCACACTCCCTTCACTTGCCCTACCATTACTGATTGGATGAAAACTGGGCACCTGACCAAGGACAGTCAATCAGTAAGCTTGCCCATGAGCAGGCTTGGGCCTGAATCAGCCAAGTTATGCCTTAGGAATTTGAACTAGTGGCACCAAGTGTGGGGAAGGGAGAAGGTGAGAGGGACCCTGGGGCACACGGAAACCAGTTGGTGCAACCTGGTGAAGGACAGAAAGGTTACAAGGCTGAGGGCGATGAAGCAGATTAGGAGTGGGCATGGCAGGGGGGGCAGAATGGGGAGGGAGAGAGGGAGAAGGAGACAGGAGGAGGACGAAGAGGAAGGAAGAGAGGGATAAAAGAGGAAGGGAATGGATGGGAGAGGTGACAGGAATTGAGAAACTGCTTTGGGTCCTAAGAGATTCTGCTTCCATTTCTTTTTTTTTTTAAATAATAAATTTATTTTTTATTGGTGTTCAATTTGCCAACATACAGAATAACACCCAGTGCTCATCCTGTCAGGTGTCCCCCTCAGTGCCCGTCACCCATTCACCCCCACCCGCCGGCCCTCCTCCCCTTCCACCACCCCTAGTCATTTCCCAGAGTTAGGAGTCTTCATGTTCTGTCTCCCTTTCTGATATTTCCTACCCATTTCTTCTCCCTTCCCTTCTATTCCCTTTCACTATTATTTATATTCACCAAATGAATGAGAACATACACTGTTTGTCCTTCTCCGATTGACTTACTTCACTCAGCATAATACCCTCCAGTTCCATCCACGTCGAAGCAAATGGTGGGTCTTTGTTGTTTCTAATGGCTGAGGAATACTCCATTGTATACATAGACCACAGCTTCTTTATCCAGTCATCTTTCGATGGACACCGAGGCTCCTTCCACAGTTTGGCTATTGTAGACATTGCTGCTAGAAACATTGGGGTGCGGGTGTCCCGGCGTTTCACTGCATCTGTATCTTTGGGGTAAATCCCCAGCAGTGCAATTGCTGGGTCGTAGGGCAGGTCTATTTTTAACTCTTTGAGGAACCTCCACACATTTTCCAGAGTGGCTGCACCAGTTCACATTCCCACCAACAGTGTAAGAGGGTTCCCTTTCTCCACATCCTCTCCAACATTTGTTGTTTCCTGTCTTGTTAATTTTCCCCATTCTCACTGGTGTGAGGTGGTATCTCATTGTGGTTTGGATTTGTATTTCCCTGATGGCAAGTGATGCGGAGCATTTCCTCATGTACATGTTGGCCATGTCTGTGTCTTCCTCTGTGAGATTTCTCTTCATGTCTTTTGTTCATTTCATGATTGGATTATTTGTTTCTTTGCTGTTGAGTTTAATAAGTTCTTTATAGATCTCGGAAACTAGCCCTTTATCTGATACGTCATTTGCAAATCTCTTCTCCCATTCTGTAGGTTGTCTTTGAGTTTTGTTGACTGTATCCTTTGCTGTGCAAAAGCTTCTTATCTTGATGAAGTCCCAATAGTTCATTTTTGCTTTTGTTTCTTTTGCCTTCATGGATGTATCTTGCAAGAAGTTACTGTGGCTGAGTTCAAAAAGGGTGTTGCCTGTGTTCTCCTCTAGGATTTTGATGGAATCTTGTCTCACATTTAGATCTTTCATCCATTTTGAGTTTATCTTTGTGTGTGGTGCAAGAGAGTGGTCTAGTTTCATTCTTCTGCATGTGGATGTCCAATGTTCCCAGCACCATTTACTGAAGAGACTGTCTTTCTTCCAATGGATAGTCTTTCCTCCTTTATCGAATATTAGTTGACCATAAAGTTGAGGGTCCACTTCTGGGTTCTCTATTCTGTTCCATTGACCTATGTGTCTGTTTTTGTGCCAGGACCACACTATTTTGATGACCACAGCCCTGCTTCCATTTCTAGCCTCTGCATATCCTCACCTTCTTTTCTGTTTTAAGCTGCTATGACAGGACTCGGTACAGCAATCTTCTAAGTCAGAGTATTGCGCTTTCTGTGCTCTGCACCGTGTATCTTTGGCATGCCCTGAAGACAAAGAGGGCACGTACAATTTCATTGAAAATAAGTGGATCAATCCACTTCTTCTTCTGACCCCCCAGTCCTGATGGAAGTTAACCATGAACTCATGCCTTTTGCTTGCTAACCTCATGGAGGAGCAATCCAGTATTGGACGGGAGCTGGGTGGATTGCCCCATGGTGAATGGTGGACTCCACAGATGTACGAAGCTCCCCATCCCCTCAAGGGTTGGATGCCAGACCACATCACGTGGGGCCAGGTGTGCTTGTAAGATAAGCATCCACAAAGGCCCCTAGCCATTGCACCAGTGCAGATGATGCATGTTAACCATTTTTAAGGGTACCATTCAGTGACATTATGTATGTTCACTTTTGTGCAGCCCTCACCAGCACCTATCTCTAGAACGTTTTCATGGTCCAAACTGGAACTCTGTGCCCATACCCCCTTCCCTGTCTATGATTTACTATAAGGAATTGGCTCACATAATCTTGGGAGCTGAGAGGTCTTGCAAACTGCTGTTGGCCAGTTGGAGGACAGGAGAACTGGCTGTGTGGTTCCACATAGGGGCCAAAGGCCTGAGGACTAGGAGGGCTGTGAGTTCTAGTCCGAGCAGGAGAAAGCTATCTCCACATAATGGTCAGATACAGAACCAACCTCCCTTTCCTCTGCCGTTTTGTTCTATGCAGGTCATGATGTTTTCAAAGTCCATCATACAAAGTAACATGTCAGCAGGCTGAATCACATTCCATGGTATGGAGAGACCACATTTTGTTTATTCACTCATCTGTCGATGAACATTTGGGTTGTTTGCATTTCTTCACTGCCCAGGCAGAAGAAATACTAAAGTCTGAAATCAGGGCCTGTCTTGGGGGAGGTCAGAGCATGCAGTGGCTTCAAGCTACCCGTTGCCTCCAGGAACGCCTCACTCTGTGGCTTCCTGCCGTGGAGAGCATGTTAGGGTCCAAAAAGCTGTGGCTGGAACTCCACTTTCTCCACTATCTTGACATTCAGATCCCAGTGTCTTCTAACTGGAAGGGCTGTCCTTGAAGCCATCTGAGCAGATCTGATCTTCCACTCTTGCTTCAGTCTTCCTCTCCTTTCTCTAGCATCCCCTTTCACTAGAGAGATTTCTCAGAGAAAATTGCTTCTTTTTTTTTCTTTTTTTTTGGGGGGGGGGACTTGCTTCTGAAGGGGAGTCCCTCCATAGTAGATCAGAGGAGGACAAAATTCTGGACTTTTATGCCTTCAACAAAGGTTGGGACTTCTCCAGATGGGAAGGCCTCTGCTTTCTGCGTCCCAGGTGGGGGAATCTGAGCCCATTTAAATTTTCAAGGAGAAGGAGAGTGTGGTCCCATCCTTGTGACTCACCTGACAAACACTTCCTGAGCACCTACCACATTCTAGGCTTTGCGTTCTTGTGTCTGTGGGTGTAGCGATGTCCATTGGTTGCCCTCGTAGCACTCAGAGAGTTGAAGGAATGAGAGAGACAAGTCAAATGACTGACTCTTCAGCAGGGTTAGTGCTGTGATGGTGAGAGGCATGGGGCGTCATGAGAGCAGATAAAAGGCACATGGAATGCAGGGAGGGCTTCCTGGAGGAAAGGGTGTGACCTACAAGAAATGTTCAAGGACACAAAAAATGTAGCCCAAGAAATAGAGAAGGCACGCCAGGTGGAAGAAACAGAAAGTGCAAAGGATCTGAAACAAAAGCAGGGCTTTTTGGGAACTGCAGGCAATTCAGCATTGTTGGGGAGGGGAGTCGGTGAGGGACGGGGGATGTGGGAGACAGAGCTGAGAAGGTGAGCAGGGGTCAGGTAGGAAGGCTCCTCTAGGCTGTGTTAAGGAGTTTGGGTTTGATCTCAAGACCATGGGAGCTACGGAGAGACATTTGGCTGAAGAGGGAGTGACACAGTCAGATTTGCTTTTGGAAGGTTCCCCTCAGCTGCCACAGAGCGCAGCCTCTACCTGGCTGGACTGGAGAATGGCGGAGGCTGGGACACCATCAGAAGATAAAACCAGTCCCATATTCAGCAGCCTGTCATCAGCAACAGAGGTGGGCTCCATCAGCACATCGAACCTCTGTTAAACACCAACGGTGACCCAGCGTGGTGCTGAGCCACCCACTTGGATGACAGGAATCAGCCCCAAGATGGCTGATGCCTGAGGAAGGGCCTCCCCATGGAGACGTGATGACCAAGGAGGAGAGAAAATAGATTTGAAGATGTAGACGCGGGGAGGGGGTGGTTCCCTGGAGAGGACGGGAGAGAAAGGTAGAAAGGTCAGCCGGGGCTTCAGCTTGGCATGAAGATTTATAACCTCCCGGCTCTTGCTCTGGCCCCCTCCCCATGCCCGCCCCCTTTCTCTTTCTGGCGGCATGTTCTAGAGACACACATTATCTCTATTAATACCAGCCATAAGGTCATTACTCAGGCACCAACTTTTCCTCCAGCATAAATATTTATACAGGACTGACCTGTGACTGCTGCGTTTTTGTTTTATTTGATTCCTGCCGCCTTTTGTGTCTTGCTAGTCTGTCGGCTAACGTGTTTAGCTCCTCTGTCTGGAAGCTTCGGAGCCAGCCAAGTCTCTGGGAATGGAAAAGGGGGGTGGTAGGTGGGGGGGAGAGGCGAGAAGGAGGAGGAGGAGGAGGCAGGCGGGTACCACTTGCCTGACACCAGCGAAAACCCAGCTGGGTGGATGTGAGGATGTCTTGGTGGGCTGTTTAGCCACAGGCTGGCAAAGCCCTAAAAGAAAGGGTTCTTTCCTCCCTCATTCCTGTGATAACCTCTGCATCCCCCCAAAACCCCAGGTCAGAAGCAGACTTCCCATGAAACCATCAAAGTGAATGCATCAAAACCCCTGCATCTGTGAGACCCCTTTCTCTGATTCCCAGGGATCCCGATGGGGATCTAGCAAAATGTCCCAAGGGTCATGGATTCTAATAATATTTGCAACAGCCAGGCCTTTCTGTGGGCTTCCTCTTACAGGTCCGCGCAACTGAATGAGCTACAGGTTCCCCCAACCCAGACCTGCTTTCTGTTTGTGGTGATGACACGTGGTTCTTCTGCTGGGAGTAAATTCCTATGTAAATATTGCTTAAAAGAATCATAGTAATAGTAATATCAGCAACAACCATGATAACAACTATTACTTTCAGAGTGGGTATTGCACGCCAGGCTCTCACTGAATTCTCACGATGACCTTGACAGAGGCATTTTATCCCTAAGACATGGATGAGGAGTTGGGGGGCTTAAGGAGGTGAAGTGTTTAGCCCAGTGTCCCACAGTTAGTAAGTGGGGGACCTACGATCTTGACCCCACTTTACTCTAACCCTCTTAAAGTGGGACTCATTGGAATAATATAGAGCATGCCTCCTAGGCACCAGGCATTGAATATTTATTTATTTCACACTGGATATCTAACTATCTTGCAAGGTGGGAGGGGACACTGGCTCCATCCTGCAAAGGAGAAAGCAGAGGCACAGGGAGGGAAGTGATGTTGCTAAATCTACAGCAGATACACTGCAAAACAGACTCCCACACCCGCTGTGGCTGACTCTTCCCCAGCTCCATCGTCACGACTCTGCTGCAAACAGTGGCTGGCCAGGAATGTCCCCTAACACAGAGTTCTGTTTGGTAGTTCAGTGAAGGGTGATGCTTTCTCCTCTTTCTTGTATGCTGTTTTGACAGTCTTATAAAGGAAATTTCATGCATTTCGTAAAGAAAAAATGGAGATTCCAGAGAATTCTTTCTTTCTCTCTGCGAGTGGACTGGCCAGGAGGCCAACAAGACAGTCACGTGTCAGAGTGCGATGGGCACTGGTGAAATTGCAGTGTGAGATGTCTGGGCAAGAACAGAGGATGGGTGTTTTAAAGGGCTGTCTCTCTGCTCCCAGATTTCCATCCACTTCAGCAGCCTGCCCTGTGGCCAAGACCTCACCCTTCAATGACTGCCAAGACCTGTTAAACCATAGCAACTTCTTTTAAGGCCAGAGATGTGTCGGTTCCACTCTTGATGAGCCCTCAGCACCTAGCATAGTTCATGGTACTGAGTAGGTGCTTAATAAATACTCATTGTGTAAATGAATGAGGGAATAAATGAACTTCATCAGGGACCACCTCTCAGAAGCATGTGAATGTTGATGAAAGTTCCAAAAATCAGAAATGTCCTTAAAGACCTAAGGGGCCAGGGTACACTTCAAAGGATACTAACGCAGAGCACAGCGGGAGAGATCTGGGAATTTGGGTTTGGACAAATGGCTATCTCCCTCAATAACCAGCGGTGAGACTTTGGGAAGTTGTTCCTTCCCTCTGAGCTTGTGTCTTCCCATCTGGAGAAATTAGGGGCTATCTGTAAGGGTTCTCAGTGGGGAGGCTGGGTGATGCCATGAATGGTGAAACACTATAATTGGAACAATAGCCAGACTTCCTGGGCTCAGGTCACTGCTTCCTCAGGACCAGTTGTGTGATCAGACTGCAAGTGACTCAGCCTTTCTCCATCTGGGGAATGGGAAAAGTCATGGTACCTAACTCACCGAGATTCTGCAAGGATTAAATTAGGTGATACATATCAAATGTAAAGATCTTAGAGCAATGCGGCAGGAAGTACATGAGCTAAACGCATGTTGTATATGATGATTATTTGCATCTATGAGTGGGAGATATTGCATTCATATTATATCCATAAGAGTAATCGTACTAGTGAGGTGTTTATAATATGTAAGGCATTATTTCCTTTGCTTCTTGCAAAATTCTGTAAGAAATTTATCTTTACTTTCATCGGTTGCATTTTGCAGATGGAGTAAAAGAACCTAAGCCACTTGACTAAAGTGACATAGCATCTTCGTAAGGGGGCAGATATCAACCTAAGTTTGACATCAAAGTCTGGTTACATATTCAGAATTCATCAAGGCAAGGCAAGTAATTCAGTGGGTGAAGGAAACCTGGCCTAAGATAAGAGATAAGCAACTGCAGGTGTGTTGGTCAAGCATGATTTTAGTTGGGTTACATCGTCTTTTAAATTTATACAGGTTCTCAAACTTGGCCGCCATTTGAATCATGTAAGGATTTTTTTTTTTTAAATAGTAACGTGGGGCATCATCCCCAGAGAATGTAACATAATTGATGTAGGGATTGGCACCTGAGGGCAGGAATTTAATAAATTCCCCAGTTGATCCTAATGTGTAGCCAAGATTGAAAGACAATATTCAAGAGCATTGAGTGAGCCAAAAAATACCCCACAAAAAAACAAAAAACATGCTAGGTGCCATATTCTGCTAAGGAATCACCAATCTGCAATTTTACATAAAGACACAATCTCTTTGCCTGAGATTAATCAATCCACCTAGCCATTCATCCACCCATCATCTACCCACCTACACACCTACCTACCCATTTACCCTCCTAGATAGCCATGCTCTCATTAATCTATCCTTCCATCTGTCAATCCATCCATCCACCAATCTCTCCATCCCCCTTCCATCCATCCATCCATCCATCCATCCATCCATCCATCCATCCATCCATCTACCCATCTATCCATCCATCCACCCATTCTCCAACTCCCCTTCCCCCATCATCCATCCATCCATCCATCCATCCATCCATCCATCCTTACAGTCATCCATTCATTCATCTGCCTATCTACCAACCCACCCATTCATCTACTTAGCCACCAACTCACCTATATGTTTGCCCATCTACCTGCTCACTCATCCATCTTTCCTCTATTTATCCTCCCTCCCTCCGTTTCTCCTTCCTTCCTCCCTCCCCTCCCTTCCTTCCCTCTTTAATTTGGCCTCTTCTCGCCCCAGACCACAGCCTGGGCTGACCCTCAGAGCAGTTTTTCTTGCAGCGTAAATAGCCTCTTCCTCTCCTCTTCTAAATGTTTCTCTTCCACGACTAAGGTGCTAGTGAACTTCTTAGAGGTGCCTGGGCGGAAGTGAGCCAGAGAAAGAAAAGAAATCTGTTTCTGGTTTTCCCTGGATGACCTTTCTTTCCCGAGGAAGTCTCTTATAAACACTTTCAGCACGGCGGATGCCAAGACTTTTGAATGGCTCCTCCAAGTCGAAAGGCAATCTCAAGTGCATACCTGGTGTGCGATGATCTGGATCCAGAGGGAGGTTTAAGTGAGGCACTGACCGTGCAACCCAGGGCCAGCCCCAGGGGCTTCCTCCCCTCCCATAGCTGACAGTGCAAGGGCAGGATCCCAAAGGCTGTTCCTGAGCTTCTGACATGACTTTCTCCTTCAAGAGTCTGTCCCCACCTGAACTTCTACAGCAGAGTTTGTTACCCTTGGCACTACTGCTACTTTGGCCCAGATAATTCTTTGTTGGGGGGACTGTCTTGAGCATTGTAGGATGTTTAGCAGCACCGCTGATCTGTCTGCTGTATACATCAGCAGCACCCTACCCTCCTTCTCAA
Organism: Canis aureus; assembly: GCF_053574225.1. Taxonomy (NCBI): domain Eukaryota; kingdom Metazoa; phylum Chordata; class Mammalia; order Carnivora; family Canidae; genus Canis; species Canis aureus. The sequence continues at coordinate 16,119,066 of NC_135637.1, read as the reverse complement.
GTTGTGACACCCAAAAATATCTTCAGCCATGATCAGCTTTCTTTTGGAGGGAAAATTGCCCCTGGCTGAGATCCACTGTTTTAAACCAAGCTCATGGTCATTGGCAGGATGTCACCCCCTGGGACATTCTCTTTCCTTGTGAATGATAATTAATTATAATAATAGTTTCCAAAATCATTAGACATGTTGTCCTTTCTGGTAATAACAGTAACAATGTAGTAATAATTGCAATGATGCTGTTGATGATACTAATGGCACTCGCTGTGTGCTGGGCCTTGCATTTATATCAAACAGTGGTTCTCATCCATGTTGTAGATCATAATCACCCAGAGTTTTAAAATTCACAATGTCCATGGGCCACCTGGATAGCTCAGTCAGTTGAGTATCTGATTCTTGGTTTCTGCTCAGGTCATGATTTCATGGGTTGTAGGATCAAGCCCCTCATTGGGCTCGGTGCTCAGAGTCTGCTTGGGATTCTTTCCGTCTTCTTCTCTCTACTCCTCTGCCCCCTCCTCACTTTCTCTCTCTCTTAAATGAATAAATCTTAAAAAAATAAAATAAAATGTACAGTGCCCTGGAACACCTTCAATTATATCAGGATCTCTGGGAGTGGGGGTGGTGGCATCAGTATTTTTAGGGCTCCTGAGGGGATTCCAAAGTATAGCCATGCTATAGAACCTCTAGTCCAGGTTTGCCTGAGACATTTACTGTTTACACCTGCTGTCCTAGAACAACTGTAACATTTACTTCTCAACATGCCCTGGTTTGGACAATAGATTATGCAGTCACCCATCCTGTATCTTAGAAATCTTACCAATTCTTATAGCTAGGTAGAGTCATTATCCCCAGATACACCTGTGGAGAGCTGAGACCCGTGGAGATGAAATTGTTGGCTCAAGGTTGCACAACTTGTAAATGGTGGAGTTAGGATTTGAACCCAAATCCAGTCCTACCTCAGAACTGGGCCTACTGAACCCTGTGCTCTACTGTCTCTTAAACCAGCCTCCCTGGAGGGGTTCCTATGTATATTAAGCAGATGAGTCTTTATGAAGAGTTGGTCTGTGAGGAGGGCTATTTTTCCTGTGCAATGACAACATTCTCATTTTTCAAGATCCTAAAGGGTCTTTGAGATAAGCATGTGCATATTTTTTTCCTTCCTGGAATGTTCGTTTTTGTTGTTGGTTTTTGGCGTGTGAAAGCCACACACTTTTTTCAATTGGTAGGAGCTTGGCTGTGCTGTGGTAACAATTCCCAAACCTTGGTGGGTTTAAAAACAAACCAAGAAAAAATAGTTTCATTTCTCTTTTATGCTACCTGTCCATCTTGGATCAGCAAGTGGGGCTCTGCTTGTCATGGTCATTCTGTGTGGGACCTTGGCTGACAGAGCAGATGATCCCAGACACAACTGGTCTCACGCTGGACATTTCAATGCTGCAGCTCAGGAGTGACACCTGCCACTGTGCTCACAACACGTTGGCCAGAACTGGTCATATGGCCTTACCAAAACAGAAGAGGCCAGAAAATAAAATCTTGCTATATGCACCTTGCAGTTAGAGAGCTAGGAACACAAGGTAAACAGCAGAGACGACAACCACCTACATGTTTATCAAAGAAAATTTGGAAAATGCAGAAAACCTCAAACAAGATTAAATGCCTGCTATAGATGGAATGTTTGTGTGCCCCCTAAAATTCCTATGTTGACACCTAACCCTCAAGGTGATGGCATTTGGAAGTGGAGCCTCTGGAAGGTGATTAAGTCATGAGGCTGGAGGCTTTGTGATGAGACTGGTGCCCTCATAAAAGACCCTTCAACAAGCTCCCTTGCCTGCTTCTGCCATGTGAGGGCACAGCAAGCAGATAGTCATCTATGAACCAGGAAGTGGGCTCTCGCCAGACACAGAATCTTCTGGCACCTTGATCTTGGAATTCCAGCTTCCAGAACTTTGAGAAATAAATATCTGTTGCATAAGCCGCCCAGTCCATGATATTTTGTTACAGCCACCTTAGATAACACCCAATTCCACCTCCTACAGGATAGTCTCTATTACATCGTTAACATTTTGCTTTGGATCCTTTTTGTTTGTCTTTCTTTGGAGACATATACACATACACAGAGCGGAATTAAGATTATTCTGTACACGCTGCTTTTCTCATTTAGCGACATAATTCTCCTATAGTTTCTCTGATCCTGAAATAGTTTTCAATACATGATCTTCGGAATTGAAAACTATTCCATTGTAAGACTATCCCTAACTTGATTTAATTGGTTTTCCATTGTTGGATTTTAAGCCATTCCTGGTTTTCCTGTAATTGTGTAATGATCACTTTACACATAAATCTCTGTGTGTCTCTGATTATTTCCTCAGGTTAAAGTTTCAGGAGAGGAATTCATTACCTGATTAATAGAAATATTTTGGATAAATGTGATAAATTACTTCCACGAGGTTATACCAGCTTATGCTTCCGCAGGTAGTCCGTGAGAATGCCCTTCTCCCTGCCTCTCCCCAGTGTTAGCCAATACCATGTCTTTATACATTTTGCTAACCTTGAGAAGGAAATAAGTTCTGTCTCTATTTTCTTTGCATTTCTTTATTTGCTAGAGAGGCCAAATGTTTTTTTTTTTTAATATATGCTTACTAGCTTTTTGTAGTTTTGCTTTTATAAATTGGTTATTGATGTACTTTTCTAATTTTTCCATTAGAGCGTCTACCTTTTTGATTAATTTATAAGACTTCATTATACATTTACCATTAAAAGTTAAGCCTTTGCTCTCATAACTTAGAAATATTTTCCTTCTATTTTGTCAGTTGTCACCCCCCTCCAGATGTTTTTATTTTTGTGGGTGATTCAATGGGTTTTGATTTCTTCATGAAGTCACATCCATTAATTTTCTGCATTATTGTTCCTGCCACTACCTTTATGCTTGTGAAGGTCTTCTCCATTCATTGATTGGAGACTTGTTCATATTTAGATTCTTCACATGACCTGTTTAATCTCTGTAGCTGTTTGACCCTGCACAAGTCACTTAACCTCTCTGTGCCTCAGTTTCCTCCTCTCTAATTTGGGAATATAATAGTACCTGTTTGTAAGGTGAGTGACACAGTTGAGTCAATTCATATAATGCTTAGTGCTTGGTGCAAAGAAAGCCTATACATGTGCTGGCTTTCTATTAAGGGTATTATTAATTTTTCCCAGTAGTGTAACCAAATAAGTAATCGAGTATCCTAACAACATTTGTCGAACCATCTGGCTTTCTGATTTGTTTATTGATTTGTCTATTTTCTTTATATTAGTACTACAGTTTATATTTCTGTAGCTTTAAACTGCTCTTTAAAAAAAATAAAAAAATAAACTGCTCTTTAACATGTGATGGTATAAGCACTCACATGCCCAGCTCCTAGCTTGGCTTCAAATCCTTGGCTATTTTTATCCTATTATTTATGTATTTTTGTGGGTAAGTATGGTTTTTACCACATTGACAAAAAATCCAAAGAATTGGTGAGGTTGAGAGCTGTTGATGAGTCCTTGCTCCACGGTGGCAGAAAAAAAGCTGGGAAAAACATCTATATATTTTTTTTGTTTTGTTTTGTTTTTTCATAAATTTATTTTTTATTGGTGTTCAATTTGCCAACATATAGAATAACACCCAGTGCTCATCCATCAAATCCCCCCCTCAGTGCCCGTCACCCAGTCACTCCCACCCCCCGCCCACCTCCCTTTCTACCACCCCTAGTTCGTTTCCCAGAGTTAGGAGTCTTTATGTTCTGTCTCCCTTTCTGATATTTCCCACTCACTTTTTCTCCTTTCCCCTTTATTCCCTTTCACTATTTTTTATATTCCCAAATGAATGAGACCATATAATGTTTGTCTTTTTCTGATTGACTTACTTCACTCAGCATAATACCCTCCAGTTCCATCCACAATGAAGCAAATGGTGGGTATTTGTCGTTTCTAATGGCTGAGGAATATTCCATTGTATACATAGACCACATCTTCTTTATCCATTCATCTTTCGATGGACCCCGAGGCTCCTTCCACAGTTTGGCCATTGTGGACATTGCTGCTAGAAACATCGGGGTGCAGGTGTCCCGGTGTTTCATTGCATCTGTATCTTTGGGGTAAATCCCCAACAGTGCAATTGCTGGGTCGTAGGGCAGGTCTATTTTTAACTCTTTGAGGAACCTCCACACAGTTTTCCAGAGTGGCTGCACCAGTTCACATTCCCACCAACAGTGCAGGAGGGTTTCCCTTTCTCCACATCCTCTCCAACATTTGTTGTTTCCTGTCTTGTTAATTTTCCCCATTCTCACTGGTGTGAGGTGGTATCTCATTGTGTGTGTGTGTGTTTTTTTATTTTGATGAATTCCTAATACTTTATTTTTGCTTTTGTTTCCTTTGCCTCGGGAGATGTAAGTAGAAAGAATTTGCTACGGCTGCCATCAAAGAGGTTGCGTTCTCCTCTAGGATTTTTATGGCTTGGGTCTCACATTTAGGGCTTTGATACATTATTTATTTTTTTACGTATTTTTTTATAGTGTTGCTGCTTAAAAAAATTTTTTTGTAAATTTATTTTTTATTGGTGTTCAATTTGCCAACATATAGAAATGAGTGGGAAATATCAGAAAGGGAGACAGAACATGAGAGACTTAACTCTGGGAAACGAACTAGGGGTGGGGGAAGGAGAGGTGGGCGGGGGGGGACGACTGGGTGACGGGCACTGAGGGGGGCACTTGATGGGATGAACATTGATATTTTGGAAGAAGTTTTGCAAACTTTGGAGTTGTTCAGAACCCAGAGTGTAAAGATTGCCAGCAAATTTAAGAATGGCTTCTGGCCTCTCCTTGAGAATGAAAGATGCCAGGCAGTCAAGAAATTTATAAATGTCACTTGATCTAGATTCTTGAAGGACCAGCACATGCTCATATGATTTCCTTGCCACCAGTGGAGTTCAAACCCTCCCATTGTATGTGAGTCTCTGCCTCTGGAAGGATATGAAATGTAGCAGCTTGATCATACCTCCACCTTGGCAAGAACTATTTTTGAATGAGAGGAGTCTGATGTGGGAAAAATTTGGTTTGAAGGCCAGCAGAGTGGGTTCTAGGCTTGGATCTGGCCTTCACCTCTGGGCTATCTTGGATAAACTGAGTTTAGACAGTTTAGACAGTTTAGGTCTCTAGACCTCACTGTCTCCATCTGTGATATGGTGAGTTGGTTGATTCATGTGCAGTAAGCTCTTCTGAGCCAGATAGTTCATGCCAGTGTGTGAAGTGGGCCCAGGTGGTAACATCCTGAGGAGAAATGATAACTGGGAGGACCAGTTAGAGGCCCTTGCCCCTCTAAAGGGTGCAGCCTTCACTCAGCTTCCACAAATTGTTGCCAGGCAGGAATGCTGGCCTGACGTTACCAGAGCTCCTTATTTTTCAAGAGAAGAGAGAAATAAAGAGTTTTATGTAAAAACCTGATTTTTGAATGTCTGCAATTAATTCAAATTTCTTACAAGCATGACATAGGCCAAACAAAGCAGTCCTGCGAGCCAACAGTGATCTCTAATCTAGTTCATCTGCAGGCTCTCTCTCTCTAGCCCCCAGTGCTGTGATTCTCTGCTTACAGGAATACCCATGGGTTCCAGAGCCCTGTCCTGGCAAGCCCAGGGAGAGCCTCAGTATAGGACAAACCGGGGCTCACTACTTTGGAGCTAGACAAGATCCACTGGCAGAAGAAAACCCAAGGGGGTTGGTCCACAAGTATCCGATGGTTCATTTTTTCCTTTCTGGCTGAGCTGCTGGGTTTCAGGTAGCAGGCTTGATTTTTATGTGCAAAGCTTAAGCTCACTAGTCAGCCTTGGCTACATGGTGCCCCATAAATCATAGGCTGTTCTTATTATAAATAAAATCCAGCCGATGCTAGAGGTGCTAAGGAAACGGCATGGGAGAAAGCGAGACTTGAAAGTCACTGGAGACCTGTCTTGCACCCGTGAGCAAATGGTTTGAGAGTCCAACGTTTTCCATGGGAATGCAGGTTTATGTTTGTTTCCACCCATCATGTACTTAGGAGTGCTCACTGTGTGCCAAACACTGTGTGGATGCTGAGGATACAAGAGGGCATAGGACAGACACCTTCCTGCCATCCTGGAATTGAGTCTATGGGAAAGGAAGGTGGCTGGGAGATAAACAATCCCTCAAAGCATGAGAAAGACAGGAACAGAGCAGAGCTTGTGGGGGAAATCTGTGGGAGGAGTCAAAGAATTATCCCCATGAGGACTGATACTTAAGTTCTCACAAGAAGGACGTGCAGAAAGCCAGCCATGCAAGGAACCGGCACGCAAGAGCCAGAGCCCAGCCAAGGACAATGTATCCAGGATGGGAGTTCCAGTGTTGAAGAACCAGTGACGTGGCTAACCAACTTGTGTGTTCATATTCCCATCTGGAAAGTGAGAGGTTCTGTTCTGGACAGTCTCTTAGGCCCTTGGAGCTCTGCAAACACACAACTCCTTGGTGACACGCTGAGATTGAGTTGGACGAGGACATTTCCACAACACCTGTTTGACCTTTGTCAGTCTGAATAATAATTTAAAGAGCAATTGTGGAAGCTGTGGAGGGTGGAACAATACTTTCCGCCGGCCGGTGTCATCTCAGGTGGTGCGGACACTGTCTGCTAAATGCGCCTCGAGAGTTGGCACCAGGTGAGAAGACTTCCTTTTCCTACTGGTGAGTTGAGAAGGGGCTGTAGTCTACTCACCATGTGCCAAACACATGTACCCTTCAATTACACAACAAATGTTTATTAAGTCCCAAGCACTGGCTTAGGCACTGGGGAGGCAGTTAAAGGGTGGGGGGGAGATTCTAGGCTGATAGCTCACACGAATTACAAAATGATGGAGAAAATGATGGTGGCAAGGAGTGAGATGATAGAATGAAATAGTGTGTATATGCTTGAGAGAGACAGAGCAGGAGGGAGAGAGGGGGACAGGCAGAGACAGAGAGAGAAATGAGGAGAGAGAGAGAGAAGAGAGAGAAAGCAAACCAAGGATGATACCTGAGGTTGTGTTGCCACAAATGACCACATTGAGAGGCTGATTTCTGTGGAGAGACCTGACATCAGTCATGTGAGCCCAAGGGAAGGGCATTCTAGGCATGGGGGAAGTAGCAGGTGCAAAGGCCCTGAGGTGGAAATGAGCTTGGCATGGTCAGGGAGGAAAGGCAGTGGAGTGTTGAAGCTTAGTGAGCAAGGGAGAAGTTGGCAAAGGGTCAGGGCCAGAGTAGGGAGGGTCTTTTCTTTCTAAGCACAGAGACAACTTCCTGAGAGGTGTTAAGGAGGGGAGCGACATGCCCTGATTGATGTCTTACGAGAGAACGTTGACTGCTGTGGGGAGCGAAGGGGCAGGAGCAGAAGCAGAGGGAACTGTTGAAGTCATCAGGGCAGGAGATGATGGTGACTCGCTGGCAGTGGAGACGGGGTAAGGGGTCATGTCCAGGACATCCTTTGGGAATAAAGCTGACACAATCTGCTGATGGATTGGCTACAGGTAAGCAGGGAAGCTGGTGAATCAAATATTACCCCTATATGTCTGGCTATGTATTTGTATTTATTTATATACACATTACTTCTATTTAGTTCCCACAAATATAAATATATGTTTTTCTATATACATATATAAACACATACCTATGCATATACATGGGCAAATGTATATTTACATATATATTTACATTCATTCCCCATAAATATATACATTATTTATATTGAATCCCCACAACCCAGCCCTGGAGGTGGATATTATCATCCCCATATTATGGCTAGGGAAACTGAGGCATCTCTAAAGGTCAGAACTGGAGCTCAGTTCCAGGTCTGCTTGCCCCTAAAGGCAATTTGGAATCCTCTCTACTTGATTTCCTCTCTCCTCTTCCTGTTGCTCTGTTCCTTCCCCAGGGAACCGGCTTGCCACCCAGGATCCAGCCCTTTCCCCTTGCTTTGGGTGAGAGAGCTAGTTGATGCAGCTCAGTCGGGTAACCCCTGAAATGTCAGATCCTGTCAGCTCTCCTGAGGCAGAGATCAGCGGGGCAGAAAGTGCCTCTGGAACCCGCTCTGGGAAGTGTGTCTCACCAACCCTTTGAATGCTACCCGGGATCTCTGTGCCCCCTGCCCCTCCGATGGCTTCTAGCTTTCCACTGGTGACAGCTTCGATGATCTCCTGTGACAGGGGGAATATGCAGCCACAGGGATGCAGCTCCATGCCCGGGAAATGTCACCTCCAATCCATGTCACACAGGAGAGCGAAGCAATTAAAGAGCCAGCCAATTCTTGCAGCTCTGGCTCCAGGCAAACTGTGGGGGTCAGAGAGGGAGATGGGGAAGAAGGCGAAGGAAGGGTCGGCAGCAGGGAGGGGGTGCAAGTAGGGCAAGTTAGGGGAAGGTGCCCACGATCTGGCACAGAGTGGGTACACAGCAAGTGTTTGTTGAGTGAATAAATGCAGGTTGGAGTGGATGCTGCAGTGTGCCACCCAGGTCCAGCCCTTCAGAACTACTGGGCTCCTGGCTCTGGCTCTGGAGATAGTCCATTTGTCTGGCTCACAGCTGAGCCCCTCAGTAGGACCTGCCTTTGGCTGAAAAGAGCTTCTTGCCTACTCTCAGGGGGACATCTCTACCCCCTGACTGAGCCACGTGGGTAGAGGAAAGGCCCAGTCCCATTGTGTTGATTTGAAACAGCTCTGTGGAGCCATCCTGGCTCCCCAGCTCCTTGGAGGGCTATGAGACCTTTGTTGCAATGCATGGCAGCCTGCACTCCCCCTCTGTACAATACTTGCCCCCACCTGCCCTGGCAGGTGTTGCTTCTATGAGCAAGCCCCAGGGACCCCTCTGCGTGCCCTTCTCTGCCTCGGAGAACCCCAATCTAAGTCAAATACCAATAAGGGACAACAATCATCAGTGCAGGGCTGTTCATAAGGTTCACTTCTCCCTTCCCAGGTTAAACCCTGGGCTTGCCTTTGTTGTGGAGAATCTGGGTAATGGACAAAATGGGCTGGGGGAAAAGTTGGGAAAGAGTCACAGAGGCTTCTATGTCTCCAGAACAAAAATCTCGAGTTTAGGGAGTGGAAGAAGCCAGAAAACCTGTAAAGGTGGAGTTTCAGGGATTAATGTTTAAGAAGGGGAAAGAGAGAGAGGATGTTTCCAGGGTATAGCTAACCTCTGAATGGAGGGTCCTGAGACAGGTGAGGATGAGAATAGAATTTTGAAGATGTTTACTGAACATTTATAATGCACAGTCGTCTCCTCAGTTGGAGTTTGATGAAGGAGTGAATAGAGATGCACAACACGTTTACCTGGTTTTCTGACTCCAGAGACTGGGCTCCATGGGAGACAGGCCTTCTTTGGGTTACCAGGACAGAATGGAAAGGGTGTTCATGGCAGTCAAAGAAAGAGCATAGTTATGAATTAGCAGGAGGGATAGGAAAACAGAAGAGGAAACCCCCCCCCATGGCTTGGAAAAGAGTTCAACAGGAGCAAAGAAAAATAGGATGAAATCAGAGCAAGAAAGATAGGTTCATCCAGGATCAGGTAAGTCAACTGGATTAATAGCACTCAATATCCATCCTATCCTTGAAGTTGCTCTTCCTGCAGCCCTCTGTGAGCATAGGCTGCTCCTCAGACAGGGGTAGGCTCCTCATCAGTTGGAGGTGGTGTTTTAATTAGATATGGTATAGTGGCTACAACACAGAGCAATCCCCTAGCGACCCAAGAGAACCAAAAAGTTTTTTCTCTTAAGATGAGAACTAAGGGGCAGCCCGGGTGGCTCAGTGGTTTATTGCCACCTTCGGCTCAGGGCCTGATCCTGGACCCCCGGGATCGAGTCCCACGTCAGGCTCGCTGCGTGGAGCCTGCTTCTCCCTCTGCCTATGTCTCTGCCTCTCCCAGTCTCTCTCTCTCTCTCTCTCTCTCTCTCTCTCTCTTTCTCTCTGTGTGTGTCTCATGAATAAATAAATAAAATCTAAAAAAAAAATATGAGAACTAAGCATAAGTAGTCCATTTGGTACGATTATCTCATAGTGATGGAGTCTCCGTCCCAAATTCCTTCTAGCTTATTTCTCTGTATTAACCTTTGGGAACCAACGTGACTGTTCCAGTTCCTGCCATAAAATTTGCATTTTGTTCAATGTGGTGAGAGAAAGGGGACATGGAAGACGGAGTCATCCATTTAAGGATAAGATCCATTGCTTCTGTTGACTTCCTATTGTACAGAACTTAGTCACATGGTCATAGATTAGAGTCAAGGGAAATCGAAAAACAGTCTTAGGTAGCCATGTGGCCAGTTAGACTTTATGGATTCTGTTACTCAAGGAAGAGTGGAGGGATGGTAATTGGGGGGTAACTGGCAGTCTCTGACACAGATGGGCATCTGATGGTGACCCAAGCATAGGCCAGCCAGGGCTGATGAAGTGGCTCATTACAGACTAAGTTTGGAGGGAAACACCAGGAAAGAGTGGGCCCTTGAGGAAGAGGAATGGAGTAGGCAGGTTCTGAGTGGGGAAGAGGCAGAGAATGGTCAGCTCTTGACCTGTGAAATCCATCTCAGTTCTCAGTTCTGAATTTAAATGTTGTTACGCATCAGTTAGGATGCTTTTGGCTGGGAAGAACAGAAAATTCAGATTGAAACAGATAATAATTAAAGTATATAGTATGTTGTGGGGGTCCAGAGGTAGGGTGGATTCAGGCATGGATTAGTTCAATGAACTAACTGTCCATGAACAGTTCAATGATGTCTCTAATGTCTCTACTGATGCAAAAACTTGGGGTCATTCTTCACTCTTTCATCTTCATCTGTGGCTTCATCCTTAGGCTGACTGGCTCTACTTGTTATCACAACATGGTAAACAACAGCTTTAAGTCAACAGGCTTCCTTGATCCTACCTGGTGGTAGTAGACATTGAGAGAGAAGAAACTGCTCTATGCTCAGGCACAAAATGCTCCTTCCAGTCAGTTAGATTGGACCAGTTTAGATAACATTCTCTCCCCGGATAATAGAAGATGCTTATTAACTTAGACTCAGCAGCTTCCGTATCTGGAGATGGAGATGGAGTGGCTACTTGGCTAAAATCAGAGTTCTGTTAGGTTTCTGTTGGGAACTGTAAAGTTTCCATTCATCTTACAATAAACTCCCATCTCCTTAAGATGGCCTGAGAGTGCTTTATCCATAAGACTCAGAATGCTTAATTAATGCACCAGTAAAAGATTCAAAGGCAAGATGCTCCAAAAGAGTTGAAGGCGGAAAGGGGAAAGAAAAGGATAGAAGGAAAGACATGGCCATACCTGCCAGTGAGCTTCCAAAATATTGAGGGAAGAAGCTGTTGCCAGTGACCTCCAAGGCCATTCAAGACAATTTGTGTGATGGAGAGAAGACACATGGGAAGCCACTTAAGAATATCTTAGGCAACTTATAGATTAGACATGAAGAGGGGGAGTTAGAGAACTACTACTCTGTATGGCCAGAGAGACCATGAGTAGGGCAACAACTCACCATATAGGGTAAGAGCATCCAGCTGATGCCCCAGTTAATGGCTGCATTCAGGATGACATACAAGTGTCATTCTAAGAGCCAGTGTGATTTGCAGTGGCCCTTGGAGCAAACTTTGTGAAGGATCCAGAATTCTGATGAGTGACATCTTTGAACTAGTCATATTCCAGAATTTTCTTTCTTAGCTTTACTCTCTGTCTTTGTAAAACTATTCCTTGGGAGTTTGGATGTCACTTCCCTTTTGTATGACTCTTTCTGGAGATGACCTGAGTATTTTCCTGGTCCTATTCTCTAAAAAGCACTGTGTCTAAAGGACAGAGGATGGTCTGTCTGAGTTAGGGTAATCCCAGGGTTTTAGGTAAGCTCAGGGTAAACATCAGGTTTCTCACTCAGTTTTGTTATGTGTGAAATAAAGAGAATAATGTCTACTTGAGATGTGTGATCCAAGGATCAGATTTAATAGATACAATGGATCCAGGATAGCACTTACTCTGCATTTTGGGGGAAATCTTGAAAAGTGTCTTGCCCTGTTGCTCCAGTCCTCAAGATCACAGACTACCTTTTGTTCTTATGATTTCATTCATTCATCTCCTCATCCACAATGCCAACTTACAGTACAGCTTTGCTGGGGAATAAATTTGTCCTCATCTTGAACATTCAGATGCAAGTCCAAAGGCACTCTTCCTGCATGCTTGACTTTAATTTTGCTCTTTGTTTGGGTTCCTTTCAGCCAGGTTCTGGGGACTTTATATGATCTTCTTTTATTTTTTTTTAAGATTTTTATTTTATTTATTTATTTATTTATTTATTTATTTATTTATTTATTTATTAAAGAGAGAGAGTGAGAGAGAGAGCACAAACAGAGGGGAGGAGTAGAAGGAGAGGGAGAAGGAGAAGCAGACGCCTCGCTAAGCAGAGAGCCCGATGTGGGGTTCCATCCCAGGACCCCACAAATCATGACCTGAGCTGAAGGCGGACACTTAACCGACTGAGCCACCCAGGTGCACTATAATTTTCTTTTAAAGTGGTGCACATTTGGACATGATAAATGGAATCATGGTATTTCAAGGGCAGATCTAGGTGTTGACACTAAAAGTAACCCAAAGTGAAAGTGAAATTAAACTCAGGAGTGTCAAGAAGGGTGTCTTAGCATCTCCATCTGAATATTAGAATGAGGAGAATTAAAAAAATTTTTTTATATCAAGCAATAGCTGTCAAAGAGTATATAGAAAGCAGAGAGAGAGAGGAAGGGGGTCATTTGAAATTCTCAGATTTTATGTCCTCATCTGGATTCTCCTGCTGAGAAGCAGGCTGGACACTCAGACCTGGAAACCCATGCCAGACATCTAAGTCCTAGAAGTCCACTTCTGATGGTATTTGGCAACATTGGGCCTCTTTGGGCCAAGGGTTTAGTGCCAAGAGTAATTGTGATTTACGCCCCTAACCCCTTTGGGTGCAAAATGGTTTTGATTAGATGCATACCATGTTTATTAAGCCTTGCACAAAGCAGGCTGGGGGCTTGACTGGTCTGCCATAAAAGGGAGGGAGATTTACACGGCTCCCTGCAGGATTCATTTAATCTCTTGGGGATTTACTGACCTTCAATTAGAACTGTTAAGTACTGTTTACACGGTCCCTAATTCATACAAGACCGATGTAAGTTTGAATTTTGCTTTCATTAAGGACCTATGAATCAAGGAAATAAAAATAAAAAGTCTTTGCCAAGCAAGATGTGATTTGGTTAAAAACAAAAACAAAAAAACTGAAAGCAAAAAGCCACTGGGAGTTGAAAGCCTTACTTTGCCATAATTTAGGAGTAACCTGATACTAAAAAGGTGATCTATTATTAGGATGGATTTAAAAAGAAAAAACAAACAAACAAACACCTGATCTGAGATTATTTGCATGAAGATTAGCTTTGCAGTTTTAAGATTCTTTCTTACAGAGAGTTGGGACAAGACAGATCCCTTGATTGGTTTTGGTTGTTCAAAAATCAGGATTCCCTTCTATTTACTAGAAGGAAGAGTGCAATTCATCCCATGTAGGAATCCATTGTACACACAGAAATTGCCTTTTAGCTATGTCTTTGAACTACAGAACATGGACTCCCATTGGGTTTATAAAGGATACCAGGGCTACACAAAACTATGAAACATCATCCCTGTATTATTTAAGGATTTGAGGGGAAAATATAGTATAAAAGATATTGGAAAAGAAGAAAAAAATATATTGGAAAAAAAAAAACATTACAGTGTTGGATGAGAAGTTCCAAATCCAAATGCCCACAGGGAATAAGCAGGTGGGAAAATGAGTGAATTAGCCTCGGTGGGCACTAGTTGAGGAACCTATTTCCATCTAAAAACACCCATAGCTTGGCAACAGGCTCAGTAAACACTGTTGCATGAATTGCTAGATGTTCACTGTTTCTCCTGGTGTTGGGACTTCTTTCCAAGGAGAACCCTATACAAAACATTCAGAGCCACAGCCTCACCCCAGGAGAAGTGATTTTATTTTATTATTCTTAAAGATTTTTATTTATTTAAGTAATCTCTACAGTCCACTGTGGAGCTCGAACTCTTAACCCTGACATCAAGAGTCACATGCTCTTCTGATTGAGCCAACCAGGAGCTCCCAGGAGAAGTGATTTTAAATCCTTTGACACATTATAGGCATTGCTTCCAATTTCTGCTGGGGAAACAGAACCCTTAGGCTGTGATGGCCTACAGTTGTACAAAACAAATTCGACACCAGGGTAGCACGATAATCGCCGTGATCACAGTCAACAATGATCTTGTCCACGTCACGTCCCCGAATGCTTCCGACTATCCTGTGTGCTGTTTGACAGATGGGGAAACTGAGGCTCAGCAAGGTGAAGTCACCTGCTCAAGAAGTAGCAAATGAAGTCTTCCACTCAATCTCAGAGCGCAGAGCCTATGTACTTGGCCCTCACATGATGTCACACAGAACCTAGGATGGAATTCTGGTGCTTCTCTTTATTATGTAATTTGGTCTTCATCTAGAGTAGAAACTGGGCATAGATCTCTACACCGCCTCGTTGACTTCGATCCATTGGTGTCTTTTCCTGTGGAATATTCCCTGAAAGGTGGGGAGCTTGGGACCAGTAATGAAGGAGGGGTCTGATGAGTCACAATGACGTTTTCTTACTCCTGAGACCTACTGGTGAAGCTGAGAAGTGAGATTCCTTTTCCCACTGTCCAGAGAATAGAAGAATTTCAATGTCAGATGAAAGAATGAGTTGGATCAACACCCACTTTGGTGACCTGGTGATGAATTCAGCTCTTGCCTAGATAAATTGCAGAGGGTATTTGATGGAGGAACTCTCACACCTTTACCCTTAGTGGCTTAAAGTCTCTGTCTTAGGTTGGGTTTTTCCAGAAGTAACTACGATTTGAGGACAGATTGTTTAATTGGGAGGCAATTCCCAGGAAGCCCTGGTAGGGAAATAAGGAAATGAAAAGAGTATATTAATAAGAAAGTTACAGCCCTGAGGTAGGGTTGCCAGATAAAAGACATCTAGTTACATATGAATGTCAGAAAAACAACAACTCATTTTTTAGTGTATGTATGTCCCATACAACATTCCTATACTATTATTCATTGCCTATCTAAAATTGAAAGCTAACTGGGCTCACTATATTTTTATTTCTTGTGTCCAGCAGGCTTACACTAGGAGCTTCTGGGAGATGATGTGGAGCACACTTCAGAACTGTCCCACATGAAAAGCAGGGAAGCATAGTTATTTACCCTTTATCTTACATTTGTCATTGGTTGAGGTCTACTCCGGGTTCATCAGCTCCTTAGCACTTCCGGTCTGTTCTGTACAAAGCTGGACTCTTTCCTTCAGGTAGAGAAAGCCCTAGACAGGAAGACACACCTAGGACTAGGGTGAGGGGAGCAAGGTGCCTAGGCTATAAAATTTCAGGAGCCGCTCATTCTGAGGGACGTGCAAAGACATAGTCAGCCTCATTTCCTGCCTGCTGGCCTGGCCCTGGCTTACAGGAAGAGGTCTCTGGCAAGTGTGGAAACCCCAAGCAGTGAGGGGATGGGGGCAAAGCATCAAGAAATCTGCTATAGTCTGTAAGGATGACAAGATAGAGGATGCTAGGTAGGAAATCTTGTTGTCTTCCCTGAGTTTTAAAGATTTTCCTTTAGCGTGAGGTCCTCCAAACTTATGAAGACCTGCCTGTTTTAGACACGAGAAAGAATTTACTCTGGCCACTGGGTACCTTGGTCCCTCTATGACTTGCTTATGTGTCCTTCTTTCATGTTCCCTTTTAATGGCCCAGTTATTGAGCACATCACATCTCTTGTGTAATCATCGTGTAATAATCATCTAATCCAGGAAGCTGGACTAGTAGCTTTCTGTGGCTGCCATTTTTTTTCTTGGAAGAGATGATACAGGTGATATCAGTCTGAACAGTCAGGAGAAGGAGATGAGGAAGGGGGGCTTACCCAACTTCAGTGAGCACAGACTCTCCCCATCTGCCCTGTATGGTTGCAGGGTGGTGCTGGGAGGCAAGAAATACGACCTTTGCTCCACTTATATCTTTCTCCTACCCTTATGTTCACAGACTGATGTGTACTATCTTCTTGGTTCTGGATGCTATGCCTGGTGATTTTATCCACAGAGGTATATGTGGGGGCAGTCTGTTTTAGGCGACTGAAGGTTTTAATTCTCAGGAGAAGGTATGGTTTTCCTTGGGTAGGCTTTCTAACTTGCTATGCTGTCAACAGATTTTTCAAGCTGTTTAGGGTTCTCTGATCTCTTAGACATCTTTGCTTACTTACATTTCTTTATATATATATGGTATAGTGGTTTTGAGCATGAACTTGAGACTTAGAAGTGGGTGTGAATTTGACTCCCAACAACTGTCAGGTCTGAGACCTGGAAATCAGGCAGATTACATAACCTTTCTGTACTCAAGTTCCCTGCCTTTGGAGTGGGGATGAGAATGATATTTATGGTATAGAGTTCTATAAGAGTCAAGATAGCAATATCATGCTCTAATAATTACCAGTCTCTAAATCTCAATGGACTTAGATATCAAACAACAAAGCTTATTTTTTTATTCATGCTACATGTTCTTTGCACATCGTCTGCTATCATCCTCATCCTTGGACCAAGAGTAATAACCCAAGAACATTTACAAAAACATAAGATATTGCAAGATAAGTTGGAATAATGAGTAGGGTCAACACCTACTTTGCTGAACGGATAGTGAGTTTAGCTCATCTTTAAATAATTCTAAATGGGATTTGCAAGATCAAATGGATTACTATTGCTGTTTCAGAGTAGGTAATCCTCCAACAACTGGAATTTGATTACCGGAAGATGGGGAGGGGGGCAGCAGGGAAATGATTTCAGGAAAGTGACAAAATGAGAAGGACGGGAAGGCAGCCAGTATAGGGTATAGGATATGTTAGTGGACAAGTGTGGGTAACTGGGGCTCAATCCCAATGGTGACCAAGGTCTTACCAACTGGAGTGGCACTTCTCCTGGTGGCACGGGGAAGATTGTTTGCATTTGGGTCATGCACTGGCAATTAAATGCTCCAGACAGGCAGGAATAGGTATAATTTTCTCCCATACTCAATTGACCAGAATTAGTGACATGGCCCAACCCAAATGCAAGATACCTGGGAAGTGCAATTGCCCTAATAGGAGAAGAACCAGGCATTATTGAACAGCACTTATCTATCACAGGTTATATGGGATTCAATGAAATAATATTTGTAAAGCATATGTATAGAAACTAACTGGCAGACAGTGAATGCAAGATAAATGTTGATTGTTCTTTTGATTATGATGCCCTGCTAGATTATGAGCAATTTAAGGGAAAGGACCTTGTCTTACTTCTGACTCTAGTGACATTTATTGTTGACTAGTGTCCCACGTGCTAGGCACTTTGCCAAATAGCATCCCCACAGCAACCCCATGAAGTAGGTAACTACTGTTTTCAATCCTATTTTACAGATGGGGAAACCAATTCTGCATGGAATTAAGTCAACCTGCTCAGGCTCCTATAGCAAGTAAGTGGCAGTGAGAGAATTTAAGCCCAGGCCAATGCCCATGCATTTGGCATCATACATTTGTACTTCCTGTCTTTGTACTGCCAGCCTTAACACCAAACTCTAGACAGAGTGGGGCTCCATGAGTATTTGCTGAATTGACTGGAGTAACTTTTTCTGACCTTGCAAGTGCATCAAAGACCTTCTACCTCCTTCTTCCTCTTGCATGCAGTCTCCTCCAGAATGGCCACGTGTCCCATTGTTTTACACTGTTGACCAACACAACCTCCTCTTGCCATCTAATTACCGTATGTAATTCTGAGATTTGTCATCTCTCATCACCTTCCCTTTCTCTCCTCTTCTCTTCCTGGCCAAATCCAGAGATTTCTCTGATGCCCTAGAGTTTTAAGGCAGGATATATCTGTGGGTACCATGACTACTCTTCATGTAAAAGGTGGGTGGAACATTGCAGAAATTTCCAAGGGTATTAGAATAATCTCCTTAAAAGTTTTAAGCACTTACTGTCACCTAAAATTGATACTCTTTTAGGGTTTTAATCTTTTTCCTATTCTGGTCATTTTAAAAAAAGAAATGGAATTTCATTTAGGGGTCCCTCTGGGAATCTGACAACTTCTCCTTCCTTTTATTCAGTTAAAGGCTGAAAATATCAGCCTGCTCTTATCTGATTCCTTGTCTACTAACATTATGTTCTGAGGAAAGCCCCCTCCTGCTCTGCAATTTTTTTTAACTTTTTTTTTTTTTTTTTTTTTTAGTGGTGGTGGGTCATGGTAGACAAATAAAAATCATTCTGAGGTTATCTGGGACCTGCCATTCCACACAATAGCAATAAGAACGTTTTCCAAATTTAAAACTCTGATGGAGGAAGTGGGTTACAATAGGAGCAACCTTTGACCCTGATCACTCATAATGGTTTCCTGGATTCAGGGATATTATGGGCTGGGGCCAAGGGTTTCAGCAGAGAGAACACAAGATGTGTTAAACTTAGAACACAATGTGCGAGTTCCGGGTGGGGCTGTCAGAGGGACATCTTTCTTTCTTTCCGGTGAAAATGATTCCTTTTCCAAACAAGGACCTGGCTGTTTCTTGTGGTCTGGCCGGTGTCTGTGTATTTTTGTTCTGCTGCTGGTTTGAAGAGGAATTTTGAGATATCAATGAATCTGAAAGTCTTCACCCTAGGGACCATTTCTAGGCATTCTTTATCCTCTAAATATCTATTAAATGACTGCTATGTGCCAGATACTGTTCTAGAGGTCAAGATCTAGCAATAAAGGAAAAAAAAATGCCCCAAAGCCCTGTCTTTGTGAAGCTTCATTCTGTGGCACAGTTCTTCAACCTCAGGGCTACTGACATTTCGAGCTAGAGAATTTGCTGTGGTAGGGGCTGTTCTGTGCATTGTAAGGTGTTCAGCAGCATCTCTGACCTCAACCCTCTAGAAGGCAGGAGCACCCCTCCCCAATCACGGCAACCTAAAAAATATCTCCAGATGTTGCTAAATGTCTAGGGGGTTATCTAACCAACCAAGTCACTCATGGTTGATAACCACTGTTTTATAGGAGGGAGACAAACCGTATACTGTGAAGTAATAAATAGGTAACAAAGAAATATAATCTGTCAGAGGTCAATAAAGACAGGAGGGTTGAGTCTCAGCAATGGGGTGGGGATTCGAGATTGTTATAATTTAAATGATGTAGTTGGGGAAGTCCTTCTAAAGAATGTGACATTTGACAAAGACTTGAGGAAAGCAGTGAAGTGAGCCACATGGCCATGGAGGGAACAGCCAGGGGAAATGCCCCGAGCATGCACAATAGCCTCAGAATCACCAAAGGCATCTGTGGAGGAGCGACAGGAGAGTGCTCAGAGTGGAGGCAGAGAGATCAAAGGAGGGCATGTCCAGACTATGCATTATGGGGCCTCTGTGGCCACTGTCAAGGCTTTGCCTTTCTCTAAGAGGAAGGGAAAAAGCATAGTTCAATTTTATTTTATTTTTTATAATAAATTTATTTTTTATTGGGATTCAATTTGCCAACTTACAGAATAACACCCAGTGCTCATCCCATCAAGTGCCCCCCTCAGTGCCCGTCACCCATTCACCCCCACCCCCCGCCCTCCTCCCCTTCCACCACCCCTAGTTCGTTTCCCAGAGTTAGGAGTCTTTATGTTCTGTCTCCCTTTCTCATATTTCCCACAGAGGCATGAGATGATCTTTTTTTCTTTCTTTCTTTCTTTCTTTCTTTCTTTCTTTCTTTCTTTCTTTCTAAAAGAACTACTCTAGCTGCTGCTGGGTTGCAAACAGACTGTGAGGGATAAGGAAAGAAGTAGGATCATAGAAAGTCAAACTTTGAATCTGGGCAACTTAAAGAAGAGTGTCTCAGTCCAGGCCTGGCTAGACACCTGTAGGCCTCTACAGACACCGTCTTCCATTCCATTAAATATGCGTACACAGTGGTGGTTGTAGCTGCCTGACCTGGTAGACTGTGTTGGAAAGACTGGAGATTGAATTTGCCTTATTTTCTCTGTCACCTTTTCTTGTTAGACTCTGTCCAGGGTAATGTCTTGATTTTTATTTTATTTTATTTTATTTTATTTTATTTTATTTTTTTATTGGTGTTCACTTTGCCAACATATAGAATAACACCCAGTGCTCATCCCAACAAGTGCCCCCCTCAGTGCCCGTCACCCAGTCACCCCCACCCCCCGCCCACCTCCCTTTCTACCACTCCTTGTTCGTTTCCCAGAGTTAGGAGTCTCTCATGTTCTGTCTCCCTTTCTGATATTTCCCACTCATTGATTTTCATTTTGGAAACAGTATATGGTAGGTGGAAGACCAAAGGCCCGGGTAATTATAATAATTAGTAATATTTGATAGAAATAATAAGCTAACAGCTACCAGGCTCTTATTTGCCAGAGGCTGCACTATCCTCCTCTTGTGCATGATGTCCTTGAATTCTGGCCACCAGCTTCTGCGGAGGGTACCCATCTTATTATTTCTCCCACAATCCAGGTGAGGACACTGAGGCTCAGAGTTTTGGAGTGACTTCTTCAAATTGCAGAGCCTTAAACCTCATTAACTGAGAGGTGTCTGAGAGGACTATGCAGCCAACTGATGTGGAAGGTGGAAACTTCATGATTGCCTGGGGTCCCATCTCCGTGTTCAAAACTGCCCCTTCCATGTTCTGGGACTCATCACGAGATATTTGAGAGGAGTGAGCTGTGGGTAGAGGGCAGCTTAGAGCTAACCCTCACCTTTAGTGGATGGGAGCATGGAGTTAATAGCTCAGGCTCTGTCATCTGCAGACCCAGGTTCAAATCCCAACTCTACCCACTTAGGATTCTGTGATCTGGGTCAGTTACTTCACCTCTCTAAACTTCATTTTCCTCATCTCCAACACTGGAATAATAATGGCATCATGGATGCTGTTGGTGTCCTGCCCATGTCTCCTCACCCCCACCTACCCTATCCAAGCCACTCATGGCTCAGTTCCAAAAATACTGATGTTCATCCCTCTGGCTTTCTCTGACTGCTGACCTGTGCTCAGCTCAGGAGGGGGCAGATCAGACTTGCCAGGTGGTAATATCCTCAGGAGTAGCCTCAACCAATAAATAATGACATGTGATGGATAAAGATTCTACTCCCTCATGTGTTCTCACAGCCCCTCAGGAGTCTGCAGCTTGACTGTGTCCCAGATACCCTCAGCATTGACCACTCACCTTTATTTCTCCTTTCTTTCCTGTCTCTTCTTCCCTCCCCATGCTTCCTTGGATCACCTCCCAAATAAACTATTTGTATCCAAATCTCAGGATCTATTTGCAGGGCAGGGGCAAAGGGGGTGCAAACAAGACATCCTTAAGATTGTTGTGATGGTTATGAGAAAGTGAATGTAAAGTATTTAGCATACTGTCAGATATACAGTAAACATTGAAAAATGGCAGCTATGACAATGTTGAGGGTGATGATGACGATGATGAACGTAATGATGATGATAATGATGGAGACAATGAAGATGATGAGGAGGAGGAGAAGGAAGGAGAAGAAAAGGAAGAGGAAGAGAAGAGAGATAAAGAGAGGAGGAGAAGAAGGGG
The DNA here is from genome assembly GCF_053574225.1 of Canis aureus. Lineage (NCBI taxonomy): Eukaryota > Metazoa > Chordata > Mammalia > Carnivora > Canidae > Canis > Canis aureus. The sequence continues at coordinate 16,097,428 of NC_135637.1, read as the reverse complement.
GGTATGTGGAGGGAGAGGAGGAGGAGAAAGAGAAAGAGGAGGGGATGGTGACCATGAAAAAATTAAGGCCCAAAAGGAAGAGGCAAGTGGAGAATAGTGGATTGAATGGACATGGGAAGCTAGAGCAGCTGCCCAGCCAGATCTACAATGGAGTCACTCCCTGTCCACATTTTCTCCTACCACCTGAGTTCATGAAGATTCCTACCCATGGTCAATGTTCTCTGGGAAAGAACCTGTCCCTTGTTCCTCCTGAACAGTTGACACTCAGTGAGTCAGTGAGCTATAGCCAAGCACCAATCCTGTATAAGATGTGGTAGGAGGGACAGAAATGGTAAAATGTGGTCTGAGCTACTTTTTCTTCATGGGGAAAGCCAAGCCTTCTGTTCACAAAAGTTCTTCTCGCCATCTCACTCTCGGACGTCATCTCGGATCCTGCCACTGGACAAGTGGACACACAGCCTTGGGACCTGTGTGAGTGTATTGTTTTGAGACAGTTGTTCAGCTTCCTGTGTGTGGTAGCTTATTTCCTGTCACACTCATTTGCTTCAGAACTCCCTGTTCTTGGATGAAAAATCATGGAAGTTTCCAAGTCAACAAATGCCATTATGTGTCTCACCTGTAGAAGAGTTGTTGAATTCATCTCCAAAGTTCTGTTGGCCAGTGGTTAAGGGATTGAAGTTAAATCTTTAGAAGGGTGAATGGAGAAATGTTGGCATTTGGTGGATGAGCTCTAAAAGGGTCAGAGCTGGGAGGCACGTAGGCAGCCACCTCTTCCAACTCTCCTTCATTTTACAGTAGCAAAATCAAGACACAGAGAGGTCACATTAGCACATGATGCCACACAGCTAAAAGATAATGCAGCCCAGAATAAAACTCATTGCTCTGCATTCCCACTCCATTGTTTTTCTTGCTCTATTATTATCCACCTCTTATAAATCAAGTTGCCAGAAATGCACTAGGAGCATCATCTGGTCAAGGACAAATCTTTTTGTGAAGTGAGCAATAGCTTCCTCGTTCAGCATTTTCATCGGTCTTGATTTTCATCTGTCAAGTTAAAAAAAAAATCAGAACAACTCTATGCTTTAAAATAATGAAGCTATAAAGGATTTCTATTCAACCTCAATGTCACAGAAGCATGAAAAGCTACATGTTGAAATGAATGGTGGATTTTTCACTCTAAATAAAATGTAATTCACCTAATTGATTTGGTTGAATCTATGCCTTCTGAAGCTTTGTGTTTTCCAATAAAATGGCCAAGCCTGCTGAGCTATGTCTAGAGGAAGGAAAGCCAGAAAGAAGAGAGAGGCCCCAGGGAAAAGAGAGAGAAAAAAAATCAGGGCATAAATACATCAAAAGTCTCTTCTTTAAGACAGTAGAGAGAGCTCACAGAGAATCAGAGAAAACCACCTTTTTGGCACCCACTTGCACCTCAAAATTATTCATTTAGGTTTGTTTATTTATATCTTATTTTATTCCTCCAGAAAGAAGGAGGAAAAACAATGCCCTTCAGATAGGATTATTAATACACAGCATTTATTGATCATTATCATGTGCCAAGAACTGCATAAACATGATCCTATTCAACTTATCACAGTTACCCCAGGAGGCAAGTATTCTTATTCTCATTTGTAGTGAGTTAAAGCATGGCCCCCTAAGAGGTAGTCTACATGTGAGCTTATTTGGAAAAAGAGTCTTGCAGATATAATTAAGGTAGGGGATCTTGACATAAGATCATCTTGAATTATCAGGGTAGGCCCTACATCTAATGACAAAGGCCCTTCATAAGAAGAGAACAGACATGGGGGCGAAGGTCATGAGAAGGAGGAGGCAGAGATTCAAGTGATGTGTCTACAGCCAAAGGACTCCAAGGATTGGTGGCAGTCACCAGAAGCTAGGAGGAAGGCATGAGCGCCTTCTCCTTCAGAACCTCCAGAAGGAACACTCCCACTGATACCTTGATTTAGGGCTCAATCCTCTGGGGTGCAGAGAAAATAGATTTCTCTTCCTTTAAGCCACTCAGTTTGTGAAATCTGTTCCAGCAGCCCTAGAGAATGAATATACCATTTTATAGGTTAAGGTTCCAAGGCCTAGAAAGTTCAAGTCATTTATGTATCCATATAGTCCAAAGTGCTATAGTCGGATTAAAATGTGCAGATCATAGCTGATCCCAACAGCAGGCCGGATTTTAAAAACAGCTTAAAATGGATAAAGAGATGCATGAAAAGCACTACCCTAATGTTAATGGTAACTATCTTAGGATGCTGGGTGGGGCAGTGTCATGTAACTCTTGCTTTCTTTATCGTTCTTTTATATACTGCCTAAGTTTTCTATAATAAACAATATTGAATAATTGGAAGAAAAAATTAAAGGGATTTTCCCTGAGGACAATGTACAACAATGTAGAGTGTTAACTGAAGGTTGCCTACAAACTTGCTGATAGGTGGTAAATAATTACTACAATTTCATCAGTCTGTCCTTACCTTGGCCTCCTGAAGTAGGTACTGCTGTTTCCCCATTTTATTTTTTTATTTTTATTTTTTTAAATTATTTTATTTTATTTATTTATGATAGGCACACAGTGAGAGAGAGAGAGAGAGAGAGAGAGAGAGAGAGGCAGAGACACAGGCAGAGGGAGAAGCAGGCTCCATGCACCGGGAGCCTGACATGGGATTTGATCCTGGGTCTCCAGGATCGTGCCCTGGGCCAAACCAGGGATCCCTGTTTCCCCATTTTATAGATGAAAATCTTGAGTCTCAGAGTTAGAAAGTACTGTATTTAAGTCTCCACTAAAGAGGATATACCCTTATCCTCACCATCCCTTTGGTCCTTCCTTAAGTCTAAATTACAAGGCATTTAGAAGCACACATTTTTGTTTTTCCTTAGACTAGTCAACGTCCAAGTCTTCAAAGTCCAAGCCCACATTATGGAGGGACAGAAGAAGCTTTCTTTTTTCCTTTTTTTCTCCAGTCCATTCACTCTGAGTGGAAAATCTGATAGTTCTCTGGTGTTAAAGACTCTAATCTGAGTGTAAAGAGAGAAGAGCAAACATGAGATCCTAATTCTACTCTTTTGAGGAAACCTAGAGGAAGCCTTGTTCTCTTAAGCTCACAAAAGAATGTGGATATTTTTCACAGGCAGGTTTAAAGCTGTGGTAAGCAATTTAAACCTATAATTTGAGTCTTGGGGGCTTGGGACTGGCTTTCCTACATTCTACGTTTTAGCCGAGAATATAGAGGACTGACTCTCTTATTTTTTTTAAATTCAAGTTGTCCTTTTTCAGTCCCATTGAGAACTCTGAGAACTCTAGAGCACAAACTATAGAAAATTGGAGTGGATCACACCTTAGCCTTGACCACTCACTGTCTGAAATGGCACTCCTTGCCCAGCACTTGACCATGTGCTATCTAGGCATTGGCTCAGGACAAACCTGAGCGGTGAGCATTATCATCTTCATTTTCCAGGTGAGGGAACTGAATCTTAATTGGTCAGGGAGCTTGAATGTGGCAGTATCTGGGACTGAGCCAGAAATATCTGTCCTCAGGCTGCTGTCCCCTCTGTGGAGCTGTCTCTTCATCCCTGTACATTCAGAACCATGTGAAGATGACTTAGAACCTCACAGATTAAATGTTTCTCCTCGACATCCAGGAGATCTGGATGTCAGAATCTGCATTATGCCCAAAGGCATCGCAAATGTTCTGGAAAAAACACAATTTAAGGAAAGTAACAAACTAACAGTAACAAACTAACAGCCCAGACCAGGTACTTACTGGACCACAGTCTACTCCTCACAACAATGTGATCCCAAAGAGTACTTTCCCCTCCTTGGGCCTATTTTTGCACTAATACATAAAGGCATTGTTGTAGGATTGCCTGGGATATCTCTGAAAGGTTATAAATTCTAAGATTTAGCTTTGACTTCTAAATCCGAATCTCCTGGGGAGAGCTTCTTAATCATTTAATTAATTAATCATTTATGAATTAATTAATTTAGCAGATACTTATTGCTATTTATTGGACATATGGCTGCCGGGGATGAAATGTTGTATTTGTCAGGGTTCCATCAGGAAACAGAAGAATCAACTCTGGTTAGGTTACTTTAAGGAGTTTCATAAAGGTGCTCAGACTAGGATGTAGGCAGGATATTAGAGAAGCATAAAGGGACAGTGTGGGACCTGCAAGCTAGCAACACGGGTTTTTCCAACCTGTAGACCTGAAGGAATGGGAGAATGTTACGCATATCATCTGAATTTGAGGGAGATAGCTTTGAGGAAGGACCTCCTTAGGAGAGCTGGGACCTTTATTGAGAAAAGATTTCCCAAATGAGTGGGAAAAGTCAGTAGAGGGTGACAGGACATGAGAGACTCCTTGCTCTGGGAGACGAACAAGGGGGTAGAGAAGGGGAGGTGAGTGGGGGGATGGGGTGACTGGTTGACCGGCACTGAGGGGGGCACTTGATGGGATGAGCACTGGGTGTTATACTATATATTGGCAAATCTAATTCCAATAAAAATATACACAAATAAGTCAATAAATAAACTTTCACTTCACTTCAAAAAAAAAAAAAAAAGATTTCCCTAACTTCATCACTGTTGATTGTTGATATTCAGAGTTAGATCCTTCTGTGTTGGGGGGAGGTTTCTATGCACTGTAGGATTCTTTGCATTAGCAGGATCCCTGGCCTCTATACCTGGAAGGCCTGCAGCACCCTCCAGACTTTGCCAAATGTCCTTTGGGGCTAATATAGGCCCCAGTTCAGAACCACTAGTCTAGAGAGACAGCCAGCTTGTAGTGACCTTCTGGAGTAGAGATGACACTCTAATGCCTCACTTCCCTTTCCTTTCAGTCTCCTACTAGGATTTCCCACTGGCCAAAACTCAACCAGAAGCCAGAAAGTGAGGAGGGATGCTGATGTATTCCAACAAGGTGGTTCTGAGCTGACAGTAGGACATAGAATGGTGGGTAGCAGGTGGAAAGGGGTAAACAGAAACACAGCACAAGTAGTCAATATGATGGGTAAGGCCTTCTCTAGGAGCTCACAGTCTCATGGTGATGGGGCTAGAAGAGGAAGCAGACAATAAACACATATACAAGGTAATTTCTGAGCATGATGAGGAATATGTAGACAAATGAAAAAAAAAAAAAACCCAGCAATGTAACAGTGAATGGCTGAGTTCTTTGAACATGTGAACATTTAGTGAAGACCTGAATGATATTATGGGGCCAGTCTCATAAATATTGGAGGGGGAATACTCCTGGCAAAGGGAATAACATGTACAAAGGCCCTAAGGTCTGTATTCATTCATTTGTGTGCTTGTTTTTCCAGTACTTTATTGGGATGTAATTTACATATAGTAAAATATTCAAATAGTAGATGTACTGATTAATGACTTTTTGTAAATGTATTCAGTCCCATAACCATCATCCAGATTAAAATGTAGAATATTTCCATTTCCCCAGAAAATTCCTCAAATTGGGGTCCCCCTATCCTACCACTGTTCTATTGACTTCCATTGCCATAGATTGGTGTTGTCTGTCCTTGAGTTTCATATAAAAGGAGTCCTCCAGTGTCTGCTTTCCTGTGCCTGGCTTCTTTCACTCAGCATTTGGTCTATGTGATCCACTCATGTCGCATGTATTGGGAGTTCATTTCTTTCATTACTGAATAGTACTCCACTGTATGGACATACCACAGTGTGTTTATCCATTCTTCTGCTGAGGGATACTTGGGTTGGTTCCAGTTTGGTGCTGTTATGAATAAAGTTGCTATGAACATTTGCTTGTAAAGCTTTTTGTGGCCAAATGTATTCATTTCTCTTGAACGCAATTTGAGGCCTCTAGGAGAGATGTGTCTTTCTTAGAAATTACCCATTTTCTGTTAGATTCTGACATGAAGCCAGGCTGGTAAACCACAGGAATGAAGGACTTCCAATGCCCCCATCCAGCCTGGAAATCCTAGCATTCGCCTCAGTTTCCCCTGATCACTGCCAGCCTCAGCAAACACGTTAGGTCTTTTTCTTGGTTTATCATTATCTCCCGAATACCGTGCACTCCCAAGACAGCTGTACTTGTGCTGGGTACCTGGGCAACCTTTCCCTGCCCGGCCCAGCCTCCCGCCTCCTCCGGGGGCGTGTGTGTTAAATCATGGCACAGCGGCTAATTCTTTGCAGCTTGCAGGTTGCTGCCTCCTTTTGAGCAGACAGGAGGGCGCCCTGACACAGTTAAAGATCACAAGCTTTGATAACCTGGCTTTCTGATTTATGATAGTCCAGGTCTCCGTGTTCCCCTAATGAGGGGAACTCAGAGTGTCAACCTGTTTATTAAATGCTCAGAACCATGTGTGAGCTGGGCCGAGGTAAGAAGTCAATCATATTTTCATTTATTCTGTCTGTCTCCCTCCTGTTCATTCAGCCCTCTCTCCTTGAGACTGTCAGCCTGCCAAATTCCTTCTTTTCATCTCTAGAGGGGAGGACTTGAGGACAGATCATTTGCGGAGACGGTCGGGGTCCGCAGTGTTTGCACTTTCCTACTGATTTCCTAGGTGTTTGGAAGTTAATGATACTCAACACCTCATGATTCTTTCCTATATGTCAAACAAAAGCATGAAAGGGAAAGTGGCCAGAGGCGAGAGGCAGGGGCACAGGGCAGGGGACGTGGTGGGGGGACAGAGGCACATCTGTAGCTTTCTCTTCGCGTTACCCCAACCCTACAGAGACTGGTGTCAATGCCAATGCAAGATGGATTAATATTCCTGAAGTTGTTGGGGGCTAATTCATCTCCTTTAATTCTCTTTGAAAAATTTTTTTAAGGAAAGGACAAATCAAAATAACGGATGGTCCAGCTGCTTTAGTATGTACTTCTTCTCACCCTTTTCCCCTTTGCAACTTGGTCAGTGTCATTTCCTTAATCTCCGGAGATCCTACTCTGATTCCTTTCAAGTGGCATCAGCTTTGTCTCTTAGATTTGGTCTTCTGGATATGGCATAAATATCTCTGCCTTTCAGAGGCCCCCCGGCTGGATTTTGTCCTTGGACGTGTGGGGGAGGAGGCTGAGCAGGCCATGTAGAGTTTCCCCGGGGAGAAGAGCTCTAGACAGCCCAGTCTGGAGACCCCTGAAGACTTTAGAACATCACAGTTGACAGGGGAACTTGGTGCTTTAAGCGCTCCTCAGTCGAGGTGCTGGTTTTTATTGTTATTCTGTATGTGCACTTTCATGATAAATGGCCTTGTTCATTAAAATACCCCTTGTCCCATTTAAGAAAAATCTTAGGAAGAAAATAATAATAATAATAATAATAATAATTAGCCTTAGGAAGAAGTTCAGGAATCTGTTCTTCCCATTTCTATTTAATTCTTGCATCCTGTATCTTGCCCAGTGCCCGGATTAGAATAGAAGCTACATAGATGTTTATTGAATGAATGAACAAGTGGATGGATGATTGAACAGAATAACTCGATTGTTCATTGCACAGTTTTTAACTTAAGTTTGGTCTTGATTTGTTTTCATATAAAGAACATAAATATCGTCTGGCCAGTGGCAATGTGAAATAGCTGAATATCTGTGGCAGAGACTAGTGGTCTTCCAGCATGTCCATTCGCTCTCCCTTCTTTAGTAACAGAAGCTCCATGTTTAGCTGGGGACTGGATCTCTGAAATAAAGGTTCCATTTCCCAGCCTCCCTTACATCAAAGTGTGGTAATAGGGCTCTGGCCATTGAGATTTTAGAGGTAATATTGTATGAATAATGTCCTTAAAAGACAGCTGGGACAAACCCTCTGCCTCTTCTTCCCTTCCTCCTTCAGTGTGGGTGGGATGTGGACATAAGGATGGAGCTCAAGCAGCCATCTCGGACTATGAGGTGGGAACCAAGAAAAGTAAAGCAGTAAGAGAAAGTAGCTTGGGTCCCTGTGGATTGTAAAACTGCCATATCAGTCTGGACTGTTTGCCTCTGGACTAAATTATGTGACAAAGCAAATTTCTACTTTGCTTAAGCCATATTTTGGGTTTTTCATCACATGTAACTAGACCTAGGTCTAAAGGATTTAACATGTTTTGAGGATCTGGAGCTTCACTCATTGAAGATAGTCAGCTGCTATGGGTTAAAATATCTTAAAGATAAGACACCTAAAATGCAATGGCCACAGGAAAAAAAATGGCCCACAGTCTGCTTATTGAGAAACAAAGATAGTTATCAATTAAAATCTTTGATAGAACAGAAATGGTTGACATTATTTTCTGAAAAATATATCAAAGAGCAACAATAAATGTTATAAGACCCAATTCTAGTGTGAACAGATAAGGGGATGTACCAGGACCAGACTAAGCACGAAGCACCTAGCACAGAGCTTGGCATGACTCAGTGATTGTCAAATATCAGTTTCCTCCATTCCAATCTCCCAAACCTTCAGCACCTGCAGCTTTGCAAAGCAAGCAGAAACCAGGTCTGGCAGGGCTTATTGTGTAAGGCTGACGTGTTGGGATGCTTTTCTGAAGCCAATAGAAAGACACAAAGAAGGCTTGCAATTTTAATTTTAGATGATGTACATTTAGAAAGATCTCTGACCATTAGGTCTCTGTTGCAACTACTTGACTCAGTCATTGCTGTGTGAAGGCCACCGTAGACCATATGCAAATGAATGGACGTGACTGTGTCCCAATAAAACTTATTTATAGGAAGTGGTGGTAGATTGGATTGGCCCACTGGTTATTGTTTGCTGACCCCCGGTCTAGGTAATTACATGAATAGTAAAAACAGCATGTAACAAGTAGGACAAGTGCAAGGTGCTATGAAACGCAGACCACTTTAGGAAGGTGGTCAGAAGAGGAGTGCCCTGAGGAAGTGACATTTATTTACTGCTGTGATGTGAGTCAGTGCTAACCTGACCAATAGGAGTTGTAGGGCATTCCAGCTCCAGGGAGGAGAGGGCACTCGGCCCAAGGAGCCGAACATGGTCCTCGCGGCTACATCAGGAAGAACTGGAGGGCTCCTGAGGCAGGTGGGGACAGACAGTCCTGGACTCAGAGGCCATTTATGAATACTGGGCCTGGCGGAGCAGTGGCGCTAAGAGGCGGAGAGTGCATTTCTGGGGCTGCATTTGCATCTTGAGATAGAATCCAGGGCAGGGCACTGATGAAGGGAGAAGTAGGAATAGTGGCTTCTGGCTGGCGCTCTTTGCTTCCTCCCACAGACACCCTGAAGCAGGAGGCAGCTGACTGCTGGACAAGAAGGCTGTCAGTTTCTGATGGATCAAGGGAGCCAGGAGGACAACGTCATTCCTGGTCTCTGGGATGGAGCTCTACAAACCTCACCAGAGGCCCCTCTGCAGGGGGCAGACCACTTCCACCAGTCCTGAGGCTTCTCTCTATTTTAAGATGGAAATAAATCCTGCCCTTGGAGAGCTAGCCCTTTGATGCTTGGTTTAAGGCAGAGAAGAATGTATAAGCTACCCATCTCTTTCCTTAGCTACTCCTCCACCCCATCATTTTTGTGGAGTCAAGATTTGGTCCAGAAATGTAAGATATCCTGGTTAACTTTGGTCTCACCTGTTTGTTCAAGCCACGTGGAGAAGAAAGAGTGTATAGGATTCTGGAATTCTGTGTCTTGCCCTCCTCTTCTGCTTAATCAGGAGGCTGCAGTTGTCTCCTATAGTAAAATTATCTTGCATTGATGGGGTGTGGTTTCCCGGCCTCCCAGGAAGGGTTGGCCAGAGGAAGGGTTCCGAGACAATGGAAGAGATGGAGAAGGGGAACATCTGGGGTATTTCTATCCCATCGCTGCTTCCACAGCATCTCCTGCGGCTGCTGCCTCTCTTTCCTGCTCCGAGAGTGCTCCTTCCTCTACTGTCTCAGCCCCACGGGCAGCCCTTTCCGGGGCTCTCCCACCTCCCGAGTGCGCCAGCTTCTGGCTCTGGCAAAGCAACCTTCTCTCGCTGTGCCTCCATCCGAGGAGAGTGAGAGCATCTTGTTCTCACCAGCTCTGGTTTGCTTCTCAGTCCCTCCATCCTCTGGGCAGTCAGTTCCCTCAATCAAACTCCTTCTGCTTAAAAGACCTTTCGTGGTTTCTACTTTCTGATTGGACTCTGACAAATGCATATAACATCTCACAATTAAAAGGAGCTCTCTGTCCCCTGGTTTCATTCTTATTTTTATATGCACAGCCTCAGGGAAGACTTCACAGTGGATCCTATTACATCCTGCAAACAATGAAAAAGAGGGAAAAATGTATCGCCCGAAGTCCTGGATGAAGGCCACATGTTTCAGGGGAGCCAAGGGCACCATTTTTTGAATCCCAGCTTCACAGAATATCTGAAGGCAGGCTTCAGGAACACAGGTCACTTCTCTGAGCCTCAATTTCTTGTCTCTGAAGTGTTGCTAGATAAAGCACTTAGCATGGTCTGATATGTAGTAGAAGCTCATCAGATGTTAGCAATGACAGTAGAAACTCTCTACCATCCTCTGGCTAATTGATCCAACAAATAGCTGGCTTTCCCTGCTGTCTGCGAACATAGCGTTCTGCAAGACTCCTTGCAGTTAGCTCACAGGTCTGACATGCTTACACGTTCCTGCCTTCGTCACCAGAGACACGTATTTACTCAGCTTTAGTCATGCTGAGTCCCAGAGCTGTTCGACTTAGTTACACATCTTCTTAAAAGAAGACGCTAATGATGCTTCAGCTTTAGGATCCCTCACCATACAGATACCTTCCAGGGCCCCGAGAGGGATGCTATCAATGTGTTTGGAAGGTCATGATTTCTTTTTTAAATGTTTTAAATTAGTAAACTGGATTTTTTGAGAGCAATTTTAGGTTTACAGCAAAGTTGAGCAGAGAGTACAAAGAGTTCCCATAGACCCCACGCCCCGCTCCCCACACATACAGGGTCTCCTCCACTATCAACAGTCGACGAACTTACATTGACGCGTCATTATCACCCAAAGTCTATAGTTTACATTTCGGTTCACCCTTGGTGTTGTCATTCTATGGGTTCGGGCAATCGCGTGATGTATGGGCAGTCGTGTGAGGTGTAGCCATGTAGAAGAGCTTCCCTGCCCTAAAAATCCTCTGTGCTTCCAATTCATCTTCTCTTCCTTTATCACCCCCGGTAACCACTGATCTGTTTACTGTCTCCATAGTGTTGCCTTTTTCAGAATGTCCTATAGTTGGAATCCCACGGCCTTCTCCGATTGGCTCCTTTCACTTAATAATAAGCATTCGAGATTCTTCCATATATTTTCATGTCTTGATAGCTCATTTCGTTTTAGTGCTGGATGATATTTATTATCTGGATGTACCACTGTTTATTTATCCATTCACCTACTGGAGAATATATGGGTTGCTTCCAAGTTTGGGCAACTATGAACAAAGCTGCTACAAATATCCGTATGCAGGGTTTTTTATGGACAAAAGTTTTGAACTCCTTTGGGTGAATACCAAAGAGCACAATCACTGGATTGTATGGTAAGAGCATATTTAGCCTTGTAAGAGACGCTCCAAACTGCCTTCCAAAGTGGCTGTTCCATTTTTCGTTCCCACCAGCCATGGATGTGTTCCTGTTGCTCCACATTCTCCCCAGCATTTGGTGTTAGTGTTTTGGACTTTGGCCATTCTAATAAGTATGCAGTGGTACCTCATTGTTGCTTTAACTTGCAATTCCCTATTGACATATGCGGTTGACTGTCTTTTTAAATGCTTGTTTGCCATCTGGGCATCTTCTGCGATGAGGTGTCTTTCGTTCATTTTTTAATCTGGTTGCTCACTTTCTTATCGTTGAGTTTTTGTTTGTTTGTTGTTGCTGCTATTGTTTTTGGAGATGGAAGGGGTAGGGGCAGAGGGATAGGGAGAGAGAATCTTAGGCAGGCTCCACATCCAATGCAAGGACCAATCTCATAACCCCGAGATCACACTCAGGGCTGTGAGCATCTGGCTGGCTGGGATATCTGTGGTGGTGTTGACAGGTCACCTCAGCTTGATGGGTTCGCTATTGCTTCTTTATGGAGATGCCAGGCCCAGGTTCAAAGATCAGAGGGCAACTGGGAAGAGCCTCCTTCCTCCCTCCCTCTCTTGGGCACTAGGGCCCCAAGCAGGTCTGTCTGGAGAACCCACTGTTTTCCTTTTGGAGACTTTGACTATCATTACCCATGTAGACCGGCATTCCAGCTGCCTTGCATCAAACCCCCACCTCTTTCAAATCTCCAGTTAAAGCCTGAGCCCCAATAAAAGTTACCAGCCTAGGTTTGGGACAGGGGAGCCACACCTTCTGCACAGGCATGGGAGGCTGTAATGAGGCCTTGCCAGAAGGTCCAGACTTGGGCTGGAGCCTGATGCTGTATTCCCTGCTCCGAGGACACATGAGAGTGAGGTGTGTGTGTTAGCTGAGACCCAGAGCCTCAGAACAGCAGAGATCAGGAGCCAACCATGCTGCCACGGGAGCCAGCAGGGGATGTCTTTACTGGTCCATTCACAAGAGACAAAATTCCTCATGAGGAGGAACATGGATGCAGATATCATGGAGAAGCTACATTTTAAAGGCTTTAGTGGAAAAGATAAAGAGTTAAAGAACTAGAGGCAGCTTCCTTGAAATGTATGTCAATTAGACACAATTCCTTGCACATGGAGGGGATACACAGATATTTGGGAAATAAATGAAGGAATGGAGTATGGCCTTCCTTTTCGATGCTTTTCTGGAACTGACAGTCTGATTGCTTATATAATAAATCCTGTAGAGGGCAAGGCTGGCAGCTGACCACAGAATGGGAAGGATGATTCAGATTCAGAACACTTCCCAAAGGCTGCTCTTTCTCTGCTCCCAAACTCCCGTTTTGCAGAATCTTTAGAGCAGGGCTTGAAACTCCCAGACCTCCAGGGGCCAGAGGGTATTACAGGCGCGAAGTGGACAGGGGCAGGGCGTGGAGGGGACTTTGATGATCTGGAGGGCCCCTGTCCACTCCGAAGGGGACAGCCACTGCCCAGGTCCACTAACTGTTGTCGGGCAGGGTTTTAGGTCCATGTTGTCAGATCTTGTGGCTTTTGTAGAGCTACCAGAAGTCCACATTATTTGGTGTGAAATCTGCTACTTTTGAAAATATAGGTGATGAATTCAATTGTTTTAAAAGCATGGTATGGTCAAAACAAAACCCCCCACTTGAGGGCCACATCCAGATCTCAGGATGTCAGTTAGTAATTTTGGATTTAACATTTGTTTTCATCCACTCATCATCACCTATTGGTGGGGAGACATGCTCAGCCTGGCTCAGGAGGGTGAGGAGGACTTGGTAAGTGGGTGAGAGCAGGGCAAATCCAGCATGCCGGGCATGGAGGGCTGAAAAAGCATGTTGCACTTGGGAAAACCGAAGGTAAGAGGGCATTGGCTGAGACCTCAGGAGTGGTTTGTGCGTGTCTTGGGGTTGAGGACAGGTGGGTGATGTGATGCAAGCTGCTGGAGGGGTGTCAGCTGGGGTGGTGGCATTGTTGCAAAGGAGCCATTTTCACACTTATATTTTTTTTATTTTTATTTATTTATTTATTTATTGCATTTTTTAAATTGTAATTCAATTTGCCAACATATAGTATAACACCTAGTGCTCATCCCATCAAGTGCCCCCCTCAGTGCCTGTCACCCAGTCACCCCATCCCCTTGTCCGCCTCCCCTTCCACTACCCCTTGTTCGTTTCCCAGAGTTAGGAGTCTCTCATTTTTACACTTAATTACCAACCAGGTGAAGAGTCAGTTGATTTCACTAATAACCCCTGGAGCCTGTCCTAAAACATGAAGCCAGACGGGGCTTCCTTAAGATCTGCTTCTGGAGCCAGACTCCCTGGGTTCAAATCTCCATTTATAAGCGGCATGGCCTGAAACTACTTATGCTCTCATGCCTCAGTTTCCTTGTCTATAAAATGGAAACAATCATCGCATACTGGATTTGAGGAGTTCATTCATGTCACAGGCAGGCGAGCACTCTGCCAATGTTCCCTCTTTCTATTATGACGCCCCCCTACCCTTCACTGTTACCTAGACAGCCAGACACGGTCATCCGTGATGTCTGGTACTGGCCCTGGGAAACCACGGGCCGTGAATCAGGGGTTTAAAAGCTCTTTTCCAGAGCTGAAGATTCTGATTTCTTTGCTGTGCAGAGAGGAAATAAAGCTCTGCTCTTCTAAATGGACTGGGAGGAGTATGAAATTACGACTAAGTCGGTTTGGAGCTTTTGTGCAGGGCTTTCACGAAGGATCAACCATTAATCATGCGCAATTACTCTGACCTTGGGTGAACTGCAGGCTCTTGAACATGGACGATTTCACTCCCCGGGGTCTGGAGATACAAAGACGTCTGCTCACCATCCAAGCGCAGAGAACCAGGTCCGTGGCCTCAGGCCCAGCATGTCTGTGGCCTCTCCCCCTCTTCCCAGGGTCTGCTTTCAGACCCAGGTACCCGCCCAGAGGGAGCGGGCCGAAGCAAGTGTGTGACTTTGGGCAGGTGGTTTATACTCTCTCGTTGCCTCCGTGTTTTCATTTTGAAATTGGGGTGAATAATGTCTGTCTCATCAGTTTATTGTGTGGACAAACAGATGTTAAGGGTGGCATTAATGTAACTATCCCATTGGGTAAGAGGACTCCACAGTCTCAGGGTGCTGATGTCACTTGTGCTCAGTGGCTGCTCCGTCCGGGATCTGACACACAATCAGAGCTCAACGGATGACTGCTGCTCTTGTCCCTGCCCAACGATTAGCCATTCTTGGCAGCCCCATCTCACCCAGGAACCCAGGGCAGAAACCTTCAGACCACAACAGGATAGAGTGCAGGATTTTGATTGATGGGTTTCTTTCCTTCTTCCTCCCCCCCATCCTCCCTCCCTCTCTGCCTTCCTTCATCTCTCTCTTCCTCCCTTCCTCTCCTCTTCCCATACCTGGACTCCTGATGAGCACTGCTTCAAGCCAGGCACTGTGCCTGAACACAGTGTAACACGAGAGTGTATCTGTCTTCACGACACACCACAGTGAGGCACACACACTAGGCACTTATATGTTGTCTCTTCTCTTGTGGGAATCATCACCCAACTGATTAATCTGCCAAAAGTCCTTCATGTTTCAATTTTTATTTATTTATTTGAGAGAGAGAATGAGAGAGTGTACCAGTGAGGTGGTGGGGGGGGGGGTGGCAGTGGTGGTGGTGGTGGTGGGAGGAGGAGGAGGAGGAGGAGGAGGAGGAGGAGGAAGAGAGAGAATCCTACTTCTCACTGAGCATGGATGGAGCCTGTCTCGGGCTCGATCCCACAACTCCAAGATCATGACCTGAGCTGAAATCAAGAGTCAGATGTTCAACCAACTGAGCCTCCCAGATGCCCCTCAATTCTTATTTTTTACAAGATAAAATGAAGCATTTTCTCCTGCTAAAGCATATTATACATGACCACATTGGAAAATTGTACCACACAGAAAAGCACTGAGAAGAATATAATAACCGTTAATGCCACTGCCACTAAATTAAGCCACCATTCACATTTTGCTGAATTCCCTTTCAGTCTTTTCCTATGCATAGCTACATATTTATTTTGTGTAGTTGAACTCATACTGGGTATATATTCATGTATTATGTTTTTAGTTTTTAATTTTGTTTACACTTTATTCATTGATTCACGAGAGACACAGAGAGAGAGGCAGAGAGAAAGGCAGAGGGAGAAGCAGGCTTCCTGTGAAGAGCCTGATGCAGGACTCGATCCCAACACCCCAGGATCACTACCTGAGCCAAAGGCAGATGCTCAGACACTGAGCCACCCAGGTGCCCTGTATTATGTTTTTTTTTTTTTAAACAAATGTATTTTCTCATTAAACAAGAGCAATGTTCCATTAAATATTCATGTCTTCATTCATTCGATCAACAAATATTTTTGGAGCATTTACTATGTGCCACTTGCTTGCTCTAGATGCTACTAGGTACATAACAGTGAACAAGGTGAACCAAAACACCTGCCTGCTCAGATTTTACATACTAGTTCAAGGAAATAGTACACAAAATAAATACATAAACTATGGATGTATGAGATGGTAATATATACCACAAAGAAAAATAAAGATGGAAAAAGGTGTGTGTGTGTGTGTGTGTGTGTGTGTTGTTTCAGTTTTGAATATGATAGTTGGATAAGCCTTACCTAAGTAAGCTTTACCTTACTGAGAAAATGACATGTGGGCCAAGAACCTGAAGGAGGTGAGCAAAAAGAACATCCAGACAGAGGGAACCCCAATTGCAAAGGTCCTGGGGTGGATGTATGTGGGTACATTTGAAGAACTTTGTGGAAGCCACTGTGACAGAAAGAGAATGAGCAAGGGTGCCCTCTGTTGGTACCCTACCAGATCCCCTGGGATCCCTTTTGCTAGTTCATTACGCCCGTTTCCCAGCTGTCCTGTGTTTTGCCATTAATATCTCATATTTTCAGCCTTCAGAGAATTGCTTTTGGGTGACTGGAACCACCTTACCTGAAGGTGCCATGAGTTTATGTTCCTTTCTAGAGTTGTGTTCCCACAGTCAGTGACTGGCTTGTCATAGGGTATGAAAGCTAAGCCTCCTTGTTCTCAAGGTGGAACAATTCTGCGATGCAGTTCACACTTTAGAGCTGCCTAGGCGATCAAGCTGAAGTTTGTTTTGGCTTCACCAGAAACCACATTCTTGGTTGACTTCTTCCACTTTCCTGTCTTGCTTCTCTCGGCCTGGCATAGGTTTCTCTGGAGAACACTCTTGATAAATCACTTGCATCCAAATCCTTGTCTCAGGCTCTGCTTCTGTGGAATCTTAGCTGACCTAAGACAAGGCCATTCTGTCCTGTGTATACTCAACCAGTGTTAGTCTATGTGTTCATATGATGGTGACATGCTACGTATTTGGTTCTTTATTCCATATACTTGCCTGGATATTGGTGTGCTCTGATACAACATTGACACATGCTGCTGATTTCTAACTTCATATGGCACCCAACACTAGAATGATATTCTTCCTAAATGCAGAGAGTACACGTTGATGCATTAGACGATGTGAATTTGAACCCTGGTTTCTCTACGTTGCTAACTCTACCCTAAGCAGTTCCATAACCTCTTTGAGCCTCACCTTTTTCACTTGTGAAAAAGGGACAAAAGTAACGCAGATCCCAAGTCAGGTTTATGAAAAGCTTTCATATGTGAACAGTTATTATTTGCCACTAATATGGCAGTTGGAGATCATAATTGAAGAGTATTGATCTGCATTTCTACAGATCCCCAATATATGGTCCCACATGGGCTCCGTTGCCCTTCTAGCTTCATCCATGAAGAATGTCTTTCCAATTCATGAGTTTTGCCAGAAATTCAGGTTTGGGGTAACTCAGCCATCCTTATTCAATGGCTTCAGGTGCAACATTACCACCAGGTGGTAGTGTGGTCATATGTCCTAAGCAAGGCAATTTGTCCCCTATCTTCCAAAGCTACTATAAGAGTTTTGTGCTCGATCTCATGCCATACATTCTGCTGTCTGTGAAAACATAATGAAATAATGTAGAATTCTCCAATGAAAACCGTATACTTGCCAAGATATTTTTTAACATGCATTTGTAGAGTGACTTAGAAAAACTGTTGGAACAACTGCAATCAGATTCTCTTGAAGCAAAAGCAATACAAATCTCAACCAGGTGGCAAATTATGGAATAAAAAGATTAAAAAGATGTTTCCCCAGATGAATTTTGAGGAAGGTTTGGTGTGGGAAATGAATGGAATCCAGAATGTTGAGGCCTTACTGAAGCAGGAATGTGTCACTTGTCATTCTTGAAATTCCATTCCATGTAGAATCTGGCCTATAGTAGGTGCTCAATAAATGTTAATGGACTCAGTCAACCAATTGGTCAACTCATGCATCCATGAGTGAATGATTAAGGACAGTAATGGTGGAAAGAATTTTCTCTACAGCAAGAGTATAAAGAAATTCATCTGAAATAGATATGTGCTTTAGCTTTGGGGGAAATTGGAGTAGATTAAACAAGCAATGTAAATGTGGTTGAGGTACCCAAAGATCTATGAACTTCCTGCTATAGCTGAGCTAGTTGAGGAGGGAAATTGTTTGGACAATTCTACTGAGTCTGTGAGGGTCTTGCCAGGCCCCTGAATAAAATCAATCTCTATTCCACCATGGTGTCGAGGAGGGCAGAAGATATTGAAGTCATGATTTCCTTTCCATCAAGGTATCGGTTTCCCTTGGCCAGTCCACATGACCCACTCCATGACCTATCCATTCAATGATGTATCATTTCAGTGACCTTGCTTAGGCAGATCCACAACTCTCCTAATTCCTTATAGTAAGTCAGAGACCAGGCCAGGTCACATCACTAAAGTCTCTGGGATAACACAAGCAAGATGAACTGAAAAGGCACCAAGAACAGATGGATGATTTGTCCCATCTTGTTATGTTAATCTTGGCTTTAAGCACCCTTAGGCTGTCTTTCTGCTTAATTTCTGGCTACTGGTAAAGCAGGAATCAACATTTTCCACAAACTGGAAGTACTCTCAAATACATCTAGGCTGGCTGGAGTTGAGATTCCAGGACTAAGGCTAGGAACTTCTCTCTCTCAAGTTTATATTAGCTAGGGATGCAAATGACTGCACATGGTAGGAAACTTGACTCTGGTGGCCTAAACCACCCACATAACAAGAGGTCTGTTAGTAGGTGGTTCTTGGCATTGGCTCAATAAGCCAAAAGGATTCTCTTGGAGTTGCTGTGATTCTCTCGGACTTTCCTCATGGTCTTAAGACATTAACTTCTATATTCCCAGAAGGGGAAGAAGAAAGGAGATACAAGCAATGGCATGACAAAAAGACCCAGCTCCATCCATATAAGAGATACCCAAAGACAACAGCTACTAGTTGCTAGGGACTTACATGCCAGGCACTATGCTAGGCATTTTCCATTTGTTCATTTAAAGAATTCTCACAATGACTCCTTGCAGTAGCTACTATTAAATCAGTCCCATCTTAAAGATGGAGAAACCAAAGCTCAGCATTGTTGAGAGACTTGTGTAGCTAAAGAAAGGCATATTTGGGATTTGAACTTACGCAGCTATGTACTTAGCTGCCGTGGGCATGTGCTCAGTTGGGTTCATTTGAGTTTGCCCTCTCTTCTTTAAGGGGCAGCCAGAGATTTCTCTCTGTCTTAATCACGGACATGCCTGGGGTCCCTATACCCCGCCCCACTCTCAGGGTCTGCTGATGCTATTCTTCTGGGCCGGCAGTAAAATGACATTTATGGGGATTTTTCCCTTTGAAGTGAGAGTGTTTGCGCACTTCACTTTAAAGCAAGGGAAAAAACAAGAGCTCAAGCAGATAAATAACGGCAGCCTTGGAGAAAGGACATGACGTCTGCGGATGCACAGTTTCCATTTTGTCATAGAAGAGTCATCTTATATGAAAAGATCTCTATCTCCTTTCAAGTGGTTCTCTTTATTAACTCCTTTTCCCACTTCTGTTCTTTTTAATTATGAAGAAGCTGGCTAATTGTTTTCTTCCTTCCTTCTTTTTCTAGCCTTAAAATCTCCTTTTAAGTTAATTTTTCTTTCCTCTTCCCTGAATTTGAAGCTGGAGGACATTCTTTCCAATTTTGGGGTTACAGTATTTAAGCTGAAGATTTCAAATGAGATAGGATTTTGGAATACTGGTGCTGCTACTTACTAGCTGTTTGACCTTGGGTGAGTGGCAAATTCTCTGAATTTCAGTTTGTTCCTCTATAAATTTGGTGTATTAATGTCTATCTCCTAGGTTCTTGAGGGAGAGAATGAGTCACTCTAGAATGCTGAATTTAATTAGAAAAGGAAGTATGTTGTGCCAACCCTCTCTAGGTGAAGCTAAGAATATCATTGATTCTTCCTAAGATTTTGATATATTTACTTATATAGTATGGATGTTTTATCATATAAATTCAGCATTCATCTGCCCATCCTCTATCCATCCACCCATCACCAGTCCATTGATCCATCCATCCACCCATCATCCATCCCACCCATTATCCATCCATTCATCCATCCATCCATCTTTCATCCACCCATTATCCATCTACCCACCCATTCACACATTATCCATCATCCATCCATCCATTCAGTAACTCCTTATCAGTTGTCTATATTCAAGTGGATTAAAGAGACAATAAACAAAATATGTAATATGTTAAATTGTAGTAAGTGCTAAAGAGGAAATAAAAAAGATAAGGAAGTGATATATAAATGTTGGGGTAGAAATGGGGTGGCAATATTAAATAGGACCATCAGAGAAGATCTCCCTAAAAAACGGAGATTCAAGCAAAGACCTAAGGGAGTGAGGAATCCTTAAGGATATCTGACAGAAGGGCATTCTAGACAAAGGAATAACAAGTACAAAGTCCTCGAGGCATGAATGTGCCTGGAGGGTTCAAGGAGCAAGATGGGGCCAGTGTGGCTGGAGCAGAGAAAGAGAGAAGTATGAGACAAGGTCTGAGATATGAAGTATTGGGTCATAATAAACACTTGGCTTTTACTATGAGTTTGATGGGAACAACTGGAAGGATTGAAGTAGAAAATGACAGGATTTTGTTTTAGCAGAATAAATCTGGCCTCTCTGTTGAGAATAGAACAGAAGGGAAACACAGATGGGAACACAGATGGGAACACAGAAATATAGTTTGAAGGGACTGAAACAGTCTGAGGGAAAGTGGTGGTAACTTTCCCAGATGACAGCAGTGAAAGGGATAAATGATATATTTTGGACATATAGCAGCTAGATAGATCCATGGATGCATAAGTAAGTGGATGTGTGGTTGGATGAATGATAGATTGAGGAAGGGTGGATGGATGGATGATTGACAGATGGATGGACAGACATGTTAATAGGTAATACAGATGGTATTTTTGTGTGTCTTTTTCTTTGCCACATTTCTTTGTTTATATTTCTAGTAATTTGAAAGTACCTCGCACATGGTAGGTCCTCAGAAATGTTGAATGAACTTGTGTGTGTGTGTGCGTGTGTGTGTGTAACAGGCACTATCACACAATGCTGAAGTGAAGGGCAGTTTTATAATATGCATCAGTCTTTACAATATGTATCTGCTTGGTGACAACAATACTAGTCTTTCAAATGTGTCCTAAGAAAATTTTCATGGATATTGTCTAACAATTATCTTTAAATATATTCATTCATACATGATTTATCATAGAAAAAAAAGCCAACAAAAGAACTAGAAAATAACTGAAATGTCCAGCAATTGGGAAGTGGTTAAATAAATTAAAGGACTCCATATGTTGGCATTAGTACAATGCTGTAGAAGTCTACTGTGGACATAGAATGACCCCATCCGATTTAAAGAGTTCATAAATGTATGGCGAGATACATAGAAGACAAGGCAAGAAAATATCAATAGTAATTTATCTTGGGGACTATGTGTCCTTTTAATCTTTTTTGTGTTTTTTTAAATTTTTCTATAAAAAACACCTATGTAGGTTGTGTAATTTTGAAAGTGAAGCTTTCAAAAAAGAAAGTTAAAATAACTTTTTAAAGTGATGTCGGGTAAATGAGGGCCAGGCTAGATCTACCAAGTGATCATAATAAACACTGTAATCATAATAGATCCTGAAGGCCAAAGGATTTGCATTTTACTAGCTTCCCATCCTACCAACTATAGTGTGCGTTTTCCCTGCTTATTCATATATGCGCCTCCCGAGGTTAATGTGAAGGAGATAGTGAAGGTAATTCATGGAGCTCACTTACTCGGACAACTTTGGGGGCAGGGGTTAGGGGAGGAAGAGGAAGAGAGATCTGCTTATCTGATCATAAATAACTCAGGTTGGGGTTTCCATGGATATAGTGTTTCCATGGATATAGTTCACCCTACGGCCATATCAGTTTTCACTAGGCTAGTGCAGACTCAAGAAGACCTTGGAGCAATAAATGGTCCCTAGTGGAGTGGAGAGTCGAGATGGGGATGGTGTTGGGCAGGGACTGGCAAATGTACTCTCTAAAAGGCCAGATAGTAAATATTTTAGATTTTGCAGATCCTGAGTTCTCTGACACCACAGCTCAGCTTTGTTGCTGCAGTGAAAGCAGTCATAGACAATATGCAAATGAATGGGAGAGGCTGAGTTTCAATCAAACTTTACCTACAGACACTGAAATTTGAATTTCATATAATTTTCACATGCCACAAAACATTCTTCTGCTTCCCCCCGCCCCCAATCATTTAAAAAGTAAAATATTCTTAACTTGTGGACTCTATGAAAGTAGGTGGTGGGGACTCCTGGGTGGCTCAGCGGTTGAGCGTCTGCCTTGGGCTCCGGAGGCGATCCCAGGTCTGGGGATGGAGTCCCTCAACGGGCTCTTTGCGGGGAGCCTGCTCCTCCCTCTGCCCATGTCTCTGCCTCTCTCTCTCTCTCTGTATCTCTCCTAAATAAATAAAATCTTTAGAAAGTAGGTGGTGAACTGCACTGGATCCATGGGCCAAGTTTGTTGACCTCTGGTGTAAAGAATAGGACAGAGATTTATACTATCAGAGCTATTATTTTTAATGATGTGGAAATACTGAGTTTTTTCACTTAAATAACTATATGCTTTTGATAACACAGAGTACCAGATGCCATGAAAATGTATATTTTTCTGATGCACGATATGTAATTTTAAAACTGGCTAGGATGCTGTGTCAGATCAATTGATAACTGCAATGTATAAAACATATGAAACTAATTCCAGGAAATACCTGATATTTATGTCCTTGGGTCTGAATTTCTGAGCTCTCTGTGTTTAGGGATGGAATTTGGTTTATTCAAGAAGTAGCAGGTTATATATCTTGATGGCTACATTAGCTCAATATTTCCTTCCCTTTCTAGAGCAGGTAAGCCTTACAGACTGTTTTAGTTTACAGCAATTACATTTGCTTATCGCTATGAAACAGAATTTCATTTGAAGCCAGTTATTAATGTCTAAAATGCACTTCCAGGAAATAATTTTGAACGTTTTATTTATTAAAAAGAACTCGATGTTTGTTCAAAGGCATTGATGTAATTTATGAAGTTCGATATTAGATATTTTATGAGGTATTATAAAAATGCCATTTTCTGAGACTTCCAACTGCCTAATTGTACCGTGTTACGTTCAATGTCAGAATAAGGCGCTACTTTGTATTTGGTTTTTATGTCACGAATCAGTACATTTATTAAAGATGCAAACAAACAAACAAACAAAAAACCCCTTCCACTTTCCCCAACCACAAATTCTTCTGATTTGTGAATTTATTTTTTAGGAAACATCTTCAAAAGTGTGCTGATGAAGCCACTTTAAACACTTTTAATGGCTCACCTTTATGGAAAAAGAGGAAATTTGGGAATTTGGGAACCTATGAAAAGTCTGGGACATACACCACTATAACAGACCCTGTCAGTGCCCCCACCAATATCCCCTCAACACTCATTATTCCTGTACATTCTTCTGGTGCCAACTTTAAGCACCAAGACTCTCTTGGGGGCTTTCTTTTGGCCACAGTGAGTAGAGGGTACAAATGTTGGAGTGTTAATGCCCCAGGAGCAGTCCTCTACTGATGTTGGGTGGATGTTGAAGAGGAAGGTCCCAGCATCTTTACTCCTCAAGGAGCACAGCTGAAGTATGTTCTGTCTCCTAGAGCTCCCTATAGGACTGAGCTCCCACTTGGCCCTTGGGGTAGCTGTTTCATAATGCAATGCATCAGTTATCCATTGCTGCATAACAAATTATCCCAAAACTTAATGGCTTAAAGCAGCAAATGCCTACTATTTCACTGTTTCTGTGGGGTAAGATTTCAGACATGGCTTAGTTGGGTGGATCTGGAGATACCTTGCAAGAGAACTTAGGTTCTCTTACAAGGGTGCAAATTGTTGGCCAAGGCTGTGGTTATCTGAAGCTTGACTGGAGCTGGAGGGTCTGCTGCCAAGCTCATTCCCATGGCTGTTGGCAGGAGGCCTCAGCTGCTCACCAGTCAGTCCTTTCTATAGGACAGTTTAAGTGTCTCCTGACATGATTGCCAGATTCCCTAGAGTGAGATATCCAAGAGAGATGGAGACCAAGCTAGGAGTGGACGTGCCTTTTATGAATTAGTCGCAGAAGTTGGACACCATCACTTTTGTTTCACTCTCTTTATTAGAAGCGAGCCACTATCTCCTGTCCACACTCAAGGGGAGGGGAATTAGGCTTTACTCTTTTAAATTGATTTCTTTCCCTTTGCTCTCACATCCCAGAATCACCTCCCTGCTAAACTGTCCTTATCGTGGGGTCTGCTTTGGGGAAGCCTAACCAGAGACAGCTAAGAGCACCTCTACCCCAATATCAACCACATTTATTGAGTTCCTCCTGTGTGCCAGGCACTGGATAAGTCATTTTTTTTAATGTATTTATTTTTCATGGTAATAAGGCATCTTTGTTATTATTTTATAAATCAGACTCACAAAGATTAAGTAAGTTGTTACTCAAGGCATTCAGTTAGCAAGTGTCAAAGCCTGGCTTTTATGCAATTAGTCAATCAACCGTCATTCCTTGTTCTGGGTACAACACATAAAATAGTGAATGACCACAGATAAAATACATTGTACAGATATTATTCCTGCCCTCCAGGTACTTACAGTCTGGAGGAAGAGGTGATAAATAACATCACAAGCCACAAGTGATCTCTTGAAAGACAAGGACTGAGTCTCTAAGACAGGCTGTCAAATTTACTTCAGTTAGGGGGTCCTCGGGGGCTTCCTGGAGGTGGTGACATTTTTCTGATGCCTAAGGGATGGCAAGAAGCTGACGGTTGAAGAGTGATGGGAAAAGCATCCCAGGAAGAAGAACCACATGTTCCCTTAAATCCAGACTCTGCAGCCTCCTGTATGGCCCAGCTGAGGACTACTGGGTCCAGGAGATCAATCTCTAGGAGAAGCTGACAGCCCAGGACAGTCTCTGAGGCTGACCGGCAATGGCCCTTCCCACATCTCACTGTACCACCTGCTCCTGGGGCCAGGATACATGTCCCCTGACCCACAGTGACATCTTTGATGGAAAAGGTAATTTGGGGTTGGACCATGAGCTACTCTGGGTAGAAGCTGCCTTGGAGAAGCAAAGAACTGTTCCCCTATTGCAGGTCCTAGACACTGATTGTGTCCTAATGTCCTTCTAGGCACTGTCACTGATGCATACCCTGGGTCGTTCTTGTAACTTCCCTCGAGGAAAGTTCCTATGTGCCTCTTTCCCAGAGGAAGAAGAGCAGGTCAGAGAGCTTATATTGCTTGACCAATGTCACACCAGAGGTATCAGCTATTGACTCTGAAGCATCTGCCATTTCTGCCATGTAGCCTGATGCTCTTCCTAGAATACAATGGTCCACAGAAAGCCATTTGTCTTTCCTTCCAGCCTGGGACATTCTGTCCCCTGTATTAGTCAGGGTAGACTAGGAGATAAAGCAACAACAACTCCAGAATGTCTGTGGCTTGACTCAGAACAAATGTTTCTTGTTCATTTTGATGAGGGTCCCGAGAGACAGGGGTTTCTAAGGGCCAGTAGGCTTGGAAGTAACACACTTCACATCTGCTCAGGTTCCTGCACCCAAATTTAATCAGGTGGCCCTCCCAGCTGCAAGGGAAGCTGGGAAATGGGATCGAGTTGGGTACCTGGCAGGAAGAGCCAAGTGGATTTCGGGAGAAGCCAGCCAGTCTCTGCTGCGTCTTCTAATCATCCCCCAAAGAAACGGCGAATGACTGAACACAACCTTCTTTACCAAAGTGCTTTTCCATGTTCTGCCTCATTTCAGTTGTAAACCATTTTGAGACTAAAACAGAAGCAAATGCATATGGCACTGGTCATGGTCACTCTGGTAACTTACTTAAATCTCCCAGCAGCTCTCTTAAGGGGGTATTATAGTGATGTATGGTTTATTTTTTTTATTTTTACTATTTTTTTTTAAAGATTTTATTTATTATTCATGAGAGAGAGGCAGAGACAAAGGCAGAGGGAGAAGCAGGCTCCCTGTGGGGAGCCCGATGCAGGGACCGGATCCCAGGACGCCGGGATCACGACCTGAGCCAAAGGCAGACGCTCAACCACTGAGCCACCCAGAGGCCCCGGGATCTGTGGTTTAGAGACCAGGAAAGGGAGGCCCAGAGAGGTCTGAGCAGTGCTCAGTCACACGGCTTGCCTGTGGAGGAGTGAGGATTCCATCCTGGCTGCCGGGCTCCACACCCTGCTTTCCCCCACAACACTGTGCTGCCTGCGAAAAGCAGATGATGCCATCATCACCATTTTGCAGACGATTCAAGAGTCTGAATTTCTGGCTGCTGGTCTGGCTCAGAGTTTGGATTTGAACCCAGGTCCCGTGTCCTTCCTAAGGCGAGACTGGAGGGTGACGCCCAGGACATCACTGACCTTGTTTTGATCCTCCTTGAGCAGAGTGAATGTAGCTCTGCTGTCCAGTGTGATAAAAATCTCGGAAGCCCGCTGGAGCTGCAGGAGGCTCTTCCCAGGCCCCCCTCTTCCCTTTCCTAATGAGCCCAGAGACGCCGGCAGGACGGCGGGCGGCAGCCAATGGACAATTAGCGGAGAGGGCTGTCCCGCATGGGCTGGGCCCTGCATCAGGGCCCTAAGTGTCTGCTTATTAAATCACAGCTCGCCTGGAGCCGCTGCGGCCCCCCTCCTCCCGCCCCCGGGACGCCGGACACAGCCCTTGGCCAGGCGGCCCCTGGGATGCAGCTCGGCTCGGCCCACAGCATCCGGGGAAAACACAGGCAGAGAAAGACAGGAAGACATTCCGGCCCAGCACAAAGGCCAGGCGTCAGCGGCAGGGCGGGCGGGCACATTCCTCTGCTCAACAATGAAGGGGATCACGAGCACCTCCTGTGTCGGGCAGCTGGCCGCGGAGCCTTCCACCTCCCTGGGCCTCAGTTTCTCTGTACGCCAGGGATGGTGCTGCCAGGATCTGACCCACCGGCATTAAAGGAAACGGTGCCCTTGAAGGCCTTAGCACGTGGGGGTCAGGGCCCCCACCGATGCCAGCAGCTGCTGGTTAAAATGCAGATTCCTGGGCCGAGAGCCATACCCACAGAATTGGGGGCGAGAGACAAGGAATCTGCATCTGTGGGTTCTACAGCTAGGCCGGATGCAGAGCAAACTTGGAAAAGCAATGCTCTTGAACAAGAGTCTGCTTGCTTTTCCCCTAAAAGTCCAAATAGTTGAGATTTTCAGCTTTGTCAGGCACACGACTCACACTTGGCTGGTGCGGTGAGAAAGCAGCCAGGGACAGCGTGCCGTTGATCGAGCCAGGCTGCATTCCAATAAAACTTTATTTAGGAATAGTAAATTTCAGATTTCATATCATTTTCACATATTACAAGATACTTCTCCTTTTAGGGACGCCTGGGTGTTTCTGTGGTAGGGCGTCTGCCTTGGGCTCAGGTCGTGGTCCAAGGGTCCTGGATCCCAGGACCCTGCTGCTTCTCCCTCTGTCTCTCTGCCTCTCTCTGTGTCTCTCATGAATAGATAAATAAAATCATTTAAAAATATTTTTTTCCTTTTTTTTAATATTTCTCAAGCATTTAAAATATCAAAATTATTCTTAGTTCATGGGTCACAGACAAATAGGCAGTGAGCCAGATTTGGCCTGAGGGCCGGTTTACAGCTCCCTACTCCAGAATAGAGCTGTCGCTTACAAATCTAATGTAAGCCACCTCGGTAATTCTGAAGTTTTTAGTGGCCTCATTTGAAAACAAAGTAAGAAACAAAAATCCAAATGAAATTAACCTTAGTGATATATCTTATGTAACCCATAGTATGCAATATACTATGCTTTTCACAGATACTGAATATAAAAGTATTAATGAGATATTTTACTTTTGGGGGGAGGGGACCAAGTCTGCTGTGTATGTTACACTTAGAACACCTCTCTATCTGGACTAGCACATTCCAACCAGTCCATAGCCCCGAGAGCTAGTGGGCCCCGTGCTGGACCTCTCAGCTCTAAATAATGAGGTCTCTGTCTGTTGTCAGGCAAGATTGTGTGTGGTGCCTTGACCGGCCTCCTGCTTCACAGAAGAGACGAACTGAAGCCCAAGGAGGAAAAGTGGCTTATCTGAGATCACACAGAAAGTCAGTTTACATGACGTGTTTGCGGTGCTTTTCCAGAGGTCAAGGCAGAGACAAAGGATCCTCTGAGATGCACCTGCTAGGATCCAGGGGCGGTGGGGAACTCCCAGTAACTCTAGGAGGGCATAAGCCACTGGGTCACACATTACAGACAGGGGGACTGGGGCTCAGAGAGGTGGGCTCACTCACCCAAAATCATTCAGCTGGTTAAGTGGCAGGGGGTGGCTTTGAACCAGGGAGGGCCCACTGCCTGCACTAACCCACCCTGCCGTATTGCCTCCTTGGGAAAGGTGGGACATGGCAGTTAGAGCGAGCATTTATCAAGCAACTACTACATTCCAGACATGGTGCTGCATCATTATCCATGAGAAGTATAGGAAGCCCAGCCCACACCATGGAAGCCCTTCAGGCTCCTTCTGGTTGCTGTCACTTGCCCTCCATGCTGCCTCCCCTTCCTGCCAGGAACATCCTGGCTCATGTGACCTCACTTCAGTGCCCTTCTGCCAATGACCCATGAGTTCAGTATCCATGCTGACAATGCCCCAGCACCACTGCTCAGTTCCCTGGCTTCCTCTGCTACAGGGACATCATCCCCCATGCTGCAAGAGGCTGGAGAACAGATTACCCTCCACAATGTGGGTCCAATCAGTTGAAAGGTCATAAGAGCAAAAACAGGTTACTTTCTAGAGAAAATTCTGATTAGAGAGTATAGCTGCTGCCTGAGTTCCAGCCTGCCTTGTGGATTTCAGATTTTTCAGCTCCACCACTGGTTCCTTAAAAAATAAGTGCCCTGTTGGTTTGATTTCTCTGGAGAGCCCTGACTCATGCAATAACCTCCCCCTCCCCCCCATTACTCTCTTGTCCTCACCATCACCTCTAGAGAGCTGACTTCTCCATCAGGGAGCCCAGTGGTCCTGCTACTTTGCCCAGACCCTCTCGTCCCCCACTGTCTCTGTCTGCATCCTTCTCTGATCAATTCCAAACTCCATCAACCTGCTCTAGCTTTCTCTGTACCACCCAGACTCACTGAACAATCTGGATCTCAACTAAGGTGTTTTGTTTAGTGTCTATTTCTCCCATTAGATGGCAAAGTCTTATCTAGGTGGGGATATGGTTTCATTCCCAGGCTAGAGTAGCACTGGCACAGAGTAGACAATCCACAAAAATCATTGAATGAACTAAAGAATGCATTAGCTCATCGAAACCTCTCATTTCCCTTATGAGGTGGGCACTAGTATTAATCCCCATTTTATAGATCAGAAAACTGAGGCTCAGAGACATGAAAGCTGTTTGTCCAAGTCTCCAGTGACAGGAGGTGGCCCGAGCAGGTTCACCATGCTGTCAGCCTGCCATGCCTGCTGTGGATGGTGGGAAGCAGTGGCCCACTCCAGTCCAGAAGAAGCAGCTGGCCACACCAAAGTGACAGCTGAGGCCACAGTCAAGTGCTGTGGCTCATGGCTGTGTGACCTTGGCCAAGTTCTCACTTTGCTAAGCTTCAGATTTCTCAGATGAACAATGATGATCATTGTATCTAATTCACCAATTTCTAATTTTACTCAGCGGCTTCCTCAAAGCCACATTCCAGACTCCCCTCTCCTGAGATTCCCTTTTCCTCGTCCTTTCCAGTCCTGGCCCCCTTTGGGTCATGAACACCCTCCCTCTGGGCCCTGCTTAATGCCCCGTCTGCCTCTAGCTAAAAGGCCACAGGTGGGGAATGACTCCTGTTTCCCTGGTCACCTTGCCATCCCCTGTTGCCTTGTGGACATCAAGTCCTGGAGCCCTCCCAGCTCCTCCATGGTACGGGTTCACCCTCCTTGCAGGCAGGCCCTCCCGACTGAGGGCCTTACTGGTTATGGATGTGGATCTGCGCTGTGCCACATACTTGTGCCTGCACAATCATACACAGTCATGCTTCAGAGCCCATCTGTAAAGTGTGTACAACAGTGTTTCATTCACGGGGCTGCGTGAGAACTGGAACAGACATAAAGCAGAGACCAAGTCTTGTCCGTGGCACATAGCAGAGACTCGTGCGCAGACACAGATACTTCCTCGTTAAACCTTGGAGTCAGACAGACCTGGGTTTGAACCCTAGCTCTGCCTTCTACTAGCTAGTATGGCCTTGGGTAGACAGCACGATCCCTCTGAGCTGGTTTTCTCTTCTGTGTGGTGAAAATGCTGCTTCCCTTATGAGGTGTCAGGAGGATAATGTGAGATCGTGTCTGTGGCATAAAATACTTTAGTGCTTTCTCTGGGCATCCATGAGGACTACATTTCCTAGCCTCCCTTGCACATAGGGTCATGTGATAGAGTTCTGGCCAATGGAAGGGGGGCTTGCCTCCTGCATAGTCCTCCACCTGTTGTCTTCCCTCACCTGTCAGCTAGATACAAAAATCTAGGGATTCGGAAACCCTGGAGGTGTGATTCTCAGTGTGATTCCCTGGACCAGCAGCTCCAATATGTTCGGGGAACTTGTTAGAGATGCAAATTTGGGGCCCTCCCTCTGGACCTACTGAGTCAGAAACTCTGTCGGTGGAGTAAGAGGTATGTGTTTTTAAAAACTTTGCCAGGGATTCTGATGCACACTCATATTGGTAGAACCCCCACCCTGGAAGACAGCAAAGGAACAAGTGAGAGGGAGTCTGGGTCCCTGATGAAGTAGAGCACACCCCTGCTGACCTACCCTTAAGTCACTGAGTTTGGGGGGGTTGCTTGTTACAGCAGCTGGCCTGCCCTGACCAATACGGTTTTTTCCTAATAACTTGCTTAGACCAGGTACTGAAAAGCAGGGGCCTATTATTACAGTGGTTATCACAGCTCTTCCATCCTGGCTCAAGGGTTCAGGATGGGATTTCCAAGGGAACACTGAAAGGCTAAGCCTCCAGGGCCAGGATGGAGCAAGAAGCCATACAGCAGAGTCACTGCAAGTTGGCAAGTTAGACACTTTATAATTGGAAATGCACTGCTGCCTGTGTAGCAGAGGCTGGGGGCAGTGGTGGAGGGCTGGTGCCCACGGTGACCTCCCCAGGCAAGGTGGCAGGAAGCCGGAGACAGGCATCAGCCCGGCATCCTCCAATTAGCCGCCATCCCTGACCCCATCGGGGCGGGAGGAAGTGCTGGCGCTTTCCGGCACTCAGGCCCACCTGCCTGGAGGGCTGGCAGGCTCGGCAGCTGGGTGGTAGCACCTGAGGTCCCGGCCTAACAGGGCCCCCCTTATTCCTGGGATCTGCAAAGGGTTAGTGGATTGGGGGCCGGGCGGCAGGGAGGAAGTGTCAGGGAGCAATCACATGGGGTCAGGCTGACCTCTCGGCCCAGCCTCGGGGGCAGACATGCCATGTGGGGCCAGGCCGGAGCTTGTTTTCTTGGAGTCCCGGGGAAGGAAGTGCTCTAGCAGTTGGAAATTGTCCACTTCCCAGGAGCTCTGGTCAATCCGTCTGGGCCGTTAGAGGGAGGATGCAGAGTCCCTGTGGCTGCCTGTCTCTGGGCAGGGGTGGGGGACGGAGGGCGGAGGGCGTTAGCTGGCTCTGCTGTCCGTGACATTGCTCCTGGACACCGAGGAGGGTCTGTGTGCATGTCCCCTCTGGCCAGCAGCATGGAACACATGTACTGACCGTGCGCTGGTGCCTGGATGATGCTACGCACTCGGGACATCAGTTTCCCCATTTCACAGATGAGCGGATGGATGCACAGTGAGGAGGAGTCCCCTCCCAGGTTCCCACCTGCCCAGGTGAGATGGCAAGGCTGAGATTTGAGGCAGGGAGGCAGACTCTGCACTCTTTCTGTTTTAATTGTGGTAAAATACACAAAATGTAAAAATTGCTGTTGACCATTTTAAAGCATACAATTCAGCAGCAGTAAGGAGATTCACAGTACTGTACAGCCATCATCACCATCCGTTTCCAGAACTTTCCCATCTTCCCAACTAAAAGTATCCCCATTAAACACTATCATTTGTTTAATTTTTTTTTTATTTATTCAGGAGAAACACAGAGAGAGGCAGAGACATGGGTAGAGGGAGAAGCAGGCTCCCTGCAGGGAGCCTGATGCAGGACTGGATCCCAGGATCTGGGATCACACCTTGAGCCAAAGGCAGATACTCAACCACTGGACCACCCAGGCACTCCGCCATTAAACACTAAGTCCCCATTTTCCCAGACCCTGGCATTCACACTTCTATTTCTGTCTCTGTGACTCTAACTCCTTTGGGGACCTCATACAAATGAAGTCATATAGTATTTGCTCTTTGGTGACTGGCTTCTTTCACTCACCATCATGTCCTCAAGGTCCATTCATGTTGTAGTGTGTGACAGGGTTTCCTTCCTTTCTAAGGCTGAATTTTATATATATACATATATATATGAATATATATGAATATTTATATTTATATATATTTATATATACCACATTTTGTTTACCCATCCATCTGTGGATGAACACTTGCTTGGGGTTTCTACCTTTTGGCTATTGTGAATTGGGCTACTATGAACATGGGTGTGCAAATACCTGTCTGAGTCCCTGCTTTCAATTCTTTGAGGCATATACCTAGGAGTGGAAATGCTGGGTAATATGGTTGAGTTTTTAGCTTCTATATTTAAGTTTTATTTATTTTACTTATTATTTTTTTAAGATTCTATTTTTAGGAAATATCTACACCCACTATGAGGCTCGAACTCACAACCCTCAGAGTTAGTTGCATGCTCTACCAACTGAGTGAGCCAGGCGCCCCTAAATTCTATGTTTAATGTCTTTGAGGAATGATCACCTCCTTTTATGCGGGAGGAAGTAGGCCCAAGGATGAGAATGTTGTCTAAGTTTAGAAGTGGGATGGGATGGGGGAAAGGTCAGCAAAGCTGGGATCTGAGTCTTGGTCTTCTCACTCCTAGCCCAGTGCTGGATCTGACCTGAGGTTGGAGAGAATTTTTGGGTGATAGGCTATTTGGAGGGGGTGCAGGGGACCAGCTCAAGGAACAATCTGGGGGAAGGGCATTCCAGGCAGGGGGAGGGGAAGGACTGCACAAAGTCCCAGAGTACCAGTAAGTCTGCCCTGCTTGAAAGCTAGAAAGGGGCGGTCTGGTGCACGAGAAACAAGGGATGATGCCAGTGAGGTGGGGTGGGCAGGAGTTCATGGGATGGGGAGTCATACTGTACGACCCAGCAAGTGCAGTTCTAGGTATTTATCCAAAGGATATAAATGTAATGATTAAAAGGGGCACCTGCACCCCAGCATTTATAGCAGCAATGTCCACAATAGGCAAACTATGCAAAGAGCCCAGATGTCCATCAACAGAGGAATGGGTAAAGAACGTGTGGTAGGTATATACAATGGAATATTACTTGGATATCAAAAAGAATGAAATGCTGCCATTTGGAATGACGTGGATGGAGTTGGAGTATATTATGCTAAGCAAAATAAATCAGAGAAAGATAAATACCTTATGAGTTTACTCCTAGGTGGAATTTAAGAAACAAAACAGATGAACACAGAGGAAGGGAAGGAAAAATAAAATAAGATGAAAACAGAGAGGGAAACAAACCACGAGAGACTTTGAACTCTAGGAAACAAACCGAGGGTGGCTGGAGGGAAGGTGGGTGAGGGGCTGGGGTAACTGGGTGATGGGCATGTGGTGGGATGAGCACTGGGTGTTATATAAGACTGATGAATCACTAAATTCGACCCCTGAAACTAAGAATATGCTATATGTTAACTAAGTTGAATTTAAATTTTAAAAAGTGTTTTTTAAAAAGAATATTTTAAGCTGAAATGTGCTCTGAATAGGCTGACCCTCTGAAGTCACTCTGCCCGGTGTAGGGAGAATGCAGTCTCCACTGGGGGTTTGGTGCACCCACCTCCAGTTGGGGAAACAGGGTTGGGGTCAGGAGACTGCTGCCAACAGCCAGGTGAGAGGGTGTGGGTTCCCACTGGGGACAGTGAGGTGAGATGCAGCAAAACAAGCAGCGTGAGGGTCCTTAGGAATCCCCCTGTTCAGAATGGAGTGACAGACCCGACAGGAGAAGGAGAAGAAAAGCAAGGAATTCGAGTAGTCTTGCTCATAAATTCATCCATGAAATAATCATGGAGCCCTGCCTCTCCTAGGACTCTGGGATAAAGAGAAAGGGTACCCCTTTTCAATGTTGCACGGTTTGACACGGAAATTAAGAAGGGTCACAATTCACTAAAGAAGGCAAAGCAGAAGGTGAAAGTTGTAATCAACGAGTTTTATCAAAGTGTCCTGAAAACTAGTGATTTTAAAAAGCCCTGAAAAACTATTTTGGTGCATTTCATTCTGATGCCCGAAATAGAACCCAGGATTTGACCCATACTTGCTGCTGTGTGACCTCAGACAAGTCACTATACTTCTCTGAGCCTGTTTCCTCATTTGTAATTGAGGCAATAGTGCCTTCTTCTTGGAAGAGTTGTGGGAAGTGAGAAAAGTGTATGCCCCTGCGTGCCCCAAAGGGTGAAACATGTATCTAGGTAACTTAAAATTACATATATATAAAAATTTATATAATAATAAATATAAATATAGATTCTATAACTATATAATTATAAATATACAATAAATATATGATAATATATAATCATATTTTTATATAATATAATATGTGTATATTTTATTTATATTATATATATATATTTTATATATTTACATACTTATGTAGTTATATATAAATAAATATATAACAATATATAACAATGAATATGTAAAGTTTTATCAGTAAATGTATATATATGGTAACAATAATTTATATATATATGTTTATATTAATGTATTTCATTTTAGATAAAAAAGAAAACTAGCATTGAGATTTCCTAGAAGCTGTGGCTTGAAGTGAGGGTAGGGGAAAAGCTGAGCTGACTCCTGGTCCAGGTGGGGCCACGGCCAGCCCAGGTTTGGGACGCACGCAGCCAGCGGATGCAAGGTGTGCGGCCCACCTGGGTCCACAGTGGGTGCTGCAGAAACGCGGGCTCATGGATGTCTTGGGAGAAAGCTCCAGCAGAGGAACTCTGGCTGCTTTTCAGCCATCTCCACCCTCTGTCCCCCTGCCCTCCCCTCCTCTCCCCTCCCCTCCCTTCACTCCCCTCCCCTCCATTTAGCCTTTACTAGTTTATGAAGACGGCTCTGGCCCCATCAGGGCTCGGGCAGGTCCCCGAAGAAGCTTAAACGCGATGAATATTTCATGGCCCTGACTGACAGCTGCCGAGGACCTGTTGTGGGTCTGGCGCCCACATCTAGTTAGGGCAGGGGCAGGCGGAGGGGAGGGCAGGCCAGCCTCTAGACTCCGCATTGATCCCTGGGCCCAATCTGCCCTGATGAGACGCCCGCTCCCAGCTCCCAGCCAAAGGCAGCGAGTAATGGGCTTTAAGAGGCCCGGGGACCCGTGGCAGCCTGGCCACCCAGCCCCCCTGGGGCGCGCGGAGGCTCCACCAGGCCCCGGGAGACCCATTTGGCCGTCTCCAGCTGTGGCCCCCTCCGGCCTCGCGGTGCCAGCGCCGTCATCCTAACGAGCCGAGACTCCGTGTTTCTGACGCCTCCGGCTCAGCTCATCACCCCATTAAGGCCTGACGCCAATCCGCCTTCGCCAGGGGACCCAGACGACAGGGTGGCCAGGCGCCTGCCATCCTGGAGAGTCCGCGGAGTGGGTGCAGACCTCAGGTAGCCCCCGGAGATGGCTCGGACACGGCGGAATGGTCCCTTCCATCGGCTCCTTGGGCCAGGAGGCCGGCGGGGAACAGGCCCCCCAGTGAGGCTGACACAGGGACTTCTTGCCCTCGTACCCCAGCTGTCTCTAGATCCACAGCTGGCTGGGCTTCTCACCCTACTTTTCTTCAGCAGAAATGACTGCTATTGAGATCGCCCCCAGGATCTCACTCTGGCAGGGAGAAGGTACTCCAGGCTTGCCCAAGAAGCCGCAACGCTAAGGAGCAAGCAGGTGCATCGCGCAGAGGCTTAAGAGCGCCGCCCGGGGTATCCGTGTCCTAGGGGCGCTGTAACAATGACCCCAAATTGGTGGCTTAACACCACACACATTTATTGTCTTCCAGTCCTGGAGGACAAGAAATCCAAAATGGGTCACACTGGACTAAAATCAAGATATTCGCAGGACTGTGTCCCTTCTGGAGGCTCAAGGGAGAGAATCGGTTTCCCTGCCTCCTCCAGCTTCTGGAGGCCGCCCGCATCCCTGGCTTGTGGCCGGTTGCTCCATCCTCAAGGCCGGCAGCATGGCATCTTCACGTCTTCCCGACCCTGCTTCTGAAGTCACACCTCCTCAAACTTTTTAAATGACCCATGTGATTGTAAGAGGGATAATCCAGGACAGTCTCCCCTGTCCCAAAGCCCTTTGCCTTGTAACAGGTTTCAGGGATTAGGATGGGGGCAGTTTTGGGTGCGCACGATTCTTGCCCATTTCACATGGCCTTGGACCAGCTCTGTCCACTCGCCGGCTCTGTGACTTGGGGCAAGAACTTCACCTCTCTGAGATTTGTTCAGCTTCCTCTGCCAACGGGGGGCCATATGAGGTGGCATCTTGGATCAGTGGCAGATGAAACAGTCCATAGGAAGAGATCTGGCATTTGTAAGTGGCTTGCCCCTCAGTGAACATTTATTACTTGGTTGGGCGTTGGTAACTCAGCTGATCAAGGCAGCCCATCTCTGCCCTGGCAGGGGAGGTTCTGGTTTATAGTCTGATTAAGTGAGCTTTCTAATTTTTAAATTTTAGCCATGGAAACTCTTGTCCATAGCAGTCTTGTCTATAAAAGTCAGCAGATTTTATGGTTGTTGCTCAGTATGAAAGGCAAATAGGGGACCTGGTAGCCTGGACTTGCCCCCAACCCCACCCCTCTGACCTCCCCAAGCCCTCCGTCACACTCAGTTTGAAAGTATAGGTCTAGGGGACCCTGGGTGGCTCAGCGGCTGAGCATCTGCCTATGGCTCAGGGTGTGATCCCAGGGTCCTGGGATCGAGTCCCACACTGGGCTCCCCACAAGGAGCCTGCTTCTCTCGCTGCCTGTGTCTCTGCTTCTCTCTGTGTGTGTCTCTCATGAATAAATAAATAAAATGATAAAAAAAAAAAAAAGATCTAGAGAGGAGGCTCAGCTTTCTTGACTAGAAAATGGGTAAAATACAATCCATCTTGCAGGATTGTTGAGAGGGAGTCAGGAATGATCCTTGTAGAGTGCTGGGCAGAGCATCAGAGCATAATGCCTGGGAGTGGGCACCCTGGAGCCTTTTCCAGGACTTGACCTTCTGATCTAATCCCAGCTCTGCCTTTTATGAGCTTTCCTCAGGCCTGGAATGAATAGATGGGCTGTGGGTGCTGTAGGCTGTGTACAGTGAGCCAAAAAACCTATGTTTTTCTTCTCAAAACTCTAGCTAGGCTTGTTTTAAAGTCCCTGAAAGACTGCCTCCTCTAGAAGCCACCCTAGCTTCATGCCATGGCACGATGGATGCCAAACCTCACATTCATGAACCTGGGACCAAGGAGCAGGTCTTGGGTTCAACAGTAAGAGGGGACAGGGTTTTCTCTCACTCAGTCCTGGAAGAGGGATATGAATGCAGATGAGCACCGTGGTCCTCCTCCATCCCCACCTCAGAGAGGTCCTTGAGTCACCAGCTTCCAGGTTGGGCAAGGGAAATGCCCTTGGACAGAGAGCCTGGGTGCCTGCGTGCAAATCTCTGCTCTGGACTCCCTTGGCTGTGTGTCATTGGCAAAATAGCCTCCCCTCTCTGAGCCTGAGTTTCCTGGTTACAGTAGGTCATGAAGATTCTCTGAGATAATGATTGTAAGGACTTAATTGAGGGTCTGGTCTCCATGCTATACATTCAATAATGATAAGCAATTACATTTTATTATTACTAGCTAGCAATTAATTTTATTATTAGCCATCAAGCAGAGAGGGCATACAAGATAAAACGGCTCTCACCTGTGCTCAGTGCTAAAGTGATACCAGACTTTCTTTTCATTGATGCTTTGCAGGTAAAGAGCAAACATCCCAAGTTGCATAGAGGGGAGAGAACTCCCAGCTTTTGCATCTCTGACTCTCCTAAAATCTTCTGAATTTTCCAACTGGAGACTTTCTTAAGCAGGTATAAAAGGAGAAAGCAGGGGCAGTCCCGGTGGCTCAGCGGTTTAGCGCTGCCTTCAGCCCGGGGTGTGCCTGTGTCTCTGCCTCCCTCTCTCTCTGTGTGTCTGTCATGAATAAATAAATAAAATCTTAAAAAAAAAAAAAAAAAAAAAAGGAGAAAGCAGGGTCAAAGCCCCAGACCTACTGTTCTGGCCAGACCCCAGTCCAAGGCTTCTCTGTTGTGGATGGCAGCCAGTGACAGTTCGTGGATGCCTGTCCTCTAGTGTTAAGCTTCAGCCTGTACTCAGGTGACTGTTGACAACGGTGGGTAACTCTCAGGCATTAAAAAATAGTGAAGAAGGAAAAGAGGAAAATAAAGAACGGGCAGCTTGTAAGTTACTGGGATAACATCAACTATTTAAGGTTAATTTGTGTTTTTAACAGCCGATTGCTGTGCCATTAACTCACAACGGCAATCTTGGGGGCAAGCCAGCACACTCCAGCAGACTAGCTTGGATAGCCAGTCAGTGCTGGGTGTACAAAGTAGACTCAGGTTGTGGACTGATTGCAGGCTGGCACTGCTTGCCCAGGGTGCTGGGGGCTGGGGGAGATGGTACCT
The DNA here is from genome assembly GCF_053574225.1 of Canis aureus. Taxonomy (NCBI): domain Eukaryota; kingdom Metazoa; phylum Chordata; class Mammalia; order Carnivora; family Canidae; genus Canis; species Canis aureus. The sequence continues at coordinate 16,058,650 of NC_135637.1, read as the reverse complement.
GAGGAGTCGGGCATTTCACTAAGTGGGTATTTATGGCTGGGCTCTTGGAATAAATGATTCACAGAGAGGGCAGGAGTGGTGAGGTTGCTGGATCTTGCCAACCTGAAATCTCAGTGACCTGGTCTACCCTGGGATCCTGGGTGCCCAGGGGTGGGGAGGATGGGAGAAGCCTGCTGGGATAGCATGTGGTGGCAACTACGTTTCTGTTACACTCATAAATGTGGACCTTGGATCCACTGCCTATTCTCTGTGGACTTTATCTTCCTCATTGTTAAAATGGCATAATGGCCAGTAGATAGTAAGCATCGTAAACAGAGTTTCCATGTCTTTGTATTCACTAGCTATGGTGGTTAGTCTCCAAGATGCTCCACAATGACGGACCATCTTTGGTATTTCTGTCCTTTGTGGAGTTCATTCCCATAAAGAATAGGGCTGACCTGGATCACCAATAGGATATTGTGCAAATGACATCGGTGGCTACAGAGCATGGGTCATGGGAAATGCCACCTTGTCCTCTCTTGGCTCACTTGCTCTGAGGGGAGTTAGCTGCCATATCATAAGGACACTCAAGCAGGCCTGCGGAGAGGTTCACCTGTGAGGAACTGTGGCCTTGTGCCATCGGCTGGGATCAACTTGCCAACCGTGGGAGTGGTGACGCTGTAAGCCAATCATCCAGCTCCGGTCAAACTCTCTGATGACTGTAGCCCCCACTGACATCTTGACTGCAACCTCAGGAAAGATCCTGAGCCAGAGTTCTTTAGCTGAGCCACTCATGGGAGCCTCATCCACAGAGATTGTGTAAGAAAATAGAAGGGTTATAGTAAGCCACTAAGTCTTGGGGTTATCCGTTATGCACCACCAGACAACTCATTCACTGACAGAGTATTGTGAGCTCTCAGCCTGGTGTCTGCCACATGGCGGACATCTAAAAATGGCTGTTTGTGAATATGATACTACTTCATAAAGTTGCTTTGCTGGCTGAATGACATAATTCATGGAAGTCCTTAACATAGGGTCTGGCACAGAGCAAGAGTCCAATAAATAAGTACTATTGGCATCGTTGTCAACTTCATCATTACCAACATTATTAGTCCATGTTGGTTTAGGGTTAGAAGTGGGAATGGGACTCCAAAGAGCAGTGTCTGAGGAGGAAAAATAAAGTGAGAAGCAGAAAATGAGAGATTTGATGAAATAAAAGGAGAAAGATTGATAAAGAAGAGAGTAAACTTGGGCAGTCCAGGTGGCTCAGCGGTTTAGCGCCTGCCTTCAGCCCAGGGTGTGATCCTGGAGACCCTGGATCGAGTCCCATGTCGGGCTCCCTGCATGGAGCCTGCTTCTCCCTCTGCCTGTGTCTCTGCCTCTTTCTTTCTTTCTCTCTCTCTCTCTCTCTCTTTCTCTCTCTCTCTCATGAATAAATAAATAAAATCTTAAAAAAAAATAAGAGTAAACTTGACGTGGCCCTTGGAGTGAGGATTCTGCATCCACATTCTGCCACTGCCCTAATAACTGTGAGTCAGTGAGCAAGTCCCATTGCTTCTAGACTTGGGTTTCATTACACAAGTGGAATTGGGTAAGTGGAATTGCTATCCTCTGCCCACCTTCCTGGGGTAGTGGTGGTAGAAAGAAGTGGTAGGGATGTCAGGTCCTGGTTCTGACTTTGCCCTTACTTGGTGAGGCAAGTCACATCCCCCTTGAAACCTATTTAGCACATTGTGAAATAAGGATTTGGGTTATATAAGCAAAGGGTGGGATGGGGCTTCTTCCATCTCTGGTGTCCAATGGCAGACTGGTTTTTGCACATGGCATTCCTGGGGGGACCCAATGACATGGCTTTGTTTGGACAGAGGGACGTTAGAGAGGAAATAGGCAGTAAGAGGTCTTAACATAATGTCAGGGTTCCCCTTCCCGGTCTAAAGTCCCTACAGGTGCTCTGAGACCCCCATATTGGAAGCCAGGCAGGGGGACATATTCCCTCAGAAACATTCTGTTGGCTTGTTGCATATGGCTTCTGTTGGCTTGCTGAATATGACCAGATTCAGTTTCAGTTTATGAGTTCCTGCACTATACTGGTCATTAAAGATCTAGCTTTTCTGCCAAGAAAGGGAACTTTTATAGGGATTTTCTCTTCTCTCCATTTCTCTCTGGCTTTTCTATCCCTTACTAATGTTGCCAGCTTTACACATGTAGAATTCACCAACTTGAGCATTGGCTGTTGAGCATCTATTCTGTGCTGGACTCTGGGAATTTCATGGTGACCAGAAAGGGCACAACCAGTGGTCTGAAGCCTTGTAGGAAAGGGTTTCAGTATCATGAGTGTCGAAAATGGTGATATTATGGCAGTGACCATCGGGGGATCTGAAGGTTGAGAGTCAGAGAAAGTCTTCCAGCGGAGGAAGTGTTGAAGATCCAGGCTCTGGCATTTGGAGCAGAGTCGATGTGCCAAGGGCAGCTTCCCCCCAGGCACTCACTCCTACAGTGATTGATAGTGCAGGACAGGAGAGCATTATGGCAGATCCTCAAGGAGCTTGGGTGAAGTGCCTCTGGTCCCCAAAAATTCAAGGTCACAGAGTCTTACTGATGGCTCAGTGAGAGTCTGGACTACTTTAGATGCTAAAGACATAAATCCCCTCAAATTGAATTGGGCACCAAAGGGGATTTATTGACACACGGATCTGGGAGTACTGACATGGGGCTGACTTCAAAGCTGCAAGTCTCCATGATGGCTCACGTTCTCTCTCTCCCTGTCCTCCCTACCTCCAGGCTTAGCTTTTTCTGTGTTCACCCTGTTCTGTCCATCAGAAGATGGACATTCTTCTGGTCCATGGGCTTTGTAACCAAGAAGAGAAGAGAGTGATTACAAGCAGTCCCAGGCTTCATACCTCCCGGCCTACTTGGTCAAAGTGCACACAAAATCCTAGGGAAAGCCAGGGCCATCATCTAATCATGGGCCAGGGGTGGTAGCACCATGAGAGCCACTTGGAGTGAGTGAGGAGGAGCCCCAAAGAAAAGGGAGCACTTTTGCCAGAGTATTAGGGGAAAGGATGCTGGGCTGACAAAACCACCACTGTCTCTTCCACCTGAACCGCCGTGTTTAATACTTGCTTTCGTAACAATGCTTGGCTGAAGAACATGAGCACTTCGATGCTCTCCAAAATATCAAAATCCCCGGTGATCTGGCTGGGTTGTCATTGTTGTGTTGGAAGCGCGCGTGTGTTTGTTTTTTGCTTAAGAAAGATGTTCGAAAGAGGAAAATGGTTTCTTGTTTTTTTTTTTTTTAATTGAGGTGCAATTGACATAAACATGACATGAGTTTCAGGTGTCCACATAATGATCCCATGTTTGTATGTCTTGCAAAATGATCAGCACACTAAATCGCATTAACGTCTGTTACCACACTTTGTTATGATGTTTTCTTTTGTGGAAAATTCTTAAGCTGGGTGATGGTTTTGTGGGTGCATCTCCAGCCATAATGCACATACCGCTTATCAAGGTGACCCGTTAAAATGCAGATTCTGATTCAGCAGGCCTGGGGTAGGACCTAAAAGTTTGCACTTCTAACAAGCTCCCAGGTGATGCTGACATTGCCAGCCCCTTGGACTGTATTTTGCGCAGCAAGGCTCTATATTAATCTATATTAACTTGGGGGCTGGGGAGGAGGAGCAGAAGGCAATAGGACTGTTTTAACAGAATCAAATCAATACATAATCTCAGATTTGATAAAAAAAATAAAAATAAAAAAGAAAACCTAGAGATCATTTTCCTCTCTAGAAGCTTTGGCCCAGTTTCCAATGAGCAGCAGATACTGTGTCTGCCCGACTGTGCCAAGGCCTTGGCCGCTTTCATGGGCATCCAGTCTGTTGACTGGATGGATGGGTCTGAGGGCAGGGACAGTGAAGTGGCAATCAGGGGGCCCCAGGAAAGAGTTAAAGCCGTGGCAGGCTGAGTGCCACAGTCCCAGGCAAATGCAGATGGAGCTGACCCGGTTCTCAGGGTTAATACTATTTTGTTTTCCGGGACTATGTGTTCTATCAGGTTAGTGCAGGCAGAGGTCATGGGGGTTGGCGCCCCCCTCAGCCACCCCCTTCTCTCCCCTCTCCCCTGTCTCCTCATTTGCAGCCTCGCTGCCTCGTTTAATCGGATGACCCCCGACACTGAGCTTTCCTTGGGACATTCCTGCCAGCGCCTTCCGCAGGGCAGCAGCGGGCCAGCTCTCTGGCAGCCCTCGGAGGGAGGTGCAGGGGTGCAGCTGAGAGGCACTGGCTATCTGGGCTGCAGTTTCTCTGCACACAAGCAAATCAAGAAAAGAGTCCTTTGTCTTACTTTCATTTTTTTCCCCCTTCTTTATCCTCTCTGTCTTTTTTCTTGTTTAAGATGTGTTTCCTTTCTCTTCCTTCTCGCCGTACTCATTTCCCCCTTTGTGTCTTCCTTATTCCTGTGTGCGTGGATTCTTTCTTTTCCTCTCTTTTTATTCTCTTCATCCTTTATTTATAAAACTTCTCTCTCATGGAACTGGGCTTTAAATCAGGCTTCAAATCCCAGCTCTGCTCCTGGGCAAATTAGAACCTGACTCTGGAAGTTCAAGACTCAGTTTCCTCATCATGAAGCCAGGTTAATCATCCCAACCTTTGGGCTCCCAGTTACCAGTTAACCTGAATGTACATCTAAAGCCTAGGATCTCGTATACTGTGGGTGCCCTATAAATGTTCATTTTTCCATGTCCTTAAGACTTTTCTCTTCCTTTTCTTCCTTTAGCTGTGTTTCTTTTATAAACTTCCTTTTACATTTCTGGAAGATTCTTTATAGGTGGAAGACTTCTATACAGAGAGCATGGTGGTATGATGACAAAGACCTGGGCCTGCTACTTTATAGCTGTGTTACCTTGGGCAGGTTACTGAAATTCTCTAAACTTTACCTCCCTCTTCTGCAAAATGAGGGGAAGAGTTCTTTCCCCTATGACAGTGGGGAAAATTAAATGAGATGATATGGAGTCATTGTCTACCATGGAGCCTGATAGCCACTGCTTAGTTTTTCTCCCACTGCTTACTCCTACGCTGTATTTCCATTACACATAACAGTGAACAAGTGGACTGTTTAACCTGTTGATACTAATCCCTCTGGTGAGTGGTTTCTTCACCCATCTATCCATCTACCTACCCACCTATCCAGTCATTGTCCATCCATTCATCCACCATCCACCTGTTCATTCATCCATGCATCATCCACCCATCTGTCCATCCATCCACCTACTTACCCATCTACTCATCAATCACCCAGTTCTCCATTCATCCATCCATCCATCCATTCATCCATCCACCATCTATCCACCAAGCCATCTCTCCAGCCAGCCATCTATCCATGCAGGCATGCATCCAAACACCCAACCATCCATTCATTTATTCAGAATGGTTACATAATAAAATAATATTGACCTAGAGCATGCCTCATCATAAAATTCTACTTGACATTTCAGAATTGGAGGGAAGAAATTTTTAAAACCCTCAATAGCACCAACATGATTTTGGAGCCGTGAGGCCCTTCCTTCTAGTCTTCTCATGGAGCAGGTGGGGGAAGATGGATGGTACTTTGACCTTGAAGACAGGACACATGAGATTAGGTAGTTTGGTGGTCTTGAAATCTGCTTCCATGGAATCCAGAGGTTCCATGCTTATGCCAAAGGGGTCACTAATGGGGTGGCTGCCCCTTCAGATGGAGCTGCTCTCCATCTTATCTGCCTTTTATATTGGTCTCTATTTAAGACTTAATTTAAGAAAAATTGAAGAGTTTAAGAAGCATTCAATGGCAGGGTCGCCAGCTGGTTCAGAGACTTGGTTGGTGTCGTTCTGATTTGCTGCAGGGGTTGGAAAGTGTTTGGCACACATGTGGCTGTCATTCTTTCTGCATGCCCCTGCTCCCTTTAACTTATCTGTTGTATGCTCTACCCTCCCTTTCTTTTCAATTCCAACTCTGCTCTGTCCTATAGTTTTATTAAAACAGGAGTGTGTGGGGCTGGGGTCAGGAGTCTAAGTACCTGCCTTAGGCACTATTCCTTATACAACAAAAATATTAAATATTTTTTCCTCCTTAGTTAAAGGATAAAAAAGAAAAAAAAAGTGTTCAGCTGCTAAGCACAGTTTTTTTTTTAAAGCACTCGGAAAGCCACACATTTTAGATACTAAAGAAAACTTCAGAAAGAGCTGTCTTCTATCTTACCACTGAAGAAAAGGGTAATCCCTCACTCACACAGATGTTGGGGGGTTCTCACTGTAAACAAGGCAGCATGCTCACAATTATACAGATGAGCTTGTTTAATGCAATAACAACTTTGTGGAATTGGTACTATTATTATCCCCATTTTTTAGGTGAAAAAGCTGAGGCTCAGAGACACCAGGGCACTCGCCCAAGGTCATACAGAAATCAGAGCCATGGAGCTCCCAACTCAGGAATTATCACCAAAATGCAACCTACCTGCAATGGAAGGCCACTTCCCTGGTATATGGTGGCCAAAGGGACATCGAAGAAGGAACGCCAATAGGGTCTGTGTTCTCGTTTTCTCCTCAGTCAGTTCTGTATTTCCTCTTTCAGATTTTATAAGAAGCAGCAGAGAGGATTACAGGGCTGAAACACTCAAGAACCTAAAGTGACTGATTCTTGGATTTAGAAGGAACGGAGGCTACTGCTTGAGCAACGGAGTCTCTCAAAGCCCGAGGATTCCCTGAGATTCTTCCGAGGCTTCCACTGCACATGATCAGAAGTCATCACTTCCACCCGGATGGGAAGCAGAGCTGGCTGCATGTCGCGGGCTGACCAGGCACTAATTGCATGACCCTGTGGAAGCAACTTTCCTTCCTGGAGACTCTGCTGCTTCATCTCTAAGAGGGAATGGAAATAATGCCTAAGTCACAAGGTTACTTTGAGAGTTCAGGAGGAAAATGCATCTGGAATGTTAGGTGGACATGCAGTGACCACCCCGAAATATCAGGTGTCATCATCACAGTCATCACTCTTTGTGGCTCCATAGGAGGGTCTGCATGACCAGTTCACACTGATGCTAAAGCCAGAGACCTAGTTCTAGTACTAGGGTAGAACTTGTAGGAATAGTAGTATTGTATTGTTTATTTCAAGGATAGATGTGAGTGCAGATCTTTTTGGGTTGGCTTTTAGTTATGAAATCATGCCACTAGTACCGGTATCAATGATCCTGATTGTCTATTGAGCACTAATCAGGTACAGGTTCTTGACCTAATGCTTTGCATGGTCTCTTTGCAAACTCCTTCGGCGTAAGGCACTATTTTATCCCCATTTTACAGATGATGAAACTTGAGGCAGTCCATCAACGATGATTTTTGGAGTACCTACTGGCTGTTGTCTGCTGTTTCAGGTATTTTGGGTCCACGAGTGACAAAAATAGAGCTTCCACAATGAGCTGAGTTTGTTTGGCGGATGGGTAGATACAGATTAGGAACACATAGTCCAATGAGGTCATTCTCAGCACTGGTAAATGCTGGAGGAGAAGGATAGGATAATAAGACAGAGGGTAGATGGTTGAGGTCAGGGAGAGAGGTGTCTCTAGGAGGTGACTGTTTGGGTCAAATTGAATGACAAGTAAGAGGCAATTGGAGATAAAAGCATCCTAGGCAGAAGGAGCTGCACACACCAAGGCCCTGGGGCAGGCACAGGGTGAACAGAGGTGGATTAAGAGATTTATATCCCATAAATGTGAGCCCATGGCTGGCCCCACAACCAACATCCTGAACCATCCTATTTTCCTGCCTCCCCAGATACTCCAACCACTGGCAAAGGCTGCAGTTGAACTCTGACCCTGCTGGGTATTTGCAGGGAAGAATTCACTGGAGCTGTCATTTTCTAGGAAGCAAGCACAGCCCTAAGGATGCTTGTCTCAAGAGAGAGCTGCAAAACCAGGCCTCAGCTCTTGCTTGGCCTCAGCTCTTGCTTGGCCACAGACTGAAACTCCAATGAGAGATCACGGTCATGTCCACTCTAAAGTGAGGTCACCCCAACCTGAGTGGTTGCTAAATGCCATGCTGGACCTCACTCATCAAGAATTCCAAGCATGAGCTGTGCATCGCTTGTGGTATGTGCATCACTTATATTTAAGCTGTGCCTCTCTTATGTGGGGAGAAGAGACTCCATAAACCAGGGCTTCCTAATCTTCAGCCTGCGTCTGAAGGTGCTGGGGATTGTGTGAAAATGTGGATCTGATTCAGTAGGTCTGGGTCTCAGGTTCTGCATGACTAAGAAACACCCAGGTGAGCTCAGCTGCTGCTCCCTGGAGCACATGTCAAATACCAAGAATATGTGACACTGAATATTCCAGCACAAAGAAAGAAGATGATAAGGCCACTGCTTATAGAGTGTCTACTACTCACCAAGTGTCATTTCATTTTGCCCTTGCAACCCCACTGTGAGGTAGGCATTGATTGTCATTATCCCCGCTTTACAGATGAGGACGCTGAGGCATGGACAGCTTATGTGTGTGGCCCAATGGTACAGCACCAACGAGCGGTGGAACCCAGCTAACTTCAAAATGCACTTCACCACTCCCTCTTTTATTCCCCTGCCTCTTCCACCTCAAAGATGGAGTTTGGAAATGGGTCAGAAGCTGCTCTCCACAGTTGGATGGCACAATCGGAATAATAGCCTGGCCCGTCTTAAGCAGATGCACACCGGGAACTTTCAGGCTCACCTGTCAGGTGGGAATGTTTCCGGGCATTAGTCAAAGACTAAACTTCTAATCCTGTAGGGAGGCACTCAGCATTGTCTTTGGAGGGATTTTGAGTGCCAAGGGGGTGGTCTGTGTCTTTTGGGATTCCTAAAGCTCTCAGCTAACTCACTTCTCCAAACACATCTGAACCCCATGGTCTGCATGAATGAGAAGAAATAATTTTGGAACAACATGGCCTGTCCGTCTTTGTGTTACGTTCTATTGGTCCAGCCTTGGGTTGGCCCAGCGATGGTTCAGACCAGCAGGGCCCCCGCCAGCTAGTGAAGACAGCCCAGGTAATGAAATGAGTAACTCTGGTAAAGGACAGGGGGATAAGTACAGGGTCTCCCAGAACACACATGGGAACCCCTAACCTAGTCCTAGAGGGGCTCATGGACAGGCAACCTCCTCCCAGCTCTGGGCTGGAGCATGCCCACCTTCCCACTTATCCGCTCAGCCCCTCTCCGTCAGCTGCCGCCTGGTCCTGGGTCAGCACTTGTCGCCAAATCTTTCTCACTTTCTCAAGGCAGCAAACACTAATACAATATCCACAGAGGAGGCCCCTTCGGCCTTCCCAGCAAAGGGCACAGCTTACAACCCAGAAAGACACAGCTTGCGAGGCAACTCAGAAGCAAGAAGGATTCCCCTCTCCTGCTCCTTCCTCGTGGACCGACCGCTGCCTCCCCCCACCTTCCTCCCTCCTCCCCTGCTCTCCCCCGCCCCCCAGGAGAGTGGAGGAACTTGGCAAGCCATCTCGTCGCCAATCAATCTGTGGTGTAACAATTAGCACTTAGGCAGCACTCTTGCTAAACACACGCTTAGAAAACACTTAAAAAAAAAAAAAAAAAAGGAAGAAGAGTCATCAGGGGTAGAAGCCGGAGCAGCACCGTGGGGGGGATGTCAGGGAGCGGAGCCAGGAGGAGGCCTGCGGAGGAAACGGATCAATGCGCTGCAGAATGGAAGGCATCTAATACCCTATTATTGACGAGGCCAAAGCACTTTGAAGCGTGTTTCCACCGTGAGCAATTAGTCTGCGAGACCGCAGGAGTTAAGCTCCCACCGCCAGCCCCCGCCCGCCCCGCCTCCCCCGCCTGCCCTGCCTCCCCGCGAGCAGTTGGATGACACTCTCATTTGGTCGCGAGCCCCCGCACCAGTGGCGCCAGCCTGCAGCCCTAATGGGGCCCGGCCGAGGCAGGCCAAATGCTCCAGGCTCCCCGAAGGCCCCCGCCGCCCCCCGCGCCCCACCCCGCGCCCGCGCCCGCGCCGGTAACAGAATCCAGTCGGCGCGCAGTCTGTCTGCGCGCCCGCGAGCTGCCCAAATTGATTGTAATGGTTTTATCGCGCGCAGAGAGACCTGGCTGTTTTCTCGCCTCCGCTGTCGGCTCGCATAAACGCGGCGGCGGGAGGAAGCGGGTCCTCCTCCGGAGCGGTGGATCGGATGAAAGGCGACTTTTGTTTGTGCGCAGCCGCTCACAGCCCGCCCCCCTCCGCCTGTCTCCAGGCCCGGTCCAGGCTGTCGTGTGTCTGTGCGTCTCCTGGCCTCTGGGGCTGGTGCACACCGGGGACCCCCCCCCCCCCCGGGAGCCCCGCAGCAAACAGCGAGGGGCGTGGGGGAGGGGGGCTCCGCTTCCCGCAACCAGTTCTGGGTTCCTCTCTAAGTGCTTAGGGAAGAGGGTTCCAGCAGGGGTTGGGGACAGAGAGGAGTTCGCCAAGGCCACAGTCCTGGTCAGTACTAACCACCAAGAAGAGGCTGGTGACTCCCAGCTAGCACCTCTGGGTGCTTCGCGGGACCCTGCCACCCTGCGTGGGCGCATAACTGGTGGGGACATCTCTTTAAATCCTCAGGGCAGCCCGGTGAGGCAGGCACCAACGCCCCCATTTTACAGATAGAGAAACTGAGGCATAGAGCGGTGATGAGACTTGGACAAGGTTACACAGTAAGCTGGACCAGTGAGGGAAAGTGGAACCTGGCCCAGTTAATGCTTCCTCGGGTCCATTCTCTACACTTGGAGTGGCCTCCCCGACTTTGGTGGAGGGGAAAGATCCTGATGTAATAGGTCATTCTAAGCACTGGGTAGTCCCCAACCTGCCACCTGGGAAAATGCACACACAGGCACCACTGACGAGGATTCCTTGCTGTGGTCTGGGCACGGGTGGCAGCAGGAGTGGGGTAGAGCCTGTTCTTAACTTCTCCTTCTCCTTCTCCTTCTCCTTCTCTTCTCCTTCTCCTTCTCCTTCTCCTTCTCCTTCTCCTTCTCCTTCTCCTTCTCCTTCTCCTTCTCCTTCTCCTTCTCCTTCTCCTTCTCCTCCTCTGCTTCCTCCTCCTCCTCCTTCTTCTTTTTGCTTTGGGAACTCTTCTCTGGGCAAAATCATTAAAACGTCTGTTTGCGGGCAGCCCTGGGGGCTCAGCGGTTTAGCGCCGCCTTCAGCCCAGGGCCTGATCCTGGAGACCCAGGATCGAGTCCCACGTCAGGCTCCCTGCGTGGAGCCTGCTTCTCCCTCTGCCTGTGTCTCTGCCTCTCTCTCTCTCTCTCTGTCTCTCATGAATAAATAAATAAAATCTTTTTTAAAAAGTCTGTTTGCACTAACAGTTTTATGGTCACATCAGAGAATGATCTTGTGTCTTGGAGGAAGGACCAAGCTAAAGCGATTGGGTGCCAAAGCTTTGGGAGTAGCTGTGGATTTCACTGCGGAGGACCACCCTTAACTTCATTAGGACAAATAACCCAAACGGGAGGTGACCATGGAACTCGGTGTCTTCTGGGCTTCTTTACAACACTTGTCCTTAAAAACAACAGGAACCTGCAGTTCTTTCCCCTGAGCCAGCAGATATGTAAAATTTTCTATGTTTTTAAACATTTCTTTCCTCCTCTACTCCCATCTCTTGTCCTGCTGGTTCCATCCTCATTTCCTATTTCCCGTTCTCCTGCTTCCATGCATTTCCACACCGAGTTTGGGGTGAGGTCAGCTGTCTTTGGTACACCCGGCACAGGTAGGAGGAACTGTGGGGAATAGCTCAAAACAACGTCATAATCCCTAACCTCCGAGGTGTGACCTCTGCTTTTCAGGAGCAAGCACCATGGTTCCCATTAGCCCCTCGGCACTGGGGGGGGGCGGGGGGGGAGATTTCCTGCCTACGTTCTGGATGAAATCTTTGAAGCCAGCCACAAGCTGAAGGGATGATAGGAAGACCCTCTGGGGGGCCCAACCCCAAAGAAAAGAAGATATGGCCAAGGTCAGAATGGAGACGTGAACAGGAGATGGGATGGGAGGAAAAAAGCCAGGGCTCCTGCCCTACCTGTGAGCAGGACCCAGGTCTGAAGTGGCGGGTGGCAAAGAGCAGCTCCCTTTCTCCAAGAGGAAAGTGGGAAGGACAGACCTGAACCGTCCAGGTGCTCTACATTTCCAGCCTGGAAGGATTCAGAGTCTGGTCCACCGTGAGAGCATGCGCACTGGAGGCGTGGGAATGGACGTGTGCACCTGCCAAGCGAAGGCTCATGAGGTGGGTTTCTCTTGCTCGAGTCGGCTAAGAGCGGTGCTGGGAGCAGAGGTGTCTCGGGAACAGTGCTGGGTGGAGCGCGAGTGAAGAATACTGGCAGAGAGGCTTGGGTGGGCTGCATGCCTGCGTCTCCAACCCATCTCCCCTTTAACAGTCGAAACACTGTGGGCAGGGAGTTCTATCTGAACCAAAACAGGACCCAGAAACTGGCTGAAGTGATGAGTTCGTGACCTCTTTCCATGGGCAGGAACTGACTCATGGGCACGTGGCTGTTTCCTAGAGCTGCCGCAGCATAAATAACACAGGTTCATTCTGTCTCAGTTCTGGAAGGTAGAAGTCCCAAATCATGGTGTCAATAGGGCCATGCTCTCTCTGGAGGCTCTCCCTCTAGGGGAGGATCTGTTCCATGCCTTTCCCTTGGTGTCTGGGGTTGCCACCAATCAGCTTGCAGGCGCTTTTCTCCACTCTCTGCCCTTCTTCTCACATGACATTCACCGGTGGGTCTTCACCTTGTCTTCCTTTGTGCAAGGCCAAAAATCTTCTGGGATTTTTTTCTCCTCTTCCTAAAAGGACACTAGTTATATAGGATTGAGTCCACCCTGATGACCTCCTCTTAAGTTGATGACATCTGCAAACATTGTATTTCCAATCAAGACCGTATTCACGGGTATAGGGCTTAGGGCTATCTTTGGGGTGGGGGTGGGGGAACACTATTCAACTCATAAAAGTGTGGGAGAAAGAAGTCCATCATGGAAGGGGTGTATGCATTGCACCGGATAAGGAGTGAAGCAGATCTAAAGTGCCCTGCAGCACATCCCATTGACCTATCTCTGGACAAGGGACAGTTCTCTGCAAGCTTAGACTCAAGTTGACAGCATCCTGCTCAGGCAAGTGCCACATCCTCTATGAAGCTGCAGGGACTGCTCAGGCCAGGAGCACAAGTAGCCCGAAAGCCAAGGGAAGAGTGAATGTCCATGAGGGCAAAACCCTCAACCAGTGGGAGGACCCATTGAGGGAGGAGGATAAATGTCTTACCTTGGTCCTCTGAAGGGACACTTCTGGAATTCATTCTATATACTTCTCAGAAATTGGAGTGGAATTGAAATCCCATTGCTTATAGCAGCTACCTCAATGATACACTTGTTGTGACTTCTTCTTTTTCCTTCTCTTACTCTTTCCACTCCTTTGAACCTGAGTCCTGGGATCACCTTGACCTTCTCCACCGGGACTTGGCTCCCATCCTGCCCCCATCACCAATTAAACTACCTGTTTCCCAGTCCTTGTCTTGGGCTCAACTTCTCATGGATTTCAAACTAAGAGAGGTCTGGGCCCTGGAGACAATGTAGATCATTAATTTCCCGATCTAGGGACTAGCTCTGCCTCCTTAAGCGATGATGGTAATAAAAAGCATTTTCCATGTGCCTCATCTGCTTTAATCCTACTGTAGTGGGTTGAACTGTGCCCCCCAAAAGACATATCCACATTCTAGCTTCTTTTTTTTTAATATTTTATTTTATTTTATTCTTTTTATTTTTATTTTTTTTAATTTATTTTTTTATTCTTTTTATTCATGAGAGAGACAGAGACATAGGCAGAGGGAGAAGCAGGCTCCATGTAGGAAGCCCGACGTGAGACTCAATCCTAGGACTCAGGATCACGCCCTAACCCAAAGGCAGACGCTCAACCGCTGAGCCACCCAGGTGTCCCCACATTCTAGCTTCTGAAATCTCTAAATACAGTATTATTTGGAAGGAGGGTCTTTGCGTATAGAACTAAGTTAAGGATCTGAGATGAGAGCATAGTGTTTTATCAGCATAGTGAATACAGGTGCCATTCATTGTGACAAAACAAGACACAGAGGGGAGAAGCACACACAGAGGAGGAGGTGATGTGAAGGTGAGGCAGAGAATGAAGCGAAGTGTACATAAACCAAGAAATGCCAAGGATTGCTGGAACCCACCCAATTGGAGGAGAGAGGGACGGATCTCCCTAACAGCTCTTGGAAGGAACCAACCCTTGATCTCAGATGTCTGGCCTCCAGAACTGTGGCAGGATCAGTTTCTGTTGTTTGAAGCCACCCTATTTGTGGTAGTTTGTGACAATAGCCCTAGGAAACAAATTCTATAAGTTAGTTATTGCCATATTAATATTCCACATGCGAAACAGAGGTTCAGAGAGCTTGATTCACATGGCTGGTGGAGAGTAAAATCTGGATTTAAATCCAGCTCTGTGTAGCTCAAAATCCTTCCCTTAGACATTATTTAACATCTTCCTCAGAGAAGTTATTGCATTTCCTCTGTGTTTTAGGGAGACTCATGAGGCCCAAGAAGTTCTGTTTTAGGGCCCAGGTGACAAAGGGCATGGAGAGGGAAGATCATGAATAAATTTGGCAAATGAAGCTTCCCCCCTGGGCACTCTGAGCTGTGACTGAGGAAGACAATGGAGTAGGGGGTAGGGGGTAAGAGGCTCTGCAATTTTCAAAGGTAAGGGCCTGAACCTTGGGAGTATTTAAATTAATGTGACCCTCATTAAGCTCTGGAGGCCAAGAGAACTGGGAGGCTTAGAATTATTTTTGGCAGCCAATATGGCGCGTCTTTGCTGTACAGAGGTCTCCTGCAAGTCAGATTTCAGAGGGAAAGTTCACCAAGGGAGTGGGGAGGGCTGGACAGTGAGGTAAGCTTCCATGTGACCAGAGGCCCGGAAGGAAGCAGGCACAGGTTGGAATTAGAACTTGGAAACAGTGTAATTTCTGCTTCTTGTGGATAGTCACTTGGCTCTGTGGAATAGTGACTGTGCAGTCATGTGGCCCATGGCCAAGCCAGCTGGGCTCCCGGGGCAGAGACTCTCCACTACATCTTAAGAATAGGCTATGCAAGAATAAAGGGGATTGAGTAGTTAGAGGAAAAAGTTTAGATTAGCTGAAAGGAAAGTCTTTCACAATGTCCATGTGAGTCCGTTGGAAAATCCGGCTTCTAAGTGGAAAGGCAAGGCCCCGGTCCCCAAATGATAGGCTTCCTTAGTTAGTTAATGGATCCATTAAGTGAGTTCTATGTCCCTAGCATGGTGCCTGCAGCAAGAGTCTTCCCAAATAAGAAAAATAGCATGGTTTTGGTTTTGTTTTTGTTTTGTGGGGGGTGGTGGGGGAGTTGCATAAGGTTGCATTATCAAGAACAGAATGATGTTGTCAAACTCTACCTTCCAGGGAAGATGAGAAGGTGGCAAGAAGGTGAACAAATCGGTTGCAAAGAAGAGACACATCAGATTCACTGAAGCCCTTGTTGTCAAACAGACAACACATGTTATCTCTCCCTGCACCACCCTTGGCAGACATCACTATCGCGCTACTCTTTCCATTAGAGTCATGTTAGGGTCTTGTTTCTGAAGACATTGAATGAGGCAGGCACTAGCAGAGGTGGTATGAGAGATGAAATCACCTGACCTGCAGCCCTTAGGTCATGAGGGTTTGTTTTAGAGAAGCGCAGGGAAGTGTGAAACAGGCAGTGGAGAAGCCATAGACACGTTTGTACCTCAGTGCTTCTAAGACCAGGGTATGGAGCAAGCCTCCTGGAGAAGTAGACCAATGGTTCATTTCCATTCTGGTCCGGCAATCATTCTAGCTGTTCCCTCTGCATCTCTGATTCATACTAAGAGGAGGGGGGAGAGAGAGAGGGAGAGAGAGAATCCAATTGTCACCAACCAATATGGTGTGCCTTTATAGGGCAGATGGTCTCTAGGACAACTTACAGATGACTGACTCCTCTTATGAACAGCCTTTTCTGAACTGCTTTAACCTCAAATGGCAATTCTTAAATTTGATGGCCTGCAAACTTTCTGCAAAGCGTAAGATAGTAAATATTTTATACTTTGTGGGCCTTGCAGTCTCTGTCACAGTGATTCATCTCTGTCATTGGAATGCAAAAGCATTAGTAGATACCACATATACAAATGAGTGCTGTTGTGTTTCAATAAAACTTTATTTGCAAAGCCAAGAGCCTGGAGCCAATAGTTTCCAACTGTGTTTTAACTGCTCAGTTGCGGCCAGGCAGCAGGATCAGAGAGCACAATAATGACATCCTTATGCAGAAAAAACTCCTTCTCTGGAGTTGAGCATTGAGCATTTTTATGAATTCTCTGGGGTTGAGCTGAGGTCAGTAGTTGCTGTTCTGCTTCTCACGCACAGGTTCTAAGAGATCTGGTGGTTTTCAGTGAACCAAATTACATTTCTCTTTCATTATTTTTTTTTTTTCTGGAGCGCTCTTCCTATGCCACGTCCTTTTTGTGTATATAATAGGGATGGAAAGGATGTGACATGCCCACTGTGATCCCCATTGCCTCCCCCGTGGCAGACATCAGTAATCGATCACTCTCCACCGAATCCATGCATGCCCCAGAATCCTTCTCAACCTAAAGCAGTTACAACCAATCCCTGGGAGGTGGCCCTCAAACTGAAACATGTTTGCTGTGGCAGGAAGAAAGAGAGCAGAAACATAAAATGTTTTGGGAATAGACAAGTCCAAAATGGCATTCAGACTCGGAGTCCCAACTCCTCCACGTCCTTGGGCTGAAATTTCTACTTTAACAGACTTCTAGGAGACAAACTTGGGGTAAAGTAAAAAAAAAAAAAAAAAATCTTGCCGAGTTGCTCAGTGTTTTCCCGGTTTTGGCAGATGTTCTCACTCCTGTCATTTTTCAGGGGTCCCCGAACCTGGGCTCCAGCTGCTTCCTGGGGGACCCTTTGGGTACAAGCTGGCAAATCTTTCCAGCTGAAGCTGGCAGGAACATGTCAGCACAGACATTTGTGACCCGCCCCCAAGCCCCAGAGTCTGAAGCCAGAGCCGGGATAGATTCAGTACTCCCACGCGTGGGGCCCAGAGCCTGGGTGGGCAGCCCCCGCTGGCTTTTCCCTGCCGCCGGCCCCACCGAGTGGAAACGGCACCCTGCGGGAACAGTGCTCTTAATGCTTCCCCTCCGGTCACCACCTTCCCGCTCACATTGCTGAGAGGAGGAGAAATCGGCTTTTAACACCATCCAGTGACCCTCTGTAAGCACCTTCTCCTGCATTTGATCTAACAAGGTGGGGACAGGTCAGTTCTGGCCTTGGAAGAGTGAAAGCCTTGTCAACAGGCGGTTCGAGCCGCGTGGGAACGGGGGTAATCGGAGGCCCGGCTGGCCAGGGCAGCCAGAGAGCTCACCTGGAAAATATTTCAGGAGAAGCTGTCACAGGCATTCTGAGTGCCGACAAGATGTGTCGGGGAAATCCACCGAGTGCTTTTAGGAAGCAGTCATTTTCTCGCGCAAAATCTTGCTGGCTTTCTAGTTAGGGGCCCAGAGGGAGCTGGCTGGCATTGAAGAACGAGCCAGAAGAATTGGAGCGGCAACTGGGGGTGGGGGGTGTTGGGGGGGGTGTGGAAATGGCATCTCTGGGGCTGGTGCAATACCCGATTTGCTCTCATTCCCTCCTCCCTGACTTTGCTGATGCACGTAGCAAACGATTTGGCATCTGTGTCCCCAATTTGCAAAGATGCGGCAGTGGTTAAGAGCCTGAGTTTCTATCCATGCTTCTTGGGATTGAGCCCTAGACCCACTACTTACTCGCTGGGTGACATCGAGCAGGTTACTCAACCTCTCTGTGTCTTAGTTTCTTCATCTAGTAAAATGATAAGAATACTAGTGCATCACTAATCAGGTTCTTGTGAGAGATGGAAGAGTTAGTTCCAGGCAAGGGCTTAGAACACAGGATGAACACCGTGGGATCCATTTGGTTTATCCCTTCGTTCCAAAGTCAAGCTTATTAATGTGTGACTTACATCCAGTGAAATACACCGTTTCATTGATGCCTCCACTGATGAGTTTGATAAGTTCCAACAGGTATTTATTTATTACTTTTAAGGATTTTATCTATTTATTCATGAGAGACACACACACACACAGAGGCAGAGACACAGGCAGAGGGAGAAGCAGGCTCCACGCAGGGAGCCCGATGTGGGACTTGATCCCAGGACCCCAGGATCATGACCTGAGCCGAAGGCAGACGCTCAACTGCTGAGCCACCCAACAGGGACTTATGAGGATATGACTACTGTAATCAAGATACAGAACACTTCCATCCCTCCCCTCCAAAGTCCCTTTATGCTTCCTCCTCTACCTGGAGTCCCAAGCCTCCCTAGCAACCCCTGATTTGATTTCTGTCCCTGGAGTTTCACTTTTTCCAGAAGGTCATATAAAGGAAATCATTCTACATGGAGCCTGAAGGGCTCAGTATCTTTCACTTTGCATAAGACTTTTGAGGCTCGCCTGTTGCTGTGGGTGCCAGCACTGTGCTCCTATTCACGGCTGAGTAGTATTCTGTTGAAGGGATGTTCCACACTTCGTTTTTCCCTCCATCATGTGATGGACGTTTGGGCTGTTTCCAGTTTGGGATAATTATGAATGAGGCTGCTGTGAACATTCCCATGCAAGTCTTTGTGTGGACATCCGTTTTATTTCTCTTGAGTTACCTAAGAGTTGCATTGCGAGCTAACTTGATGAAAGTACATTTAATTGCCTAAGGAATGGCTGGATATTACCAACTTCTTTTTGTTTTCCTTTTTAATTTGGCCTTGCTAGTAAGTATGAAATGCCTTTCTTGGCATTTTTGACATGAATTTCCCAATGACGTGACAATGAGCATCCCTTCCTGTGCTCCTTTGGCAAACATATCTCTTCTTTGGTGAGCTTTGGTTTTTTTATGAGTGAGGACGGCCAACCACTCTTCTCCAACGTCACTTCTGTTTGTTTGGAATCATTCAGTTTCGAGTGTCTGATGAACCTACATAATGGAAGGGTCTAGGTTGGTAGTGGCTTCGTGTGCTTCAACCGCTTTCCATCTGTGGGTCCTGGGTCCTGAGGTGTCGACTTCATCACTGGGCTCTGCTAGGCAGCTCCTGGCAGCTTGGGAGGCTCTTGTCCTTGAGGAAAGATGGTCTCGATGCCCCAGGAAACTCAAGCCCACCTACTTTCCTTCTAACTTTCCCAGCCAGGAGTTTCTGTAGCTGATTAGGCCACCTGGCTATGGAAGAGCCAACCACTGTGGCCAGGGGGTGGGCATGGAGACTGGTTGGCTAATACTGAGGTTATATGCCCATCCTTAGGGCTAGTGGAGGGGGCCTATGCTGGCTTCACAGACTAAAGGTGGAGGACAACTGAATCCAGTGGCACCATTAGGCCTGGGCATGTAGGGCTGAGTCCGATACTTCAGAAGAATCTGCCCTGCTGCTCTTCTTGGTTTATGCCCCTTCCCTCAGGAGGAAATGTCCATGAAGTCAAGGGAGATGCTTTGTTCTGGGCATCTAGAACTCCTAAATTCCATGGTCTAATGGCTCCATGTCTTCCTCTAGGGTCTGCGCAAACCCTCTCCTGTGCTCCTGGAGTAGATCTGAGGTGTGGTTGGTAGGGGGTGGTGGGTGTCGATGGAGTTTGGATGTATAATCTAGGATGTCTACGTGTGTGCATTTTGAGGCCTTGGCTGTGGGAGGTGGGGGGAAGACCCAGTGGAGGTGTCCTAGACCACCAGGGAGTCTAAGGAAGTTTGACAAGGCCATAGGAAAGTCCTCAAGCCAAATTTGGCTGTCACTGGACTCCCGCACCTCCTGAGAATGGACCTGCCAGAGCGTCTCTGCCATTTGCAGTCATTGGTTGGGGACAGTCCTGGGAAATGTGGCCTCCCAGCAGGTGCAGAGTTGGATGTCAGAACACAGCGCTGGGATCCTCGGTCAATTTCATTGCTCGTAGTTAGAGGTCTTCAAGATGCATGCTCATGGCCTCTGAGCCATGAGACCCAGGCCTTAGGGGTGGGCCTGCCCTGATCCCCAAAGAAATGGCAGTTACTGGAAAAGTGAGGAGCGGCTACTGAGGAGTCCTTCAAAGACCACCGGGGAGCTAGGACATTGAGGATGACAAAACCGGCACACTCTTGCCCTTGGTAGTGTTGCCCTGCTTCCCTCACCCAGGCACATCAGAACCACCAATCGCCGGGTCACCCGGATAGCCTAGTTGATTGAGCATCTGACTCTTGGTTTCAGCTCAGGTCATGATCTCAGGGTTGTGAGATGGAACCCTGCCTGGGGCTCCACTGGGCATGGAGCCTGCTTAAGACTCCCTCTCCCTCTCCCTCTGCCCCTTCCCCTATCTTCCTCTGTCTTTCTCTTTCTTTCAAATGAATAAATAAATAAAATCTTAAATTAAAAAATAAAAGAACTACCAATCACCTTGACTGATGAAACAAGGACAATGGGCCCTAGTCCCTGGTCTTCTCTCTGGCGGGGGAGGTCTGAATAAGCTCTTACCCTCGCTGGCCTATAACCCACCAGGGAAACTTGTTCAAATGCAGGTTCTGAATCCTCAGGTCTGAGGTGAGGGCCACGGCACTCCTACCTTAGCTCCCAGGGCATGTACACCCTGTCGATGCCTGGACCAGGCCTAGAGCCCCCAGGGAACAGGATAGGCGCCCGATAGAAGGTAGCGACAATAACCACCATTTTTTCCCCAGAAGAGGGCTGTGTAGATCTTTCGCTCAGTCTCCCCTGGAGACTCCCCAACCGGGTCATTTCTGCAGAGCCGTTGCCAGCTCAGGAACAATGAAGTGACACAAGGCAGTGGCGCAGGAGGAGGCTGATGGCCGACACGTGCTTCCCTCAGCAGGTGTGGGGAGAGCGGGACCAGCTGAAGGGGAAACCTCTAATTGGCGAGGGAAGTCACTCGGCTTAAACAGGATGCAGGCAGAAGGCCCCATCCAGGCTCCACTGTGGCCTTGGGGTTGTGGCCACAAGGAGCCAAGTAAAGTGGTGTCAGGAGGTCAAGCCTTTCCTTAGGGCTGAGCAGCTGCCACTGGACTTCCCATTACAGGAGGGTGTCCGCTGACATGAAGGGATCCCTCTTGAAAGACCATGTGCATTGAATCCTGTTTAAACAGCACCTGCCCCTGGACTGTTAATCTATTAGATTTTTTAAATTCTCTATTAGTTTCTTAGGGCTGCTGAAAAAAGTGCCAGAAGTTGGTGACTTCAAACAGTGGATACTTACTCTCTCGTAGTTCTGCAGGTCAGGAGCATGAAACCAGTATCCCTGGGTCAAAGTCAAGGCGTCAGGGGGGCCTCCTCTGGAGGCTCCGGGGAGAATCCATTCCTTGCTTCTTCCAGCTTCCGGAGGCTGCTTGGTTTGCGTCAGCATCCCTCCTGGCCTTCAGGGCCAGCATGTTCAAAGCTCTCTGCTCCATCTCCACATCATTTCCTCCTCTCTGTGTGTAAAATCTCCCTTTCGGCCTATTATGATTGATGTATTTAGAACCCACCTAGATCATCCAGGGATAATCTCCCCATCTCAAGGTTCTTAACTTAATCCCATACTTAAAGACTCCTCTTTTTTCCTTATAAGGGGACCTCACAGGTGCCAGGGATGAAGATGTGGTTGTCTTTGGAAGGGGGCCGTTCCACAGCCGGCCACATTATCTGTCTCTCCCCTTAGAATATAAATGCTCTGAAGGTAGGGACTTTATCCATCTTGTTCGAAATTCTGGCCGTGGTGCGTATGGACAGTTCCTAGCTAGCATACCGTAGGGGCTTGGTAAATGTGTGTCAAAAGAATGAATCAGTGAATGAATTTGTAAGCTCAAGGGATAGGGGCTTGTGATTTAAAGGAAGCTTGCACAGAGTCCTTTGTGAAGGGTTGTTTGATAATCTGGATAATTGCCTTCAACTCAGGCTCTGAAAAAAGGAAGCTTTTCAGCATTACAGTCCCTTTCCTTTTTTGTTTAAGAGTTTTTAAAATTTGTTTATTTGAGAGACAGTGAATGAGGGAGAGAGCACGAGCAGGGGAGAGGGCAGAGGGAGAAGCAGACTCTCTGCCAAGCAGGGAGCCCGATGCAGGGCTTGATTCCAGGACTGGGAGATCATGATCTGAGCCAAAGGCAGACGCTTAACTGACTGAGCCACCCGGGCGCCCCAGCATCACAGCTTCTGAGTGCCATGCTCTATCCCTGTGAGGCTCGGGATGTTGTCCTTGGGAAAAGAAGCAAAGAATTGGCAATGAACCTTGTTAGTTTGTTTGTTTCAACCAAGTAAAAATAAAGTCCCTTAGCTAATGTCACAGTCCCTGTACTTTTTCAGACCTAAAATTAATTGAAACTGTCCAAGCACTGAGACACCTGGGCGGCTCAGGCGGTTAAGCATTTACCTGCCTTCTTCACTCAGGTCATGATCAACTCAACTCAAGTCTTAGGTGACTTAAATAAACAATGCTTTATTTTCCTTATATAGCACAAAGTCCGGGAGGAAATGGCACTGGAATTAGTTTAGCAGCTCCAGTATTCCGCTGTGATATGCTTAGCATGATTAATGCCTCATGGAGACAGGATAGCTACTGGGCCTCCAGGCATTATACCTGCTTTCCAGGCTAAAAGGGGAGTAAAGGGACAAAAGGTCTTAACTAGCCACACTTGTCCCTGTTTTCATCAGGAAAGGAACTCTTGAGCAGATAACTGTTTAAATCCCATTGGCCAGGATGGAGTCCTGGAGCCAACAGGAATACTGCAGAATAAAGTGTTATCTTTTTTTTTTTAATTATAAAATTATAACTGTATATAAAGTCCAATGAAATGGGGGGTTAGGAATAAGTCTTAAGAATGAATGAAAAAAGGAAGGAAGTGGGGGGGATGCTTGAGTGACTCTGTCAGTTAAGTGTATGACTCTTGATTTCAGCTCAGATCATGATCTCAGGATCCTGAGATCAAGCCGCACATTGGGCTCTGTACTGAGTGTAGAGCCTGCTTAAGATTCTCTCTCCCTCTCCCTCTGTCCCTCCACCCCATGCCCAAAGCTCCACTTTCTCTTAAAAAAAAAAAAAGAAGAAGAAGAAAAGAAGAAGGAGAAGGAGAAGGAGAAGGGGAAGAGGAAGAGGAAGAAAGAAGAAGAAGAAGAAGAAGAAGAAGAAGAAGAAGAAGAAGAAGAAGAAGAAGAAGAAGAAGAAGAAGAAGAAGAGGGCAGCCCAGGTGGCTCAGTGGTTTAGGACCGCCTTTAGTCTTTAGTCCGGGGCCTGATCCTGGGGACCTGGGATCAAGTCCCACATCGGGCTCCCTGCATGGAGCCTGCTTCTCCCTCTGCCTGTGTCTCTGCCTCTCTCTCTCTCTCTGTCTCTCATGAATAAATAAATAAAATCTTAAAAAAAAAAAAAAGAAGAAGGAATTGGAAATCATCTTGAGGAAGAATGAATGAGCCATTTGGCCACTGAATAAGCCCCTAATGCATGTGATCGGCACAGCAGTTTGCCACGATCCGTTTGTGTCTTCCTGAGGCCCACAAAAATAATGTGGATCCTGGAGCAATTAAGGTCATCGGACCTTAGCAACCGAGGATATGAGCATTGTATGATGTTTGATCTTAGTATGTGCATTTGCTCGCTCATATTAAATGAGCTCCTCTTTAGGGGTGGGTCCTTCTTAAACCTGGACAAGAAAGTCTCACTTTGGTGCGTACTGGTCTCTTGAAGGTGCCATCGGGCATGTCCGCAAAGAAACAAGGGAGATACTGGGCTATCGGGTGTCTCTCAAGTACAAGGAGGCAGTGCTTGGGGGTCCCTGTCTTGCTTTCAATCTTAATTAGTTCTCTTTTGTCCTTGCCCCAGCCTGCAGTTAGACAGTGTTTTCCCCGTGAGCCTTGAGTCCTTGCAAAGGCAGGATGGAAGTTCAACTGGATTGAATTGGGACATCTCTGCCCACCAGCTCCTTCTCCCAGGCCCTTGGGGATGCATGTTTAGCCAAGACCTTGTCCAACGGGGGCATCTTGGTCCAACAGCCTTCTGTTGGAGGCCCTTGGGGCCCTTCTGAGCACTTGCCCAGAAGTGGAAACAGGGAAGTGTGACCTTGGCCAAGTTACTTGACTTCTCTGAGCCTCGGTTTTCTCCTCTGCATGGCTTGCTCTGAAATTCAAGCGAGACAATGCATCTGAAGCATCTACAATAGTGCCTGGCACCCTATCAGCGTGAATAAAAGCAGGGCTCCTCTTCCTCCTTCATCTTATAATTACTACAATTTTGATGCTCTTAGTTGGAAAACCACGGTTCGGGTATATGATCAGTGTGGCTAATTCTATAGTTACAGTTTTGTTGTGTGTTAAATGGACGATGGTAGAGCTTCCCGGGGTTGTGGGGAGTTAGAAATATGGGCCGAACAGAGCCTGTTGGTGCAGAGAAGATACACCTGCAGGATGAATGAGGGAATATTCAAGCCAGACTGAGCAGGAAGGTGGGATTCAGGATGAGCCCCGGGCGTCTGGAGCTCTGGCTGGTGCAGGTGCTGGGGAGTCCCCAGCCTGAGCTGGGCCAGAGGACAGGCATCCGAGGCTGTGTTCTGGGGAGGAGCAGGTGTCTCATGCGCTTGCCCTTCCCCTGGTGAGCCCAGGGCTCTGAGATCGAATCTTACAGCAGGGTAGCATGCCCACCCCCAGGACCTGTGGGGGCCCTGGTTCAGGAAGGTCAAGCCTGCATGAGCTCCAGTCTGAAATTCCTACCCTGGTTTCATTGCTTGCTCTGCCTGTTGGGCTTCGCACTTTCAGAATCTGGGATCTTCCTATCTTCGTGGGGAGCAGCAAGCATCTATAACATGGTAAGGCTACTGAAGTCTACTGATTACTAAATCGTGTCTTACAGTGTTATCAGTGCTCTGCCCTTCTATGAACCCCACTGATCCCCTTACTCCAGCCCTATGAAGCTGATACTTCATATTATCAGCTTCCTTTGACTAATGAAGAAACTGAGGCACAGAGAAACTAAGTGACACCACTAGTGTTATCAATTCAGGCAGGAGGGTACGAGAGGCCCAAACCTCCACTACTTGATTCTTAGATAAGTAATTGCACAAATAATTTACGGTCAGCAAAATGGGATACTTTCTCAGAAAGAAATGTACCAGAGGACCCAGAGTTCCCTCTTGGGGGCAGGGGTAGAAAGGAAGGCAGTTTTACGCTGACAATGTTGTCCTCCAGGCACTCACTCATGTCCTTGCGTGTCTGGTTGTGATGCTCCATTTTTTCATGGGGCAACATTGAGGCTTGGAGGTAGGTGGGGAGCAGCTCCTTTATTGCACGATTTCTGTGGCTGTGAGGTTTGGAAGGCCGCCGTCTGATAAATGGTCAGAAGGGGCCAGGTGTGGCTTCCTGGGTGCCTAGCTGGCTGGTGTGCAGAAGCTCTCTTAAGCCAGGGTTTCATTAATTTTAGGCACGCCGCTGGAGGAGGCGAAAAGTGTGTCCGTACCAGGAAACCACACAGAAGTGGCCACAACCTCCCTTCGCGGGGCAGCCCGTTGCAATCAGGCCAGGGGGAGAGGAGCGTTCTCCCCAAGACCTCTGGCCCTTTGCATTCCCACGAGTGTGCAAGCCTGCTGGTGTCTGCAGGTGCATGGCCTGGGCAGTGCGCCTTGCAGAGCTCCCCCCACCAGCACCCCGCCGGCCACCGTCACATCTGCAGGAGGCCACGCTTCCCACGGGCTGCTCCCAGCCTGTGACTGTGTGCTGCAGGGACACTAAGGAAGGCCCATTTCTGGGTGGCGCACAGGACTGCTCCAGGAGCCAGCTCTGGCTCGAGAAACCCAGGCACCTCATGGAAGCTTCCACAGACTGCACGGGAGTCCAGCGATCCACCTACCCAGCCTCCCCTCCTCCCCTCCAACTCAGGATGAGATTTGATTTCTATCTGACCAGCTCTCAGCCTCTTGGGCTCCCTCCTGGTTTTCTCTCACGGGTCTTACCCCTAAAATAAAATTATCCCCAGTGTGATTGCTCTCTTCTTGGTCACATGCGTCTTGGAGGACCAGAGCTGACCCAGCCAATTAAGATAAACAGTGTCCCGGTTGGAGGCTGCTTTCTCTCTGCTCCTAACTGACTGAGAAGCAAATAGGAGCCTTGAACGACTTCCCCAAAAGTCCACACTTACACTTGTAGCAAGAGCAATTGATGAACAGTGACATTTGTCAGGCTGAAGGCCGTATATCCAGCTCATGAGTGGTTTATCCAAAAGGATTTTATTCTTCTTTTAAAGATTTTATTTGGGCAGCCCGGCTGGCTCAGCGGTTTAGTGCCGCCTTCCGTCCAGGGCGTGATTCTGGAGACCCAGGATTGAGTCCCGCATCAGGCTCCTTGCATGGAGACTGCTTCTCCCTCTGCCTGTGTCTCTGCCTCTGTCTATCTGTGTCTCTCATGATTAAATAAATTAAAAAAACCTTTAAAAATTTTTTTAAAAAAATAATTTATTTATTTGAGAGAGGGGGAGCACACGCAGGAGGAAGGGCAGAGGCAGAGGGAGAAGTGGACTCTCCACTGAGCAGGGAGCCTGACGGAACTTGATCCCAGGACTTTTTAAACACTTGAGTCTTTTTGCAGGGTTCCTCCATCAGGCTTGGGTTTTGGCTGCTGGTTCAAGGATGCTGGCTACCATCGTTGCTGGCCGAGTGAGTGACTTGGACAAATCACTTACCCTGCAAAACCTCAGTCTCTTCATTTATAACACAGGGCAAATAAACGTTCCTCCTCAAAAGGTGGCTGCCAGGGGTCCACATGATGTAGTTCATGTGAAGGCTGGCTGGGTGCCCGGCTATAGTAGGTGCTCTGCAAATGTTGCAATGACCATTATTAAAATGGTCACCTTCCTTCCATCTTTTCTCCAAATGACCCAAAAAGTAAGCATTCTCCCCTCCATTTAACAGATGAAAATGCTGATGCTTGGACAAGTGGAGATGTGCTCACCGGCACCAGCAGACACTGGGACAGCGAGGTGCGGACTCCCTGTTCTTATAGATCACGCTACCTCCCTACCTATTGTCGCTGGCTGTCCTGCCCTCCACCCGTGTAAGACGGCTCAATAGCTTGGAGGCTTGATCAACAAATTCTAGTGGAGTCACTTTCAGCATGTGGCTTTCAGTTTCTTTAGGGGGAGGCCATGAACGAGCATATGGCTTTCCCATTAGGGTCCCCGTGACTGCAGCCGAGCAGAACGCCTGGAACAGCGCCTGGCACAGCAGAGGAGCTCAGCAGAGGTTGACAAATGAAGGGCTCCTTCTTCAAAACCAAGTTCTAGTCTCCTCCCTAGGAAGATATACATCTCCAGTGTCCCCCACCCATGGCAGCCATGCCCACTGCACAGACTTTGCGAGGTGGAACATTCTATGCAGACCAAAGTCTTGCATCCGGTCCCCACGTTATCTCCAGTGCCTGGCACGGAGTGAGCATCACGTGCTGAATCACGTGCTGAATGGCTCAGTGACCGACCACCTTTCGCATTGGGCCATCGATGAGGAGCTCCGGGGGGCTGATTCCAAGCTCGTATGCAAGTTACATCTCCCCCTGCTAGACTGCTGGCTCCCCAAGGGCAGGCCCTGCCTTGCTGGTATTTGCCCATGCTTCCACCTGGCCAGGTGCACACAGGGGCTTGGCGCATGCCCAGTTCCTGCTGAGACCAGAAGCCGACACAAGGGGACCCAGTGGCAGGTCTGGGGAGGGGGGTGTGGGGGGGGGTTGGGGAGTCTGCTGGAAGTGGGCAGGGGGAGGCCAGCGCTCCCAGCAGACGCCCACCCCTGCCCCAGATCTACTGGCTCCTTTGGATTCCAGCTTGCACTTGACGAGGGCTTTCTGGGAGGCCTCTGGCCTCCACCTGGGATTAGCTCCTGAGTGATCAGAAAGCACTTCAAGATATAAAGCACTGTGTAAAGACCCAAATAATCCCCAGTAATTTCCCAGAGAATTAACTTGTTCCTAAGGCTATTGCACTGTCCCTGCCCAGGTTGCTTGGCTCCCAAGCTGAGTAATCACGGTGTCAGCAGGTGTGAGGTCAGGAAGGAACCTGGGAAAGACTCTGGTCCTGGAGCCGCATTGCAGGGCTAGGGGAGACTGAGGCACAGAGAAGGAGAGGACTGTTGAAACACGTACCCCGCAGCCAATATTGAACCTAAAGTGAAAAACCCAGACGTGTGCCTGGGAAGGCCTCTATTCTGTGTTTTAAAGTTTCAGGCTTCAAATAACATTTCCAAATCAATGTGGGCAGAGTCATGTAACCCTACAGGACATAAGCTCTAGGGTGGGAACGGCCTGTGTCTGTCACTTTCCGGCTGGTGATTTTGGATAAATACTTTCAGGCTCGGTTTTCCACATCTGTGAAATGGGTTGAGGTGTGAATGGAGCTGAACTTACTGAATACACCTCTATAAGGACTAAGTGGAACGATGTTAGTAAAGTGCTGAGGGCATATGCAATACCCTATTAAATAACTAGTAAAGAGCTCTTGTGATGGTGACCACCCTCTCCTGCCCCTCCTCACACTGTCATCTCCCACTGTCTTCTCCTTTGAGGTGGGTCTCATATCTGTCCTCTGGCTGCTCGGGTCCCAGACCCTGGAGTCCTCTGGCTTCTCTCATTCTCTCCCATTTTACAGTTGAAATCTAGGACATCCTATCAGCTTTACCTTAAAAATATATCCAGAACCAATTCTGGGGTTGAAAAATGTATAGCCCCTGCTGAAATCTGGCCTGCTGCCTTTTGTTTTGTGTGTGTGTGGTTTTTTTTTTTTTTTTTTTTTTTTTTTTTTGGTTTTTTGGTTTTTTTGGGGATTTTTTGGTATGTTGCAGACTAAGACTGGTTTTCCATTTTTTTTCAATGGCCGAGGAAGAAAATATTAGTTCATGACACAAGACAATTAGACAAAACTCAAATTTCAGTTGTCCATGATGTTTTATCAGCACACAGTCCTGCCCCTTCGTTCACATAGCGACTGTGGCTGACCTTGTGCTGTAGGGGGCAGAGACCATAAGGCCCACAGAGCCTGAAATGTTTGGCATCTGGCCCTTTCCAAAAAACATTTGCCAACCCCTGGGGTAGACCCTTCATGGGTCTCCTTGTATTCTTGTTTTCCTCCCTATTGTCTGCTTTCTGAGGGATCCTTTTAATGCTTTCGCTCTTTTGCTCATAGCTCTTTAGTGCAGTGCTCAGAGCCACTGAGAGTAAAATCCAAGGTCCTCATATTGGCCAATAGGCCCTAATATAACCCACCTTCTACTATCCCCCTTTACTTTGCTTCAGTCATACTGACTTCTGCTCTTTGAGCATGACAAAAACACTTCTGCCACAGGGCCTTTGCACTGGCTGTTTCCTGGAAAGCTGTCCCTAGTTACCCACAGGGCTCACTCTCTCCCCTCCTTCAAGTCTCTGCTCGAATCTCACCATCTCAGCAGGACATCTTCCAATGCTCATTTAATTTTGTCCCTTGATCACTCCTTTTGGCCCAGCTGACCCCTCTTACCATGCTCTATTTTTTTTTTCCTTTCCTACTGCACTTACCGTCTACTTATGAACTAGCTAATTTACTAATCCTTTTTATTTACTATTTATTGACTGTCTCCTTCCATTAAAATGTGAGGTCCCCGAAGTCTGACATTTTTGTTGGGGTTTGTTCACTCCTGTGTCCCCAATCCCAGATAGGCTGGCTTCATGGAAGCACAGCTGTGTGGTTGCATAGAGTCCCTGTGCTCAGAAGACCTCCTGCTCGGGAGGACCCTCACTTGGCTTTAATGCTCTGTCACCATCATTTTGAGGTTCTCAATAATTTTTGAATGATGAGTCTCATGTTTGCATTTTGCACAGAGCCCTGCCAAGTAGCTGGTCCTGGCTATAGAAGCACGCCAGGTACACAGTGCACCCTCCACGAATATTTGTTAAATGAAGGAATGAATGAATGGATGATTCCCAGCATCATGATTTAGCTCCATGCGTCTCTCCTGCGTCTCTGGACGCTGCAGCCTCCACCCTGCTCCTCCCTCATTCCTGCCCTTTGAAGGAGTGTGTATTGATGTAAGTGGACAAGGAGAGGAGTCAGTCCCAGATCAGGGAGCCAAGGAGAAGATCACCTGCAGCCCAGAGAAGACACAATTACTCCAGCAACCGTCCACCCGACCGACCGCAGCTCGGAGCCTCCACTTAATGTAATTGAGTGTGAAGGCCGGCTGGAGACACAGGCGCCCCCGCCGCCCCCTCTCCATAATATAGACACTATTGGTTGCTAATTGGCGCCAGTGGGCTGGTGCTAATTGTCCTAATGCACTCGGCTTGATGGAGGACGAGGCTGCCCAGGCCGAGGGCGGGGGGCTCCTTGGGAAATGGTGGGGGTGCTGGGCGCCCAGCAGCAGCAGACACTGCTATGCTGCTCATAAAAGTTGGAAACAGGCTTTAATTTTGCATCAAATATTTAAGCAGCTTTGGGGTGGGTATTGATGGGGAGGTGGACCATTGAGCTTTGCTTGCGGTAACCCGCAGGGGCCCCGGGGGGAATAGGCCCCCTGCCATCCTTATCAATGGGTTATCCAGATGGCTGTGTCCCCAGCATTGTGTAATTAATTGTGTGAATTTCTAATGATCCTTTTAGCTCCCCCCCCCCCAGCAGCCCCCTCCCGCCCCCTCTTGTTCTAGCTGTTTCTGAAAAGTGTGCTTCAGGGATGTGACTTGGTGCCATCCACGGAGGGAGGCAGCATTGGACAGAGGGAAATGCAGATGGTGCAGGAGGGGTGGGTACTGGGGCAGAAGCTGGGTTGGCTTTGATCTCACTGTGTGGTCTCAGCAAACTCCTCACCTCTCTGGACCTGTTTCCCTAATGAATGACGGTCGGGCTGGAGAGTGTTAATACTGCACATCTTCTCTGACAGAACCCACCATCTTTTAGGGAGTGTGCATGTGTGTGTGTGTGTGTGTGTGTGTGTATACATACACATACACACACACATCTATAGACAGATGTACACACATATATTTATATGCATGCATATACATTTATATACATATATGTACATATGTGTATTTACATTTTAAAATTTGCAACTAAGTCTATTTTAGTGTGTATTAGGGGAAATATATTAATATTATATATTATTCTACACCCATAGCATATATGTGATAATTACACAAAGATGTGGTGTGCTGGCAAATGTTTAATAATCCACTCTCCTGGGGAAGAAAAGCCCTCACCTGGAGCATTAGCCAATGTCCAGGGTGTAAATACCACTCCCCTGATTGACTTCAAGCTGCCGAGAGGTCCCCAAACCCAGAGTTGGGAAGAAATGTTCCACAGCATACCATTATCAAGTATTTCCATCTCATAGATACAACAGGTGAAAATCATCTCAGGAATAGAGATAATAATAAAATGTAGAGGATAATGAGGAAAGGATGAATTCTGAGTATTTATTACCTTTGTCTTTAAAATAACTCAATTGCAAGCTAATATAATTTAATTTTTCACCACGGCTGTGTGTAGCAACTGGCTGGCAGCATTGCTGAAAATTGAACAGTGGCTCTCATGAGCCTTGCGTCCACTCCAGCATGCTATGGTGTGTGTGTGTGTGTGTGTGTGTGCAGGCTTGCACACTACTTATGAACCCCATGATTTCTCAGATGGAATTGCACAGGACTAAACTGAGTTAAATGAGAATTCCATTTAAAATCAACTAAAGGGGCACCTGGGCAGCCCAGTCAGTTAAGCATCTGTCTCTCGATTTCGACTCAGGTCCTGATCTCAGGGTCATGAGATCAAGACCCACGTCGGGCTCTGTACTGGGTGTGGAGCCTGCTTGAGATTCTCTCTCCCTCTGCCTCACCTGGTTCACACTCTCTATCTCTCTAATAAAAAAAAAAAAAAAAGTTAAAATCAACGTGGAACAGTATGAAATGAATACGGCCCAAGTGATACACATAGAGGGCCAAGGTCATGGGGTTGGTACTCACATGCCCACAACCTGACCAGGGGCACCAACTTCCTTCCTGCTGTCTGCGGCACAGTTATCTAGAGATTGTTCAAGGTGGGGAGTGGCCACCCTCTCTTGTTTCGCTGCCCTCTCTCTTGTTTGCTAGAAGGCATGACATGGCCATGTCATGCTTTCTCCTTTTACCATGGACTTCATTCTTTGTCTCCTTCTTCCCAAACCTACGGTGCCCACTCGATGCCAATGTCTACATGGCTCTTGATCTCCCATTTCTAGCCTTTCCCTCTGATTCTCAGCCTTTTCTACCCACTCCTTTCCCCGGGCCTGGCTGCATTGCCGACTCTCCTGTAGACTACCTGGTCCTACCTCCTACATGCTCAGGGGCAAAAGAGTGAGGCAGGGATAATACAGGGAGCAGGAGACAGGCTCAGGACCAGTCTGTACAAGATGATGGTTTTGCATCCGAGGCACATCCATGGTGCCTTTCTTTTCTCCCCAGACAGATCATCCCAATGTGCTTTGCTTTAGATTTGTTTTATGGGGCTGGTTATTGCTGGTTTTCAGTTATAAATATGGTTTTGTGATTGCAAACTCAAATTCCCCCCACCCAGGGTGGGGACAGACAGATACCATAAATGCAGGAGGCAGGTCATCTGGGGACCCATGGCCAAGTGGGAAGTCTACACCACCCCCAAAGGGGCTGTCAGTAACCCACCAGCCAAAAGGTGCTGTGAATAGTTGGAATTCCCTGTAGAAGGTGAAGAAAGCTGATTTGAACACAGACTTTCTTAGGCTTAAAATCGTGGTAAGTACCAGACCCAGCAAGTTCCATGGGCTGCACATGGCCTCTGAAAATCTTTGAAAAGAGGAAAAAGTGTAAAGATAACAACAAAGCCTCCTCAGCAACCAGAGATAGCATTTTGGTGTTTGGATCAAGTTGTCCAGAAAATTTTTGTCCTTTTTTTTTTCCAATCTTCCAATGTGCTTTTCAAATTTCTTCATTAGCATTCTTTTTAGTGATGCCATACCATGGATCACATGGCTACAGCAAAATGGTTGCAGGGGGTTAAAGATGGCCCCAAATCCGTATATACACCTTCCATCAAGAGATGAGCCCTGTGGCCCAATGCCTGCACCGAGGCATGCTGTGCTGTGATTTTGATTGGTAGGTGAAGACAGAAGTAATTCTGGGCCTAGTTCCTGGCCCAAACCTTAAGAAACCACAGGTTCTACTTTCTGACCCTTGGAACATGGGCTTTTGGAGATTTTGAGGCACCACTGGGGAAGCCAGCCTACCCTGGGGTTGCCACATTGAGGACGCCAGCTCAAAAGTCACAGCTGAGCTTTCTGAGTCCACCAGCAGAGACCCAGCCCTGCGAAGCAGAGAGATAGACAACCCCATCCAACCCCGCCTACATGGCCAGTGTATCAGCAAAATAAAGAATTGTGGCTGGTTTAAGTCACTCACGAAGTTCCAGGATTTTCTTTTTAAACACCCACACAGAGATCATCAGAACTCCGCCTTAATTAGCAATCTCATTGTTTTTCATTCTTAACTTTTGAACTTAAAACCACAATGAATACTGTGGGGTCAGTCAGCTTCACTCCCTTTCAGAGGATTTGCTTAGGTGAGGTTTCCTGTACCAAGCATTGCTGGATCAAGGAGTCTGGACGTTGTTCCAGACAATGTCCTCTGTTTGCCCAAATTACCCTCTCCAAAGGGGATGGGAATTTACAACTCCCATGAGACCTGAACAGGAGCCCCCACCCCTTGGGGCACTTTGATGTATTTTGTCATTAGTTTTGTGGGTGTAGATCATTCCTATCTGCAGAGGGAACAAGAGCTATTGGAGCAGGGGGAGAGCCTTAGGATCTCTGGTCCTCTGACCAGACAGATGTCAAGGGAACGTGAAAATTCATTCCTCATTGGAAATTTACCATCATTGACACTGAGCTACAGCTGCCCCCTTTCCTATAACCATAACTTTCTAAGTTCCTCTCTTCAATAAACAAGAGCTCAGTGCTTGATCCTGGTGCATTTCTCCTTCATTAATTCATAAATTTGGGTATGTTTCATTATCTCACATTTTTGTTGTTGTTATTGTTGAAGTAATCATAATGAAAAATAATGTGAAGCACAGGCAACAGCCTGGCTGGGGCATCTGATGCAAATGTAGGCATGATGAATGTCTGTGCTATAAGGAACCAGGCTTTGACCGACGTGGCCTGGGACACCAGTGCCCAGACTAGCTGGGGCCAGGAAGCTTGGCCAGGAAGCTGTGGCCCAGGAGGATGTGACCCAAAGATTAATGGCAACAAAATGTTATGAAAGAAAAATAAGGATTTTGCATCCTTCGTGAGCAGAAGAACCAGTTTACAAGTGGAGCCTGGAGAGAAGAAAGTTTTGATCCAGTCCTAAGATGTGTCTATGCAATTAGTGGGACTGGATTGGCTTGGCTTATTTCTATATTACCTTTACTACTACTACTACTACTACTACTACTACTACCACTACTACTAGCACTACTACTGTTAATTTGAAAGATAGAGATACCATTTGTTGAGCATTTTCCCAATGCCAGGCACAGAAACCAGCCCAGCACCATCTCACTTATTCCCTGGAGGAGTCTAGAAAGGAGACTTCATTGTGATACCCATTTTACAGATGAGGAAACAGCCTCAGAGCCATAAACAGAGTCACCCACGTGTTGAAGTGAGTTTCCTGACCCTGGCTGACGTGGGATGATATGGGTGGCAGGGTGAGATTTCCCTCCTTCCTTATTGCATTCTCTTGCTCTTCTTTTCTTCCCCACCTTGTTCCCACACAGAAGGAAGCATTTGTTAACACAGAGAGAAGAGGCAGAGAGTCTGTTAGCAAAATCACACATCTGGGTTGCCCAGTAGGAGGCGGGTGCAGTGCCAGCTGCCTAATTTGTAGGGTGGAGGTCCCGGGAGGTGGGACTGCACGAGAGCCCAGGATGGGAATCTCAGGGTGTGCTCCACTGTCCGACCGAATTCACTTCCTTGGATCATTCAATTCAACATAGACCCCACGACCCTGAACCTCAAGCAGGGGGCCCTGTGTGACCACGAAGCTGGCCCAGGCTGGGTGATATTAACAAAAGAAAGTTGTTGGGACCCCTGGGTGGCTCAAGGGTGAGCATCTGCCTTCAGCTCAGGTCGTGATCCTGGGATCTAGGATCGAGTCCCACATCAGGCTCCCTACGTGGAGCCTGCTTCTCCTCTGCCTGTGTCTCTGCCTCTCTCTGTTGTCTCCCATGAATAAATAAATAAAATCTTTAAAAAAAAGAAGAGAAAACTGTTAATACATATCCTCTAGGATCTCGATCTTAATATTCATCTCCATGGAAGATTTTCCCTTTGTGTGAAGTTCTGTACTTTCAAAATGGCCCACGAATAAGGCTGTAAGGAAAGGGTTGCCTGATGTGAAGTGCAAGACATTCTAATTTTAAAATTAATGGGACGCCTGGATGGCTCAGTGGTTGGGCGCATGCCTTTGGTTCAGGTTGTGATCCCAGGATCTAAGATCAAGTCCGCATCGGGCTCCCTGCTTCTCCCTCTGCCTGTAGCTCTGCCTCTCTCTCAGTCTGTGTGTCTCATGAATAAATAAATAAGTCTTTAAAAAAAATTAATAATACTGTTAATAACAGGTAACATTTATTGAGCATGTACTCTTTGCCAGATGTTGTTTTAAGGGTCTTACAACACTAGGTGCTATTATTATTAACCCATTTCTGGATATGGACACTGAGGTAGGGAGAGGCTAAGAAATTTGACACCCAGGATAGTCTAGGTGGCTCGGCAGTTTAGAGCTGCCTTAGGCCCAGGGCCTGATCCTGGAGACCCGGGATCGAGTCCCTCATTGGGCTCCCTGCATTGAGTCTGCTTCTCCCTTTGCCTGTGTCTCTGCCTCTCTCTCTGTTTCTCGAATAAATAAATAAAATCTGAAAGAAAGAAGAAAGAAGAAAGAAAGAAAGAAAGAAAGAAAGAAAGAAAGAAAGAAGAAAAATTTGACGCCCAGCTCAGGCAGCTGGTGAGTAGTTGAGCTGTGTGTGGTCAGACCACGGCTCCAGAGCACAGGTTCCCCCATGGGGGCTCCCTCAGCGTTTGTTGAGGGACTGAATGATGGCCTTCATCAAGGCTGCAATCGAATTAGCATGGGAGGTGGAGAAAGGCCTAATTCATTGCCAGCAAGGCCCGGTTATTAACGGAGCGCTGAGCCAGGCAGGGTTCTCTGTCTTGGGATTCCGGGAGAAGAGTGAGACAATAAGATGTTTTGATGGGCTGAACATCCTGATTCCCATTGTTCGGGAGTAGAATGTGTGCCGGAAAGGAACAGCATCACCTCCTAGTCCCTTATAACCGTACAAGGGCCACAAATAGCAGAGGGAGCAGGGAGGAAGCCAGGGAACTTTCCTTGGGCTCTGGAGGTTAATACCGACGGCCGGAGCCCGTGACAGGATTGAGTGGGCGGCACAGATGCCTCCTTGCCCGCAGGATATCTGGGCGCCTGGGATAGGAGCTGACAGCAGCTGGTGTGACCCGAGTGTGACACAGGCTCCCCTTCCCCTTGCCTCGGAAGATGCTCAGATTAATCCTTTCTTAACACACCTTCCTGCCTGAGCATTTCCCATAGGCCTCCCTCTGGAGTAACCTATTATTATCTTACAGTGATGGGGGCGACCAGATGAGCTAACCACTGCTGAGCTTTTGCCCCATGTCCAGCCTCACCCGCAGGGCCTCTGAAACATGAAGATAAAGAAGATTCCACTATTCGCATTTTATAGATAAGTTTAGGTGCCCAAACTGGGGCACCTGGGTGGTTCAGTGGTTGAGTGTCTGCCTTCAGCTCAGGGCGTGACCTGGGGTCCTGGGATCAAGTCCCACATCGGGCTCCCCACAGGGAGCCTGCTTCTCCTTCTGCCTATGTCTCTGCTTCTCTCTCTGTGTCTCTCATGAGTAAATAACTAAAATCTTTAAAAGAAGGAAGGAAGGAAGGAAGGAAGGAAGGAAGGAAGGAAGGAAGGAAGGAAGGAAGGACAAACTATAGAGACCTATGGATAATACCTATCAAGGGCTGGACTTGAACCTGGGTCTTGACTCTAAAGCTCATGTGTGTAACAGTTACGTCATGGGGCTCCCATAGCAGGGTTGAGAACTGCTTACAAGCATCTCCTTTGCTGCCTGCTCACGACTTGTGTGATCATCTCAACTGGTTGTCCTGGTCTGAGGATGTTTCTAGGACACACAGCTTTTGGTACTAAAATTGGGACCATCCTGAGCCAGATTAGGACTATTGGTCACTCAGCTCCTTTTGGTCTCTCTCCCTCCACAGTAAAATGATCCTGGCCCAGCTCTTGGTTTTCTGTCCCCACAGAAAGCTCTCCTCACCTTGTACCATCACCATGAACCTGACACCCTCAGCAGGATCTCCAGCCCATCCTTCCCCCCAGGCATCCCAGCCCTGGGCTTCAAAGGCTTAGCTGGGGTACACATGGGGAAGGTGAAGCTCATGTGGGAGAAGAAGCCAAAACTTCTTTTTTGAGAAGGTGAAAACGTACTGTTTTACTTCAAAACCCCTAATTCCTGCTGGCATAGAAATAAATCACAGAGAAACTTTGTTTGCTGGTCACTGCTTGAATCTCGGAATATGATTCCATGCTGTGCAACTGATCAAAAATGCTACTTACTAATCCATGTTAGCCCATCAAAATATAATTCTACATCATTGGTAAAAATGAGTCAAATGCACAAAAGCAGATCTTTACTTGGTGGTCACAATGGAGGTCAAAGTCTTTACTTGAAAGCTACAGTTCACGTTGATCCTTCTATCCAGGCAGAGGAATGAAGGGTGGCTATGGAATCCCCTAAGGAGAATAAAGGTGGCCAGCCTCAACGAAGAGGCAACAGTGTGGCGTGCTCACTAGGAGCTGGCGTGCGGCCTGCTGTTTCAGCAAAGGTAGGCAAGCCCAAATTGCTCATCGCTTTACGTGTTTATTTACCTGAACCAGTGGTATGCTTTCACTCTGAAGGATCTTGCCAACCCTTGCATTTCACCGCACTGAGTAAAATGGAAAGAATAAAAAAAAAATTATTGCAAAGATCTCTAAAATTATCACATTTTCCAGAAGAAACGTTTTCTATAATACATTCTGAATCACTGATTTTTTTCATCTATCCCTGAACTCCTAGGTGTGCAGGTTGCCCATATTTCTTCTTTCATTCTAGTCCTTGAAAGTCTGTGCCTGACCTTTGTGTGTCCATCTCTGGTTTGGCTCCAACAGCTTCATCAGATGCTCAAATGGTCTAGCTCCATGTCTCCCCATGAAAGGATCCCACACCCCAGCCTTAGAGGCCCTAAACCATTCAGCATTTCTCCTTCAGTTTCCTCCAGGAGGAACCTAGTCCCATCTTCCCTGTCCTAGGAAATCTCCACTTCCTCTTTGAGGCCTTCACTCAGTTTGGGTCAAACACTGCATTCCAAGCTCTGGCCAGGGACGGGGAATATAATGGTACAGATAACAGACACGAGTCACAACCATTTGATCAAGCAAGTTTAATTGCCATCGGCCATTTCAGACATGAGCTTCAGAGAGGTTAAGTCACTTGGCTTGAACACATAGCCAGAAAGTGCCAGAGCTAAGTTTGGGCCCAACATGAATGCTGAGCTGCTTCGACTTTTTTTCCTTACTGCACCCAGTTGAACATTATGAACATTCTAGTTACTCCGTAAATATATGTGGAGTGTCTAATATTACCTGTTTAAAAGAGGGCATTTGGGAGAAGACAGATGGGAATAATCTTTGTTTATTGCATAATGACCGAAGCTGTGTGGGTGGCTTACATTTCTGGCTTCATCCTCTAAGCAAACATAGGAGGTGTTACCGTCTGAACTTAATGGAGAGAATATGGGTCAGAGAGGTGAAGCTACCTGTCCAAGACCACACAGCTCTTCCACGGCAGAGCTGGGATAAGAACCGCCAGGCCCTTCTGCCTGTATGCTGCTAGAATTTCCTGGTTTCTGCAGGATGAACTGAAGCCTGAGAATCTACTCCGTTCTTGGCTATCTCAAAGCTGGGAGAAGCAGAGAAAACAGAGAGTCTCTTTGTTCTATCTCAGAGGCAAATAACATGGAGTTCCCAAATTTGGGCCAATAAAGACAAATTTGCTATGGCCACTTTAGAGGAGGTGCGGTGGCTTGTCTGGGTCAGGGAGGCAGCGGGTGTGAGCCCCTGGAATGGCTAAGAAGGAGCCCAATTACTGCTCTATGGTGGAGTCACACTATTTTGGAAGGCCGGCAGGCACTGAGAGGAAACAAGCGAAGGAGCATTACAAATTCATTACAGAAACTAACTGCTTCCATTTGTGCGTGTGGCTGAGGGCTCAGTCGTCAAGTGAAGTGCATAATTCCTTGGTGCATAACTCTGCCCTCTGGAAGCCAGGCCCTGGCCAGGCCACACCTTGTGGGACCAGAGAGGCAAATTGCTTCAGTCTAAGGGTCTTGATGGGGATGGCGGTGGTTACAGCAGTGCTGGGAGTCGTGGCCTCCCTGTCTTTGAAGCAAGCATGTCTTACCTGGAATCCCTGATGCCCCGGGAAGCTCTGTTTTGTGCCACATCATCCCCTTCTTGTTGTTAGGACAGGGCCCCAGGCACCCTGATTCCTCCAGTGGCCGGCAACTGTGGCCAGTGATTGGTTGATCTGACTTGAATGGGTGAGTACATCAATCTGATTCCCATTTGGGCAAATTGGATTTGGGAAAGTGAGACACTGGGCCAGAGGAGCTTTGAGTGATGTGTTGGAAGACCAGGAAGTAGATGCTAGAACAGGCTGGCTATTTTAGGTCACTCACAACCGATGTTATGAAGAAGTTGACATCAGTGTAGGAGAAAAAAAATGGCAGAGAC
This sequence comes from Canis aureus, assembly GCF_053574225.1. Lineage (NCBI taxonomy): Eukaryota > Metazoa > Chordata > Mammalia > Carnivora > Canidae > Canis > Canis aureus. The sequence goes on along the minus strand of NC_135637.1, from coordinate 16,018,739 downwards.
ACAGAGAGAAGCTGAGATGCCATGATCCAGATGTAAGGGAGAGAGTGCAAAAAAAGGTACTCAATGGGTTCCTGGTACTACTTTCTTTCAAAGAATTTCCTTTTCTTCAAAATCACTTGAGTGAATCTCTGTGTCAACCAATGGAATTTTAAGAAAATGGCGGCCATCATTTTTTAGCATAAGGATCTCAGCCCTTTGCCCATAGGGGCCAGGAAAATATTGTAAATGCTAGAGGCAGATGGGGCATAGAAGAAACAGAGACAATATGTCCTGGGTAAGGAGAAACCCTTACTGAATTCAGGGCAATATTTGCCACAGGAGGACGTGCCCCATCACCACTACCCTCCCCCCAACCACAAAGCTGGAAATTTGGATTTTATGTCAACTCTCTAATATTTCAATATTGATAACTAAGAAATGTGGAGAAGGCCAAACAAGCACACATGCAGGTTTACCTCACCCTGTGACTCAGTCTTTGCTATCTTTGCTATATATTCTAGAATCTTCTTTAGAGTTGAGTGGTATTCAGCATGAAGTGGATAGATCTGTGAGCTACCCACAGGCGTTCAGTTACTGAAGAAGCAAAAGCCACTGGTTATAAAGTGTTTTGCCCTGAAACTGGTATTATGGTGATTTCTCCTCCCACTGAATTGTTTTTAATTCAGAACTCTGTGGTTTTAGAAATGTCGCTCACACATGGTGAATAGGATCCTTATGGAGTTGAAATAAAAATCAAACCAAGCATCTTAGAACGACTCACAGGAGCGCAGTCTGGAATCTCATATTAGATGTACTGGTCTGTAAAGTAGAGTGTTGTGAACGCTGCCCCCTCCCCACCACCGTTAAACTTATTTTGCTTATTACTACTTGATTTTTTTTCTCTAGTAATTTATAACCTTACTAATCTGAATCTGAAAGCATCAAAACTAATTTCCTTCTGAATGCTTTCCTTTTTACAGATTTCTTTTTCATAACTTCCCTTTTTCCGGATCTAATTTAATTAGATTTTGCTTTATTTCCTTGATTCTGCTATTTTTTCCCCCCTCAGAGACCAAAAATTTCATATTGTAGTTTATTTGCTTACTGAGATGCCAGGGTGATGAAGTGAAATGGACCGTCTCGTGTGTAGAGGCAATCTGCTTTTTTGAAGCAAAATTATTTAGTAATTAAGATATATGTTTATCAGATATCTTCCTTCTGAGGGCAGTTCTAGGCTGAGAGTTTGGGAACCAGTTCTGAGAGTTGGGTTTTTGCATTGGTTGTCAATGAAACTTGTTCAACTCCATCTGTCTTATTCTTCTTATTTGTAAAATGAGAGTAATGATGCCCATCGTGGTTCTCATGAAAATGAAAAAGGAGAAGGAAGGAGAAGAGGTATTTAAGCTCAGTGGAAATAGCAGATCTGAGCCAATATTATAACCCTGCAAATTAAAAGCATGGCTTCTGAACACTTAGGATGCCATATCTGCATGATACAGAGTTATGTATTAGGCATGAGGAAAAAATTCAGCTCAACATGGAGAGAGGAAGCCTTTCTGTGGCTTTCATTCATTCAGGAAATATTTACATCCCATCTTCTATAGGCCAGTCTTTTTGTGGATGCAGGGGATCCAGAGTGAGTTATGGCAACCACGGTACCTACCCTCAGGGAGCTTATTGTCTGTTATGATTGGTGCTATAATGAAGGAAGTTAGGGAGGGCTTCCTGGAGATGGTATCATCTCATGTAAGACCTGAGAATGAATTGGCGTTTGGTGTAATGGATTGACATCGGCAGGACTGGGAAAAGCAATCAGGAGTTGGTTATAATACCTTGAACAGTTGCACAGAAATAAAAAAGTCTATGAGTTTTCTCGGCCATCTCCTGCAGCATGGACAAAATACCCCAAAATATAACAGCTTAAAACAACATGCATTTATTTTGTCGGTATCTTTGGATCAGTAATCAGATTTGCATTTTGGAAAGATGCATCTTGAGAAATAGATTAGAGAGAGGTAATTCTTGTTGCTGGAACATCTCTGTAGTTGTCCAAGCAAGCAAGATGGCAGCCTCAAATGGGGACAGTGTGGAAAGGATGGAGAGAAGTGGAGGAATTCCAGGGATATTTAGAAAATTGAATAAACTTGTTGAATGAAAGTAAGAAGAGTAAATGAGGGAGAAGAAGGAGTCAAGGATTCTGAGTTGGATGGTTGCATATAAGGTGGTACCATTTCCCTGGAGACCAACTGAGCAGGGGGGAAATCTAGGCAAGGAGATGATGATGGGCTGATTTGGGGCATGCTAAATTTGAAGGGCCTGTGTCATATCCAGTAGAGATGTCCAGGGGGTAGTTGCTCATTGGTCTTCAGGGTAGGAGGGTGATCTGGGTTGGGTAAAGATTGGAGAGTCACCAACATCTGGCAATTAATTGAACCCAAGGGACTGGATGAGGTCTCCCAAGGAGGAGGCTGGCTTGCCTCAAAGAAGACAGGTCGAGATGCCCTGCATAGGCACAGGGCCCTGAAATAGGAACACATGAGACATGATGCCAAGATGCTGTGTGGATCAGCCACCATATCACTTGTTGGAAGACGGGCATTAAACTCCATGGCTCTCAGGCATTTTCTTTGTTATGAGCCTTTGTGGCTTACTGGGGTGCTTTGTTTTCTGATTTATCCCATTACTGATGATTTACAGATGGTGAGCAGCCTGAGAATTCTGTTTTTCTTGGTCCCATTTTCCTTTCTGTTCTCTGAACCTGTGGCTAGAAATCAGGGGAATGGGAGGACATGGGTGGGTTGCGGGGGACGGGGCTGGTTCATTTGCTATTTGAAGCTTGTAGTTTACTCTGGACCTAACATACAACTTTTTCAGGTTATTGAACACTCCTTCACTTTGATCTCTGAAGGGTATAAGGAGCTGGAGGATGAAGACCACTGTTTCCTTCTACCTGAACTTGAGAAGTAGTAGAACATAGTGATTAAAAGCATGAATCCTAGAGCCACACCAAGTGGATTAAGATACCAATATAACCATTTACCAGCTCTGTGACCTTGGAAAAATTGCCTAGTATCTTTGTGTGATAGTCTCTTCAACTGTAAAATGGCTGATAGAGTTTGTTTCAAAGCATCATTATAAGTGAAGGAAATGCTTAGAAGTGGCTGGCACATGCAAATTGCCATATAAGAGTTTTCTAAGTAAAAATAGACCAAGTGCAGTCATGGCCACGTTGGAACCATGCAAAGCAGAGACTTTCTGAACTGTCACCGACTGCTTACTTACATGGTTCCAGTAAATTACAATCTCCTTGAAGGCAAGGACCATGCCTTTTTTGGTTCTATGTCATCAACGGCCAGCCCAGAAGGTGGCATGGAATTGGTGTCTAAGAAATATTCAATGAATGAATAAGCAAGTTAAATTCCTCGCTCAGAATCTGAAATGTTGTGACACATGTATGGAGGTAAGACCCAAGACCAGAAATCAGGATACCTGGGCTTCTACTAACCATTATACTATTTAGGGCTAATCCTTTAGCTAGGATTTTTTGCTAATCCTTTTGCTCTGGGGCCTTAGTTTTTCCATCTGTTAAGTGGATGGAAAGAGTCAGGTTGGTTTGTGCTTCCTCCCAAAAGGTTTCTCAGAAGAGTTGTCTTGAAAGATGCTTTTCAGAAAAAGATTCTGTGCCCAGACTTGCTTAGAGAACATGGACACTAAAGGCTCTGAGAAGTCCTGTAATTTAAAAAAAAAAGCTGAAAACATGATTCATTTTATTCATGATAGAATTTCTCATCCCTTTGCTCCCTAACTTTACCCCATTTTAATCCAATGCAGTGGTTGTTTCCCAGAACACATTTTTGAGCATGCTAATGCTTTTCAGTTTCAGCATTTTATGATTCTGGAAATCGGTGGAGGTACCATGTCTTAGGCTGACCTGTGGGCAGAAACATGTCTCAGTGTAGGTTGACCAGAGAAACATCTTCCTTACACCCCAGAGAATGAGGGTATGTTGCAGATGCACACACAACAGCCAGCCCTTCCCTGGAGCTCTGCTGACAGCACAGGGGCCTGGCACACACATCACACATATGCACAACGCCCTGCACTTCCCCTTCCCATCTCAGACATTACTTTCCAATTTAAAACATGTACTTGTGCACCTCCATGCTTGCATCATGGACTGCAGATGACATCCGCCACTACCTCGGATGCAGTTGAATATCTGGGGGTAGACCATTGAAGAGAAGTCTAAGGTGTTTTACTCTTTTGATGTTCTCCAGGATAGGCTGATGGACCAAGATTGCTGGTTGATAGTGCATTGTTTTATCCTGTCTCCAAGGAAGGCAACTAGATGCATTTGTGGGAGCACAGCCTGCCCGGAGAAATGTGGGTCAACGTACATATTAACTTTTCCAACGGGTCCATATGGGTCTCGTGTGTGTGCATAGAATGTTCCACATTTTGGTTGTATTTTCTGTGTGTGCATGTGTGAATCCACACGTCGGCCTGCGATTCTTTGATCCTTTAACTTACTTTTGAGCTCTGAAGATGCAGATTTTTTTCCATGATAAATTCTTACCAGATTTTTCCAACATGCCCATCATCACATGGACACAAGTTGGCTAAGTCACAAGATCTCCTTGAAGATACACAGCCAGAAACAAAAGCCAGCGTAGAAATAAAATTCCCTGGCAAAAGACCCACTTTTACCATGAGGGTGGCTTTGAAAGTCAAGTGGATTGGAAGAGAAAGATTTCTTAAAAGGAGGTGGGGGCCAGCGAAGGAGCAGAATTCACTAAGGTAAGTGTCGATGGCAAGACTTGGGATGGAGGGTGACTGGAAACAGCCTGAGAAATAGACCAGTCATCAAGAGATCGACTCAAACAACTGGATGAAAAAGTCAATAGCCTTCCCCACCTTGGTTAGACATCAACTGGCAAAATGTAGATTCACAAGGTCCACTCAGGACTTGCTGGCTGGTGTTCAGGGCTGGACCCAGGAATCTGTACTTTTATTACCTTCCTTCCCCTTGACTTTGGAAAGTCAGCCTGAAATCATAATAGGATGAGTCTAAGGTATCACTGTGCTGGGAGGACAATCCAGTTAGAGTCTTCTGAGTAGAATTCAAGGCTTCTCCCCGCCTCCTGTCTCTTAATCAAAATCCGTGGCAAGAAATGCTATTCCATCCCTGGGAGGAATTTGGATGTGGTCTGTGATATTCAGGACATTATGATTAGGTTTCATTTTCTGGGGTTGGATCTTCAGGGCAGAGGATCCTGGCCCTGCGTCTGTCTTCTTCTCTCCTATCTCTTAGGCCTTTTGCTCTAGGTAACACAGAACTGCTGCTTCTTGTCTTAGAAACTGCTCCCTGCCCCTAAGTGTTTGGTTGTAGGTGAGACAATATGGCATGAAGGACAGCTGGCTTCAACATTGACTTTGGCCAGAGGCTATTTAGACTGCACCAAGCTTAGAAGAGAAGCTTTCCACGTGGTGTCACCCAGCCCAGGGGACTCTCATGCTCTGCCTTGGGATTTGGCAACAAAGCCTTAATTAATAACATAATGCTGTTTTGCTTTCCATTTGTCTGGCATTGTCATTTGATGACACCCCCCTTTCGAAAGAGGTAACTGTGAGGATTTTGGTATTTCTAGTTCCCTGTCCAGAATGCTTTCTAAATTTACCCCGGTTTACCAAGACTTAAATTTTATTTAGTTATCTATCTATCTATTTATTTATTTATTTATTTGAGGGAGAGAGAGAGAGAGAGACGGTGTGTGCTGTGTGTGTGTACAAGCAAGGGGAGGAGCAGAGGGACAAGCAGACTCCCCACTGAGCATGGAGCCTGACTTGAGGCTTGATCCCAGGACTCTGAGATCATGACCTGAGTTGAAGTCAGATGCTGCCCAAATACCCAGATTTTTAAAGCAAGTATCCATTAATTGGAGGAAAGAGGGAAGCAACATTTATTTATTGGAAGACTTTTTATGTGTCAGACACTTAGTAACAATCACCTCTCCTGATTCCCATAACCATCCTAAAGGATTGGCGTTTTGACCCCTTTTATAGAGAGGGGATCTGAAAGATTAGTGACTTTCCTTTCTTGGAAGGTAAGTAAATGGCTGAGGAGGGATCAAGCCCAGATCTGGGCATCCTACATACATATTCCTTCTTAGACACCACCCATTTTCTTGAGGGCACTTCAGTCCTGGCATCCTCATGTTGGCACCCTGCAAAGTGTAAAGGGAGATGAAAAAAGGGACACACTTGTGAGCCCTCTGAAATATTTCCACGGCTCTTACAGCACCTTTGGTAAGGGACCGTGCCCCATCCCTAACTCACCAGTGTCTGAAAGTTGGATTAACCAAACCACAAACTGACTCATGAACTCTGGCCCTTGAGGAATTTTTGTGAGGGTGGAACAATGAGAGTATTTTGGGTTTTCATTGGGTGTTGTACCTTACACCACAGTGTCACCTGGTATTGACACAATGTTTTCTTGTCATCCATTGGGAAACACGTTTGCCATGGACTGGCATTTCGGGTGAGAACTGGGTGGCGCTTGAGGATGTGGATGTAGCAGGGGTTTTGCTGGGTATGGGTGTGGGCAAACAGAGTAACCACAGTGCAATTTTGAGTGTGTCCAAGTTCAAAAGGAACTACGGTATTATTGCCTTTCTAGTTCTTCCTCCTCCAGGTTGCTCCCAGGATATGAGAAATGCCTTTCAGTTATCTCTGTTTCCCTGTTAGGTTGGTTGTTTAGGAATTTCTCACGTAGTAATAGGGCTTTTTCTTGGAAGTGGGGAGGAAGGAGGTGGGAATCTTCCTGCCTTTGGTAGTGTTGTTTTGACTTTGACCACTTCCACAAAGACCAGCAGTCCATGGTGTGAGTCACATGGAACCATTTTGGTGGAGTGGATCTTGGTTTCTGGAATGCTGTCCAACAGAACTTTCTGTGGTGATGGAAAGGTTCTGTTATCTGCAGTATCCAATATTGTAGCCACTGGTCCAAATGTCACTACTGAGCACTCAAAATGTGGCTATTGTAACTGGGGAACTGGATTTTTGATCTTAAGTGCTTTAAATTTAAAGAGTCCTTTGTGGCTAGTGGCTGCTCAGTGGGGCAGAACAGCCCAATAGTCGGTCAATTTCAAGAGTCCTGAGTCTACCACTTCATAACTGTGTGACCCTAGGAAATCTGCTTCACCATTCTGAGTCACTGTTTTCCATCAGTAAATGAGGATAAAAATGGTACCTATCTCATAATTGTTGATGTGAAGCAAGGTAATGTCTTGGGATACTTACCATGGTGCCTGCTACCTAAGGTTGCAATACATGTTAAGAGACCAAAATCTGAGCCAGGGACCATGTTGGTGAAGGTATAAGATGCTCTTTGTTGTCTCTTCAACAGCCACTGTGCCCATTCTACCTTGGAAATAGAGCTCTACTGTTTTCCGTGAATCACTTGGTCAGTCATGTGCTTCACAAGGACATGGGTCCCTCCCCAGCTCCAGTTCTTCAAGAAGGTGGGTCCCTGAATCATGTCTGTTCTATGCCAATCATATTGGCTGCTCCCTGATTTCTAGTGATTGTTTTAGGTGGTGTCATATGATGTGCCTGTGACCAATAAGAAACCAAGGGAAATCTGATGAGCAGTTGCTGAGATTTTTTTTATTATTATTATTTAAGAGACAGAGAGCAAGTGAGAGCATGAGCACAAGTAGAGAGATAGAGAGAGAGAGAGAGAGAGAGAGAGAGAAGCAAACCCCCCACTGAGCAAAGGGCCTGATGTGGGGCTCGCTCCCAGGATCCCAGGATCATGAGCTGAGCTGAAGGCAGATCTGTAACAGACTGACCCACCCAGGCACCGCTCCTGAGATGTTTTTATCTGACTCTTGAAAATAGATACAAGGAACGGATGTTCCTTTTTCCATATCCAGAAACTGTTTTCCATAATGCTTGGACTTGAGCAATCTTTCAGGGCCATGTTCAGCAGCCTAAGAGGACAAGCCAACCCTCAGAGAATGATGGAACACAGAGAGAAGGAATCTGAGTTCCTGATGATGTGATTGGACTTCTTCCCACTCCTATTCTTCCTCAATATCCTCTTACCTATGCCAACTCTTGGTTTCAATCCCTGACTTTGAGCCAGAGTTCCAATACTGATTGGATTTTTCCAATTGTGACCTAGATTGTTTTGCACAATTTTTGTCTTTGGGTCATCCCATGGCCTTCTGATTCCCCGAGTCTTGGGCAAGGAGGCCAACTACATCTCTCTGAACTCCAGCCCAAGAGAAGCCCTAAGGAGCAAAACTCTGCTACTCCACAGCTACCTCCACATACGCTCCCTTTCCAGGTATGGTAGAAGGTGGCTTACCACCTTTGGTCCAGCACCGAGCGTCTCAGGAGGGAGGCCTTAGCAATGGATACCAGACTTTCCAAAGCAAGCCCAGAACTGGAAGGGAGAAACTAATGGGTGTGTTTGATCCTTTTCTCTTTCATTTTGCTCCCACCCCCGAGGACAGTCACTAGCACTAGCTCAGCACCTACTACATGCTGATTAAAAATAATATCTTTAGGGATCCCTGGGTGGCGCAGCGGTTTGGCGCCTGCCTTTGGCCCAGGGCGCGATCCTGGAGACCCGGGATCGAGTCCCACATCGGGTTCCTGGTGCATGGAGCCTGCTTCTCCCTCTGCCTGTGTCTCTGCCTCTCTCTCTCTCTGTCTGTGACTTAAATAAATAAATAATAAATAAAATATTAAAAAAAAAAATAATAATATCTTTAAACACATCATCTCCTTTAAACCACACAGCCTCACTAGGGTGAGTGTTCTCAAGATCCTCATTTTCAAGTAGAGGAAACGAGATTTCAAAAGCTCAGAGAAAATGTCCAAGGTTCCATGGGTAAGAAGGTGGCAGGTACAGTTTTCCCATCAGTCTGGCTCAGCACTCATGCTGAAAACCACTGTAGTATGCCATCTCAAAGCCTCCCTTGTTCCTTGGAAGGTTCCAGAATAGTGTGTTAAATATTGTTCTAGTTACCATCCCCCCAAAAGTTAAACCAGTAATAATATTTTGAGGCCAAAGAGGAAAGCTACTTTCTATCTAGCTCAGCTTTACCCAAATTGTGGTTCTGCTACTTCAACTCCTGCATCTCTCTCCTAAATTTTCCCTTCATTTCTCACCAAATGACAGTTCTGGAAGACATTGTGCTTGGAACTTCCCGGGTGCCAGGGCTGTTGGTGTTGGTGGCGGCAGTAGCTTGTGTGTTGCTGGGCCGTTGGAGGCAGCCAGTGGCCAGATCAGCTTCTCTGCCTTCTGCCAGAGGAGATGCAGGTTTTGAGAAGAAGAAAAAGTCTCTAAATGGCCAAAGCCTAGCTGAGTTTGGATCCCTATAGCATGGTACACCATGGTCAGGTAAGGCTTTTTGATCAGGCTGCAAAGAAGGGGCTTGAGATAAGCAGTAGGAACCTCCTTCTCTCGAGGGGCCCTAGGAGCCAAGATCCTGTGTGTATGTGAGTGCAGGAGGTGAGGTGAAGAAGCAGCAATTCCTGGGAGAAATGGATTTCTCATGAGAGTGGTGTCGTCCATGACTATTTACCTACAAGGTGGTTTAGCTCGTATCTCTGTCTTTCTCTCCACATCCCAAATGTTCATACATACTCAAGCGTTCACACTCCCTTTAGTCCCCAGTCATGCCATTTGCTATCAGTTAGAAGCGTTTTACTCAAAGGGGAACACACAAGGTGGTTAACGCCAGGAGGTGGGGATACATGGGGGCCATCATCAAAGTCTATCAACCACAACTGGCAGGTGTCTTGAGCACCATCTCATGTGTCGCCTGCCAGCCTTCATTAGGGCAGATACTAGGTTTTATTTACTAGGCAGATACTAGGCTTTTCATTCATGGCACCTGGTGTGGAGAGGGTGCTCTCAACATGGCCTCTGTGCTGTTCCTTTCACTGCTCCTTTTCATCTCCCCTCCCCTTACACTTTACATGGCAACATTCAGGGTAGGAAGGGAGAGAAGATCTTTTTATGAGATACTTTCCTGATTCAATCAGAATCAGCTTTGGAGTCATTGTGTGGGTTCTGTGGGATCCTTGTTACTGCTGCTCCTTCCATTAAGCAAGAGATGAGTATGGAAAACATCTCCCCACCCCGCCATCCGGTTCCTTGGACTATAAGTTACTAAATTACCCCCTAATGCAGTTGATGAACTTCCCTAAAGATCTAGCTCTTGCCTACTGAGCAGTGGGCACAGTAGTACCCAAAAGACTCCTCTTGTTGAAGTATAATTTTGCATATGGAGTTAGTGGGAGGGGACCCCAGTCCTAAAACCCCAATAATCTAGGAGCACATATTTTCCATTACACCTTTCATTAAATCTCTCTATTTGTGTATTAGAATAAAACAGCCTTGGATATCTATAAAATAAGTACAAAAGATCATAACCTAATGCTGCAGCACAATTTCTCCTAGTACCTCGAGGGGGAAATAATTTATTATTATTTTGTTTCATAGCTCATAAAATGGGGAAAGGATTTAATACGCAGAATAGAACTAAATTGTTACCAAAGTGGCCAATTTTCACAATGTTTAAAACTACACCACTTTCTCTATAAGGGTTCCAATATCCTTTGACACTTTGGAAAGATTCTGGGGAATGTCACCGAGTCTGGCCCGGACTCTGGCCTCTCTCCGAGTTTCCCTACAGAGTTTCCAACGCATCTGGGCCCAGGAGGGAATTGTCACGCTACCACCTGGAGTCAGGCCGCAAACACATACTCTCGTGGTTTTGTGACCTATAATTGCTCCTCCAGGAAATCATCTCATCTCAGCTCAGGTACCAAGCTTCGGTGAATCCCCTCTCAGAGTCCCAAACAAGAAATTTGGTTTTGGTGAGCATGTTGAGCCAATTTCTAGGAGCTCGTAGGGGAGTAACAGGGACGTCTAGTAGGCAGCAGCAGTAGGTAACATTTAAGGAATACGTTGTAAATGCCTGTTTCAGCTGCTTTTATACCTAATGGCTCTTTGAATTCTTATGACAGCCCAGTGATGTAGGAAACATTGTTAATCCTATTTTGTAGATGGTGAAATTGAAGCTTGGGTCCCAGTCCATGCTCTAAACCTTGATGCAGTACTGCTTCTCTAGAAAACTCTCAAACACTTGTCATTCATTCTTGTCACATGGACATTTTTTTTAAGAATGTGGCAAATTCACATCCAGATGAGAGACAATCAAGTGAGATAATTTCTGCAGACTCACCGTGGATCTGTAATCTTTACCCTGGGTTTTCCACTGTATTTGACAGATGATTTTTTTCTAAGATTTTATTTACTTATTCACGAGAGACACAGAGAGAGAGAGAGAGAGAAAGAGAGAGAGAGAGAGAGAGGGATGCAGAGATACAGACAGAGGGAGAAGCAGGCTCCATGCAGGGAGCCCGACGTGGGACTCAATCCCGGGCCTCCAGGATCACGCCCTAGGCCGAAGGCAGCGCTAAACCGCTGAACCACCTGGGCTGCCTGATGATTTTCTACTGAGTTTGATGCACTGAGTGGGAAAAAAAAGAGCTCCATACTAAGTTAAGTTTGGGAGAGTCTCAGAATCTTGGACCAAGGGCTCTGAGAAAGTTTTCAGGAAGGGAATTTGTTTAATCTTATTTAGAGAAATGTTTCTCAAACTTGGTTGAGCGTGGAATCCTTTGGCTTAGCAGCCTACCTGTTGCCTTGGTCTTCTGTGGCCAGAAGATCAGGGCTCCTCAGAACATGTTCTGGGAAACATGGCTGTGTCTGTATGTGAAGGGAATCATGCCTCTTCGGGGCAGGCATTAGATTCTCACCCTTACAGGATCTTTCAGAATGATGATGGATTTCATCAACCCTGAAGCTAAGGTTGATTCAAAGAACAGTAATAGTAAAAGCAGCCCCCCCCCCCCCCCCTTAAGCCTGGTTGGGATGTTCTCACAATGGTGCTGTGATCAAGGCTCTTCCTGCCAGGACCCGTTCCTTCCCCCTCTCCCTCCAGAGAACTCTGACCTGTATCTAGGTATGAAAGTCCTCCTGCCTGCTCCTGCTCCTTCCCCTTTATCCTTCATGGACATTTCCCTCAATAAATTACTTGCACGATCGAGCCCCATCTTTGGGTCTACTTTCCAGAGGAGCCTAACACAGAAGCCAAAATATCCTTGGCTTCTGCTGCCATGTCAGAGCCTGATGGCCATGCTCCAGGTTGAGATCCTGCTTCTATGGTCTAGAGCAGGAGCTGGCCAACTCTAGTCCTTGGGCCAAATCCGGCCTGCTGCCTCACTTTGCAAATAAAATTTTATTGGCACACAGCCAGCCCCTTCCTCGTACGTGTTGTCTATGGCTGCTCCCATGCTGCAATGGAAGAAGCGAAGAGTCTGAACAGAGACCGTGTGGCCCGAAAGCCTAAAATACCTACTGTCTGGCCTTTTATTTAAAATGTTTGCCATTATGTGGTCTAGCATAAACATTGGATGGTATTTCAATGAACAGCGTGTCACCTGTTCTTGGTGTCTGTCAATCCCTTGAAGAAACAAGGGATCTGAGAATTGGGCTGATAATTCAGTAGACAAATTATTATTGAGTGCCTCAGTGATATTCAAGGCACCAGAACAGATGGATTCATTGGTTCAAATCTAACCTGATCCTGGTAACCAGCCAAATCTCCCCTAACCTCTCCAGCCCTGAAAAACAATCTCCATGAGCTGTACAATCCTCTACCTCCACGCTCTCCAGGCACTCATTCTAATCTTGAATGGGTTTGTTTTGTTGGCCCAAGCTTGGCCCAATAATTCGGAATATAAGAGGCTGGCCAACCCAGGCGTCTGCAACCTTGAGGAGCTTCAGAAGGAGAGAAATCTGGTTCTCATTAGCACCTCAGCACCTCCGCTTGCAGGCTGCAGGCAGCTCATGGGGCCAGGCCACTCTTGCAAGAGACCTACTCAGACTAAGTTGCTTCAGCCAGTGGAGATCTTGCTCTCCATTGGAGATGATGCTCTTGGACCCCTGAGACATTGGCCGTGGTGGGTGTGGAGCACTGGTGAGGGTGGGGGTTGGATGAGAGGGATGATGGGTTCTGGGGGCTGGCAGGGCCACTGGCCATACTGATGACACATTCAACCTTTGAGCAAATCACATTGTGCCAAGGCACCAGGCAGTGACACATGTGGGAAGATGTTTTCGTTTTACTCTTTACTTTGCAATTTCTATAACCATGTAGCAAGGGAGATGTGATGATCACCATTTTGCAGAGGAGAAGATGGAGATTCAGAGGTGTGAGCCCTCAGCAGCTTGGTGGAGAGCTGCCACGGGTTATGGGATAGAAGCCCATTTTACCCACCACTGTGTGCCTCCTCAGATGATTGCAAGGTTCCAGAGTTTCTCTCTTTCACCTTCTTGCTTGAGTCACGAGGAACCATGAATGCTGAAATAATCTCCAAACCAAAGAGCCGAATGCCACAATAATAATAATAGTGACCAAAAAAAAAAAAAAAAAAAAAAAAGAATGACAATAATAGCTAGCCTACTGTTTGAGGTCTTAGCATGCACCAATTTCTGTGCTGAGCTCCCTCCCTGCATTTCTCATTTCATTCTCATGCCATCCCAAGGAAGTGGCCATCCATATTATTTTACATGAGGAAACAGAGGTTTTAAGAAGTTAGGGGGCCAACCCAGGGTCTCAGGACTTGCAGATGGCAGACCTGGGACTGACCCCAGGTGTGTTTGATGCTGGAGCCAGAGCATGCCAACCACACTGGATACTGCCTTTCTCCAGAATGCCTCTTCTTTGTTCCCCTCTCTCGTTAGAATGTTGAGCCACCTTATGGCAATCCGTTATTTCCTCCACTCCAAATCCCTTCTCCTACTGCTCATGACCATGTCCATGTTCTTTGCCCTTGGCATAGATGCCAAATGGGCATGTGTCTCTGTGGGCATTTGCCTGTTCTGTTTTTGGAGTATTCTGTGCTCCACATGCCTTTGGAGGGGGGGGTGTTAGAAAGAAGAGTGGAGGAAGCAGGGGGTCCCTGGGGAGCAGAGAAGGGGATGTTATTAACTACAGGCTTTTCTAGGGGAGCCCGTGTTAACTATTATGAGCCGGCAGGTCAAGTGCCCCAAGACTGGCACATCTGGTCAGCAGCTCAGCTCGTTGCTTGCAATTTGTGGCTGGGATTTTTTTCTCCCCTTGCACGGAAAAGCAATATGATCGCTGAATAGAGCCTTACAGGACAAATGATAGAATAGCACACACAACTGTGACAAACGGAGGCACGACCTTTCTTGGACACCCTGCACGCAGAGAGGGGATATTGAACTTGTCGTCACCTTCTGCAGAGTTCTGCTTGTCCTGCTGGCTGGAGGAAGAAGGGTCGGAGTCGGACTTGCAACCTCCATGTTCTGCCTCCATGGGGAGGCAGGGTTTCCTGGCTACAGATCAGGCTGTCGGGTCAGAAAGATCCTAGGTTTCCAGCTCCTTCATCGTGCGTTCTCGAGCAGGCAGCTTTGTGTCTCCAGGACCTGGTTTAGAAAGGGGTGAGTGGGGGAAGGTAATGGCAGGATGGCCGAGAAATTCGAATGAGGCCCAGGAGATAAAGAGGGTACAATTTCGGCATGTAGTAGGCCGTCAAAAATGATAGTGGATGGTCCTGTGGTTGTAAATTTTGGAGTGAGAACCTAGTTTTATTCGCATCCCCTGGGACCTTTCCCTGCTCATCCCAGTCCTGCAAGAAGGTTTTCCACAAATCAAAGATTTACTACTTGCAGAATTTTATTTTATTTTAAAGACTTTTTATTTATTTGTTTGAGAGAGAGTGTATGTGAATGAGAGCATGAGCTGGGGTGGGGGGCAGAGGGAGACAGAGAAGCAGACTCCCCGCTGAGCGGGGTGCTCGATGGGGGGCTCCATCCCAGGACCCCGAGATCATAACCTGACCAGAAGGCAGGAACTTAACTGAGGGAGCCACCCAGGGGTCCCTATTTAGATTTTAAATAAACGGACATGTTTTGACAAGCATAAAAGTCATTGAATAGTCATTATTAGGAAAAAGTAGAAATTGCAAGAGATTTTTAAGGGTAAAATAAAAAGCCTATATGATCCAATCCTTGCACAGTGCACTTGTTGATGTGTTTCTTTCCTTGTTGATGTATTTCCTTCCGTGCCTTCCTTCAGTGTATGGTCAGCAAACATGTTCTCTAAGGGGCCACCCAGATCTGCTTTACAGCCATCTGCAATTTCTGTTGCCACTGCTCAGCTCTGGTGTTGTGATAGGAAAGCAGCCACTGAGACTACCTAAAGAAATGAGCGTGGCTGTGGCCCAATAGAATATGATTGTGGAACCCTGACATCTGAATTTCACAGAATTTTCGCATGCTGTGAAGCCTTTTTCTTTTTTTCTTTTTTTTTTTTTCTCTCTTGATCAGTAAAGAAATGTTAAAAAATAAAAAGCAAGAAAGCATTCTTAGCTCCCAGGCTAGTTGAAAAGAGTCAGTGACCCGGATATTGCCTATGGGCTGGCAGTTTACCAGTCCCGGAAACTGTGCCTAAATATTTGCATGCATTGACTTGTACATTATAAATTTAAATTCTAAGTATTTGAACATTTCTGATTCCTGCTGATTACAACTGTATGTATAAAAATCTTCCCTTGCTACTAAATCTTTGAAAAACCTGATTCTTGATGGCTGCTCAGTAGTCCAATATAAGGTTTAGGATCTATTTTTAACAGTTGCCTTTGGTTTTGGTAAGTTGTCTCCCTTCCTTTGGCTGTTATGGACAATGCTGTGGTAAAATATAATCCGTATCTTCTAAATGAAAAAAGATTCAGTTACAAATTCTGAAGAATTCTCTAGCGCTGTCTCTGTCTAAGATCCAAAGCAATCCTTGCCTGTAGACCGCTGGTCTGGCTACGTCTTTCTTCCCTGGGAGACTGGGTGAATTTTAGGATAACTCTGGGACATGCAGGTGGATATGTGGGTTGCTCAGGTCCCCCTAGCAAATACCTTGACCTTGAATCCCAGCTCCCTGCTCTCTGACCCAGGGGTCCTACATAAGCAAAGTCACCACCAGATGCCATGGGAGGAATCTGGGCTCTGTAGAGGCTGAGAAATTTCCTGCAAGCTGGTGGTGACATCAGGATGTGAGCACTCAATACCTCAATTTCTGGGGAACATCGGCCAAGTATCTCGAATGGGGAAGTTTTACTAATAGAAGAATATGAGGAAGAGGGGTGATGGCAAGGGTCCCCCTCTTCTGACACATGCACACACATAAAAGGAAAGAGGAAAAAAATATATATACTCTGGCCCATCCAGTCTGTGCCGATTTCCTCTGCTGGGATTTAGCTTAATTCAACCTTTTGGCTTGTTTGCCGTGTTTGCCAATTTCCTCCTTTCCCAGAAACAAATCGAGATGTCTCTTGAACTCATGTACACTCGCACTTCGCTCACCTCTCCGTCTAACATTTTCCATATGTGTGCTAACCTAGCGGGACGCCGGCTCCCCTGTTCCCAAGATATCTGATGCCTGGGTAATGTTCTCGAGTGTTTAAACCTCAGCAGAATGAAAAGTCTCTCTCTTTTCCTTCTGCCCTTTCATAAACGGGGGCATTTCTTGGGAGTCTCATTTCCTTTGCGTGGGAGTCCAATTCTTCCGTTATTAGGGCACGTAGATTGCCAACAGCTCGTTTCGGGGCCTCTGAAATCACTGCGTTTGCACCGTGAGGAGTGAGAAAGACGAACAGAATACGAGGAGACCCTGTCAATCGACATAAATCGGGGGTTGACGATTCCAGCTATTTGAATGTTTATGACCCAAAGAAGCACTGGAGGCGGTTTAGCGGTTTACAGATTGGGAAACTGAGGCCCCAAGATCTCACATGGCTTGCCCGAGGTCACGCAGCTTGTGGGGGACATTTAACAGACATTCTGAGTCGCCAGGAGAAAAGCTAACTTCGGTCCACCCCTTGAGAGGGCCAGTGAGAAGTGAATTAAATTCACCCCTAGACTCTTGGCATTAACGTGAATAGCTATAGGCCTACCCCTGATTATTTATAATTTCTTAGCTGTCGCTTACCAGCTTGATGCTTCCTGTCATGAGCAGCTTATGGGGAAAACTATATGCACATGTATCTATATCTATCTCTATCTCTATATTAGCATCTCTGACACATATTTACTTAAAGACAACAAGTAAAGAGTGAGTTAAAATCAGTGGGCATAATTGTATGACATTTGGAATTAAAAATAAACTATTGTTACATTATTTATTGAACTGGGCAACAGTGAATTAAATATTTACATTATTAAAAGTCCCACTCTCATCGTCTTTCACAGGCATGATGCATTTATTTGGAAAATAATAATACCGATAATAAGCTGAGAGCTCATCCTTGCTGGATTCTGCCCCCCACAGACCCCAGGAATCTGAGGATCAGTTTCTCAATCTGCAAAGTGTGCATCATAGATATGGAGCCCCGTTTTCTTTCCACCTGTTCAAGGATTTTCTCTGCACGTGGGGTCCTGTTATTTTGTGAATAGGCTGGAGTGTCTCTAGAAGAATCTGTTCCTGGACAGAGAGTCATCCGTTCTTTCATTTATTTATTAGTCAACAAATATTTATTGGCCATCTAGTATGTGCTGGTCATTGCGCAAGATGGGACAGAAGCTGTGGCACTCACACTTGTCTACATTTCTGATCAAGTCTTAATTGGAAGTCGTCTGTCCTCTCCTGAGTCAGGCCAATGGCCCCAAATTAGGTTTAGAAGATGTGGTCATGGTAGCTGGTCTGTTCATCACCACGGTAAGGGAGAGCTACGCACCACAGTGTCCAAGCCAATGACAAAATCTATAATTCTTGCTTTTCTTCAGCCATCCTTGGATTATCTCCCAAGCAATCCCCTCATGGGCCTTGGGATAGGGGAGTGACTTCACTTAGGCTCCCATTCCCAGGTGAAGGCCCTTGTTCTCTTAGTCCCATGTTTCACTGTCTGTGTTCTCAAAACCAAGACAAGCACAGTTGAGCCCAACCCCTGTTCTCATGGAGGATACAAGCTGGTGGAGGCATCAGCCATACTTCCAGGCATCACTGTGACTCACTCTCTGTACCTTCCCCCTGGGATGCTGGGGCTAGGACTCTGCAAACCTCATTTCTGCTTTGCCAGTGGCCTGCGCTTGGGCTCTGCTAACTCCATAGGGAGACAGGCTGGAAGTCTGGAGGAGGTGAGGGACCTGCTCCTTCCTGTCCACTTGCACTTCCTGTGGGCATCCCCCAGCACTGTGGTTCCCCTGCAGCAGCAGGGCCTCTCCTAGTGACAGCTAAGTCCTGTTTGTATTTTGCTGGTAGTTGTAGCACCAGCTTCATCACATCCCCCTTGGGGACACCAGTTGGCAGGGCTCCTTGCCAGAGGTCAGAGAACCAGCTCCGTGGGACCCTTCTCTGGGCTCAGAGTCATCAGCCAAGTGTTAGCTCCAAGGTGGATCTCTCCTTTGAGCTTCTAAACTCTAATAATGCTGGCATCTTCCCTTAATTCCCCAGTTCTAGGGTGGCGGCATTTCCCTGTGGTTGCTATTACCAAGATAACTTTGTGTCATCTTCCCAGTTACCAGATTGGTAATTTTTTTATATTATACTCTTCTTGTTAAAATAACTGGTGATTTTTGTCTTCCGATTGAACTCTGATTGACAAAGCTGGTAGTCATATAATCCCACTTATATATAATTATCAATGGTGGTTGTGCCATTAAGGAAAGATTCAGGGGGCCATAGAGCATACATGGAGAATGTGGGGGTCAGGGAAAGCATCTGTAAAGAACGAGAGTGGGTGGGAGTTAGTAGAGGAAGGCAGGGAACAGTGTTCTGAGTCAGGTAACAGCTTGGACAAGAGCAGAAAGAGAATGAGGCGCATTAGTTTGCTGGTCAGTGGCTCAGGTCAGTGAGCATGAGGTTGGTGAGCCTGGGATGGGGAGTGGAGAGGGCAGTGGGACCTGTGTCCAGAGAGGAAGGCAGGCCCCAGAGCATGGGATGGCGTGCCGGCCAATTTATCATTAGGCTTTAGGAAGGGAAATGTGTAAGTACCAAGGGCTCCAGGCATGGTCCTCTCTGCACTGAGAAGCAGTATAGCATGATGGTTGACTCCAGCCCAGGGCTAAAGCCAAGTAGATAAAGTATGAGTCATGCAATTTACAATTTTTCACTAACCACATGAGAAAAAAAATAAGAGGGACCAGGATGAATGAACTTTAGTGATGTATTTTATGGAACCCAAGATATCCAGAGTACTCTCATTTTAACACTTCATCTGAAAACCAATGGATGAGAACCTTTATATTCCCTTTTCCATATGTAGCCTTTGAAATCACGTACATGTTTTACACTCACAGCACATCTCAACGGGACTTGCTGCACTTCACGCACGTAGCTGCCATATTGGATGGACACAACTCTAGAGCAAGACCATCTAGGGTCAGATTCCAGCTCTGCCACTAATTAGCTGCTTCCCCGAATTCCTGCAGCGCTCTGTTTCCTCCTCTGTGAAGGGGAAACAGCAATAGGTCCCACTTCATAGCATGACAGGGAGAGTTGGATAAGTCAATACACTTTAAGGGCCCAAGACATACAGTAATAATTATATAATCATAATGATTTTGAAACAACCCTTACCCAGAACAAGGCATAAAACCGATTAGAAGGGCCAGGAGTAGGAAGACCAGTTAGACATTTGTTGCTGGCATCTTTTTAGTAAATGGGATGTGGGGACTTGCAAAACTGAGCCTTGGGTCTCCTGACATCCCAGGTCCCCTAGGGTTCACAAGCTCTTAGGAGAGATCATTCTAAAATCTGGAGTCTACTGCTATCTCTGTCTCAGCCATTTTGGGGGACATTTTGGGCAGACCCTGAAGCTCATAAAAAGAGGGAAAACATTAACTTCCTTATTCTGGAACTAAGACTGGGAGGAAGTGTTCTTGACCCACAGAAAAGTGGTGGAGGGTTAGTCTAGTTCAATCAAACAAACATGGTTGTATAAATTGGGAGCAGGTTGCCAACAGCCAGCCTAAATGCGGCCAAGCTGACTTGCTCCTGTGGGTGCCAGATTGGCTCCTCTGTTCGACAGAGTAGGACAGTGGCACCAATTCCCCTTCCTTCTAACCCAGGGCCACACGCGCACACACACCGTGAGCCCAGGCCTGGGGACTTAATGAAAACATGGAATTCACTGGGATTCGGAAAGAAAATAAACTCTCTCTCCTCTTGACCCCATCTGGACTCCCTCCTCCCACCCTAGAGGTGGTAATTACTGAAGGCTTAACACCTCTCCTGTATCTTTATATACCCAGGCCTGCGTGGGAGATGACAAAAGCATTCTCCACATACCGCAGAGCACATTTGCCCTCAGGGTCGGGCAGGATGGAGGAAGTTCCTTACTCTTTCTGGCTAACTGAAAGGGTGTAGATGAGGGCAGGCTACCTGGGGACAGGGCCATGGGGTCAAGACTTCTCCCTATTCAATCCACATCATTTAGGGGTGGGGGAGCTCAGGCCTAGGTCAGGCTTCTTAGGAAATGGGAGGTAGGTTTTTATATTTAAGTCCCCCAAATGTAAAGCTGGTAGTGGCTTCTCTTGCTCTTAGGATGAAGTTACTTTTTCAGCTCTTTGCTGCCCCCTTAGGCACCATCAGCCACCCCATTTTGTTCTGGGCTACTGCCACACATACCTTCTTTCCATATCATGGGCCTCAGGACCTTTGCATGTGCTATTCTGTACATCTTGACTCTGTTCTCTTTCCCTTCTCTCCTGACCTTCACCTCTCTACCTTATTTTAAGTCTCAGTTCAAATGTCACCACTTTCATAAAAATTTTAAATAACCTTACCAATATGGACTAGTGAAATAAATTATGGTACAAGCAGACAATGGAACATAATGCAGTTTTATAAAAGAATGAGAAGCACTTTCCATAGGAACAGGGAATGGTTTCTAAGAAAAAAGAAAGAGAAAGAAAGAAAGAAAGAAAGAAAGAAAGAAAGAAAGAAAGGAAGGAAGAAAGAAAGAAGAAAAGAAAGGAAAATTAAAGGAAAAAAGCATAGAATATTGTGAATATAGTCTACTATTTATGGAAAAACAGAAAATATATATATATATAATGCGTGTGTGCATTTGGTAGTATATGTATACCTGAAAGCCCTTTTATTTTTACAGTGTATTAAGTGATGAAGCAGGTTACAAAATGTTTGCCAAAAGTTATCCCCTTTTACAAAAAAAGATCATATCTGTGTATTCTCACATGGAATCAGGCTGGACAGATAGACAACAAAAGTATCAGATTGTGGTGCCCTATCAGGTGGTCTCTTTTTCCTTCATTTGTACTTTTTGATTTTTTTCTGCCATGAACATATTACTTTTATAATCTGAAAACTAAACCAAGACACAGAGGCAATGGGAGGCAAGGCAGCCGAGAGGTCAAATGCACAGCTTCCAAGGCCTGTAGTATCAGCCTAAATCCTCCGTTGCTGCTCACTGGCAGGTTAAGACCGTGGGCACGTGACTTAACCTCTTTGCACTTCTGTTCCCTCATCAGTAAAATGGATGTGATCATAGAATGTAGCTCCCAAGGATGTTGTGAGGACTTAATGAATGTGTGTGTGTGTGTGTGTGTGTGTGTGTGTGTGTGTATAAAAACACATGTTAAGTACCATAATAATGTTGCCTATTTTTGTTATTTTTTAAAATATTGGAACATGCAAGTGTGTTACCTACTTAAAATATATAAAATCTAAAATCCACTAAATTTGGGGCACCTGGATGGCTCCGTGGTTGAACACCTGCCTTTGGCTCAGGGCGTGATCCTGGGGTCCTGGGATCGAGTCCCACATCAGGCTCCCTGCATGGAGCCTGCTTCTCCCTCTGCCTGTGTCTCTGCCTCTCTCTGTGTGTCTCTAATGAATAAATAAATAAAATCTTTAAAAAATAAAATAAAATAAAATCGACTGAACTTTAAAATGTACATTAACATGGTGAAAATGCATATGTGTGTATATATGTATGTATGATTCTATGTAAATTTATATTATTTTCTACATATATTTTTATAATAATATTTCACATACATTTTTTAAACTGCTTTATCTCTTAATATTTTCAAACTATAAAAGGGTTTTCAGGTATTCTGGCTCCTTCCTTGGAGGTAATTGGTGTCCACTGTGAAATAGTCTATGCGGATACTACCACACACCCACATGCACACACACACACACACACACACACACACACACACCATTTGTCTCCTTTCCTTTGATATGGTCCCCAGTGGAAATATCCACTCCCCAAAGCATGTAATGTCAACTGCTCTCGCATGGTGCTATAGAAACCATGGGCACAGATGGTGGCCTGCCCCTGAACACCCCAGACAGCCTGAAGCTGTGAAACGTCAGGTGCCAAGAGCAAGTGCTCTAAATTCACCAGTGTAGCTGATGCTGTTCGATCAGTTACCGTGGCGAAGGACATGGAAGATTCTGGACAAGTCTACCCTGGCATCCTCCACAGAGCCCAGGCCCTCGCCCGAGCGCACACTGACTCGGTATGACAAGTGGCTGAGCAGCTTTGATTAATTAAATATTTCACCTCGAATTTGCAAAACATCATCTCCAGCAAGTCCATGTAACGCCAGTAACGCTGGGCTAATTAACTTAGCAGGTCCTCCGGCTGGTGTACTGATGTCTGTGTAACTCATAGGCAGAAAATTCTGGTTTTGGAAGGGAAGCGGAGGTTTTGGGATTTGGCTGGCATGCCATTTTGTATGGCACTAAGTGAAAGATGTGCTCCCAGGCATCTTGAAAATATAGGAACTACGTATGGGGAGGGAGGGCTTAGTATGTGCTAAGTATTTTCCAAGCCTTACCATCTCATTTAATCCCATACATAAGGCAGCAATTAGGACTTTTTAGTTGCAAGGCCTAGAAAACTCAACTCTGGTTGGCTTATGCCAAAAAAAAAGCATAATTTCAAATTATGTACTTGTCAATTATTATTGGCTTCCGGAATTGAAAAGTCCAGGGGTAGGCTAGATTTAGGAATGACTGGATCCCAGACCCAGTTGTCCTCGGGGCCTGGCTTATTCCATCTCTCCTGCATTGGTGCTTTTCTCATACAACGTCTATCTTCAAGGTCACCGGGCGGCTGCAACAAATCCCATCCTTACTTCCTCCCAGCTTTGAACCCCAGAGAGGCAGAGCAAGAGCCTCTTTCAGGAGCCAGAATCTCATCAGACCCCATTGTGCCTTAGAGAGAGGGTTGTGTGTCCATTTCCAAGCCTATCACTGTGGCCAGAGGGATGTGTTGTGCTGATGGTTTAAGCTAATCAGGGCCCATTCTTGCAGCCAGGGTGTGGAGCAGGGTCACCCCCCGCCTAACCACATGGGTGAGAACGGAAAGAGCTATTTCCCAATGAAAGTCAGAGCGCTGCTTTTCAGAGGGGTGGATGGCTATTGACAACAGATGTCTACCACAGAGAGGTATTATGGAAAGCCCCGCGTTAAAGTTGAGAAAACGAAGACACCGGAAGGTTAAATTACTCGTCCAAAATAATGTTATGGGTGTCCACATTGATTATCAGTTGGCCTTGCTTAGAAGTCTGTGCCCTTGACAATGACCTCACACTGCCTTGCCGTCTGACCCCACTGCAATGTCCATCTGTGTCATCACCTAATCCCCATCTTTTTGATTCATCATGTTCTCATCCAAACGCCTTGATCTTTTGCTTTATACAAAGTTTATTGTTTTTAAGCAGCCAGGAAAACCTTTAGGAAGCATGTATGCTAGGACTCATGTACGTTTTCCGAGTGTTTAAAATTCATTTTGTTTACATGATAAAGTACATGATCAACACGTAATGATAATGGTGAGCTGTCATCAAACACATCAAGCACATGACGATAAAGAGTTATCCTGAGCCAGGCACTATGTTAGGTGTGCCTACATTTATTTTATTTTTTTTTTAAGGTTTTATTTATTTATTGATGAGAGACACAGAAAGAGAGAGAGAGGCAGAGACACAGACAGAGAGAGAAGCAGCCTCCATGCAGGGAGCCCGACGTGGGACTCGATTCTGGGTCTCCAGGATCACACCCTGGGCTGAAGGCGGCGCTAAACCGCTGAGCCACCTGGGCTGCCCTGTGCCTACATTTAATACTCAGAACATCTCCATAAAGGAGCTACAACTATTGTGCCAACTATTGAGCTGTAATGCAGTGGAAGAAACAGAGGTCCAGAGAGGTTAAGCAACTTGCCCAAGGTCACGCAGCTGGAAAACAGCAGGGCGGAGATTCAAAGGCAGTCAGTCCAACACTAGGCCTCCAGGAAATATTGCACCAGGTTCATGATTTCATTGGCACGGTTGTTGGGGATGAAGCTAAGTGTAGGGGTGAAGAGGTTTACAGAAACACAAAAATAAATCTTAGTCCTGAGGCTTGTGCTGTGAGAAAGGCTCAGGGGAGGCACCAAGGAAGGGCAAGTAGATTCCGATTCACAAATCCCTCCAGTGAGAATGGTCGTGCAGACCTCAACACCCCCCCCCCCCCCCACAGCGTGGGGTTCGGGCCCTATTTGCAGACTAGCAGAAGAATCCATTTGGAATATATATTCCCAGTCTTCCCCCACTGTGATTCCCTGGCTTCCGGCTAAGGGCCCTGGCAGGCAGGTCTGTATTCATCGACCGTCCTCTAAACCTAGATGCTTACCCAAGATATGCCAATCAGAGTTCCCTCCGTGATCACTTAGGGCTGAGAGACAGGAATTAAAAGACACACACACACACACACACACACTTTCACACACACACACACACACTCACATGCATACTGACTCATTCTCTTTCAGCGGTTGGCCCAAAGACCTGTAAAGCTGGGCACTGTGGGGTGGCCCTGACTCAGGAGAGGTACCCAGAGTCTGTTTGTGGTTAAGGGCAGAGGAATAAAAGCAGCCTGCCGAGAGTCCCTGAGGCACCACTGGGTCCCCGAGGGCCTTTCTGTCCTGTTCTTCCCCTCCTGTGAGCTGAGGTGCACCCCCATCTTAAGGCCCTGGAAGACTTTCTTAGCACTCTACAATTTCTTCTGCCTGGGGACCCTCCACCAGATTTCCATCCCTTATGAGCCAATGACTCCGACCTGCCCGCCTGGCTCAGCCTTCAGTGTCCAGCTTCTCTGCCCAGAGTAGGGTCAGGTGTACGGGACGAAGGGGGGTTCAGGGAAATCCCTTCAGGGCAGACTTTCTCCCTGGCCCTCAGACTCAGCCGGCACTGTGGTTTCAGATAGCAGCCCCCGGGAGCCCTTACCCAGGGGGCCAGGTGAACCAAGGCGGATTTCTTCCCGCAGCCTGAGGTCAGAGAAACCCAGGACAGCAATTTCCCTCTGTCAGCAGCCCGATTGATCATTTTCTCAGGCTGCCTGAGCAACTCCGATTCCCCGAGCCTCAGATGTTCGCCTTGGAAGCCTGTCTCTCCTCCCGGATGCCCTGGGGTCTTGTTAAACCCCTGTCTTCAGCTCGAGAAGTCAATGTTCAGCCTCAGAAATGGCCCCATTTCACCATCCATCTGGGGCTGGGGGGCGAGGGGGGTGGGCAATATTAAAATCCCTGGTGTGGCCACCGGAGTCTTGCTGTCTCTCTTTAGGGTTGATAGTTAAAAATTCATGGTTAGTTTCAAAGGAGAAAAAATGCTTAAACTGCTTTCCTATTTGCAAACGTTCCCTTTTTTGATTCAAAATCAAACTTTTGTCTAGACAGGCGAGGGCTTTTTGCTGACATCTCTTGCCAGCTCAGAAACCTTGAGGTTTTCCAAATGCAACACCCCCGCCCCTTCCTGGCGGCCAGTCTCCAGCACCAGGTTCCCAAACACATCCTCTGGGCGGCTCAGAGCAGGCCTAACTGGGTGGAGAAGCCCACAGTGGACATTGGCAGGTTCTTCCTTTGGCTCACCCATCTTCCTTGACAAGTTATCTGCACTGGCAGCTACGTTAACTCTCTGGCACAGCCAAGCTTTACTTCAGTATCTGAAGCAGCTATAAAAGGCCGCCCTCAACACCCCGTAGTGGCTGCTACTTTTCCTCCTTCCCGCCTTCCAAGTCATTGGTGTTCACTGTAGAAAAATTAATAATTGGATAAACACTGAAGAAAATCATTACCCTGTCTCATAACCTTACCTTTCTAAAAGTTTCCTTTTTCTCTCTTTCTCTCTCTACACCCACATGAATATTCAACCTATATACGTATCTCATAGATTATCCCAAACCTTGATGGCTTGAGCGATGCAGATTTATTATGTCACAGTTCTGTTTCTGCGGGTTACACGGCATTCAGGGGCAGATTGTCTGAGCGGCTGCGGTCCTGAAGTCTCTCAAAGAGCTGCAGTCTCATCCGAAGGTGTGACTGGGCCTGGAGGGTGCACTACCAAGATGGCGCACCCACTTGGCTGTCAGGTTGGTGCTGGACATTGCCAGGAGACCTCAGTTTCTCACTGGTGGACCTTTCTTGCTGTAGGGTGCTTCTTCCAAAGTGAGTGATCCAAGAGAGAGCAAAGCAGAAGCGGCAGTGATGTTTTTGACTTACGCTTGAAGTCATGCTTTGTCTTTTCTGCCATATTCTACTGGTCATGCAGACCAACCCTGATGCGATATGGAAGAAAACCATCCACAAGTGAGGAGGCAAGGAGTATGAGAGACCATGTTGGTGGCAGGCTACCCTAATATAAGCATATAATACCATACGATTTTTAAAAATTCATATTGTAGTATATATACTTACTTATCAGCCTTGTGAGCATGTCACCTTGGAGTAGACTCTGCAGATCACCTTGAAGCAGCAAAGCCTTTAGATGAGATGACAGTCCCAACAACATCTGACTGCAACTTCATGAGAAATTCTGAGCCAGAACTGACCAGCCAAGCCACTCTCAAATTCCCACCCTACAGAAATTCTAAGTTCATAAATTGTTCTTGTTTTAAGCTGCTAAGTTTCCATGGCTTGCTGTTTTCAGAATCAGTGTATTGTGATCATCTTTGACCATGAATATGTGCAATTTTATAGCATCATTTTAGTGGGTCCTTAGGGGAGTGGTTGGAAATGTGGGGGGTGGTCAGGGCATTTTAAGTGATTCCAATAACTAGTTGAGACTCAAGAGTTGGGTGGGAGTGGTTAAGATAGCTGTGAGGTATTATTGCTACCTGCCCCTCCCACCCTATGTTTCTTTTTTTTAAAAAATATTTTATTTATTTATTCCTGAGAGACACACACAGAGAGAGAGAGAGAGAGAGAGAGAGAGAATGAGACAGGCAGAGAGAGAAGTGGGCTCCTCACAGGGAGCCCGATGTGGGACTCGATCCCAGATTCTGGGATCACGCCCTGTGCTGAAGGCAGATGCTCAACCGCTGAGCCATCCAGGTGTCCCCCACCCCATGTTTCTAGTTCTCTTTTTTAGACCATATGAGGGGTTAATTCTCCTGCTCACCTGTAGTGAATGATGAGCATATGACATATTTGGCCAGTGAAATGTCAGAGGAAGAGACAAATACCACTTCCAAGTGAAAGCATTTATTTAATTGCCAGTGTTCAGCTTTTGTTGTTTGAGGCCACTGAGATGAAAGAGGTTTTGTTACCGTAGCACAATGTCCAGGTCTAACACGGGTCCAGGGCAGAAGAAGAGCTAAGTCTCCTTCAAGGTTGGACCAGGACCCATCTTCTCTCAGATACATTCCTGAAGCTTCCTTTGCTCTGCTCTGCATCTCAGGAGATGGCCCCTGAAAGCTGTAGTTATCAAGTTTTCCCATCACTTTGTTTCTGCTGGTGGGACTCATGGTGTATTGGAAGGCACAAGAGAAGATCATGGTATGTATTCTCCATTTTTGGCTCAAGCAGCAACCCCAGCAGAGATTGCATATTCTCTTTGTCTTCAGTGCCCACTGTGGTTCCAGCTTCCACCAGGAGACCTCAATGGTGGGCTATGATAACATTGCCTCTTCTTCTGGTCCTCCAGCCTAGGGATGGCGGTAACCCCTTGCTATTGCTAATCTCTGCTTTCCTCACCATCTTCCTTGGCTTCTCAGACTTTCCATCCCTTGAGTAACCAAATCCCTGCATCAAAGACCCTCAGTTTCAGTCCACAATTAGACCCTGACTGATACTGAAGACCAACTCTGTGTTGGGGCCTGTGGACATATTCAAAATGAAACAGCAAAGAATGATCCAGATCTAGGTCTTCCCCATGGACATACACTCTGATGCAGAAGATGGATTTGCAGGGTGACTGGTCTGAGAAGGGGCATTGCAGAAACTTGGGGGCTCTAGCTCAGTCTTGGAGGTATGGGAAGGCCTTCTTAAGTGAGGAACATTTTTATGCTGAGATCTGGAGGATAAACAGGAGTTGGGTTTGGGGGAAGTTTGTGGCATTCCCAAGCTGGGAGGCAGGGCCTGGTGCTTTTGCCAACTACCATTAGTGGCACCAGCTAGCAGGGCGGGGTCGGGTTGTTCCTTGCCCTCCCTGTTTCTTGGCACTTCTGTTCATTTTGCTTCCAGTGATTGATCGCTAGTTGCACTCAATGTGGGTGATCTGGATCCAGCCACAGACATTTCTGAACACCAGTTGGCTCTGCAGCTAAAGCGGCTACAACCCCAGAAGGATGTCATAATCACGATGGGTTCTTGGCTCCTTTGAGAAAATGCCTAGGGAATCTGGGGGATACAGGCCAGGGAGCTTCCACGCATCCATCTTCTATTTCCTCACATGTGTCCTGAGTACCTGCTCAGAGCCCACATTGGGGTGGGAGGTGGACATCCAATCAATTAAGATATTCTCCCTTTTTTGAGGAGATTCTGTAACCTGATGGGGAGAGAGCAACCATGGAGAAAATACTTGGAATATATTTTGCAAAACCTGTAAAGAATGAAGCAGAGATTGTGACCGACTGTAACTCATGAGAAAAGGTTTCCCAGAGGAAGTAACATGGAATTGGGTATTGAGGGATGAGTAGGAGTTTGCCAGATAGAGGATGATGATGTATTCCAGGTGATGGAAATAACATATACAAAGATACAGAGCTGAGAATAATAATTTAAAAAGCATTAAACATGTTATATACAGAGACTTGTGAACAGAAGCAGAAGGTACTCAAAATATAGGCTGGGAGCGTATGAGGAGAAGGTACAGGGGTGGGTAGGATAGGGCCAGATCACAAATGGCCTGAAGTAGCAGCCTAGAGAATTTGGATCCAGATATGTTTAAAGTTTAGAATAGGAAACTACCACATCCAGTCCATATTTTAGAAAGACCAATATAGCTGTTTTGCACAAAAAGGATTCATTTATCTATTCAGCAAGTATATATATTGAGTGTCTATGTCAGGCATTCTGCTAGGTGCTGGGAATAGCTGCAAACAAGACAAATAAGCATCCTATCATTTTTGGGTTTTGATTCTATTGTTCTAGTGTAGGAGACAGATAATAAATACTATAATTTGTATTTTATATATCTTACAGACTCCACATTATATATAATTTACATACAAATGTAATAACACATAATAGTTTTATATTTATATAGAAATGTGTAATATTTCTATATTATATATATATATATATATAGAAATTTTAGTGGTGGTTGTGGTGTGCTAAGTGCTATGAAGGAAAATGAACAAGGCAATGTGGTAGTGACCTGCTGGTGCTATTTAGATAATCCAGAGCTGGCCCAGGTGATCTGGGGACAGGGAGGGGATCCCAGGAAGAAGTTCCTTTGAGATAAAGTTACCATCCACAGGAAGAAATGGGACTGAATGGGGGCCAGACTGGAATCAGTGAGTTGAGTTACACCTGGAGATGGGAAGGTTTAGGAGGCAGGGGAAGGTGATGCACTCAGTGGTGCATCTATACTGTTTAGACCATCTATGGCAGAGACACGCTGTGTTTGCCTAATCCTGGTTTGTTTTTTCCTGGCCACATAGCCGACTATGTTTTCCAACTTCCTTGCAGGTAGGTGGGATCAGGTGACTGAGTTCTGTCCAACGGGATATAGGCAACAGTGCCCTGTGTCCCTTCTAGGTCTGACCTCTCAAACCTCCAACCAATCTTCCATGCCTCCCTGGTGGTCACCTGTTAGCCAGAGGCAGAGTCCAACAGAGGACCTGGATGCCCTGCAACAGACTTTCTCAGCTACTGATATTGTGGAACAAATAATTCTAGTTGCAGGAGACTGTCCTCTGTAGGGAAGGATATTGGCTACCATTCCTGGCCTCTACTGCCTAGATGCCAGTTGTCCTTGCCCCCACCCAAAATATCTCTAAATACTGCCAAAAGTCCCTGTATGTGACCCTCTGCCCTAGAAGATGAGGCCTAAGCTGTCTGGGTCCTTGAATGACAGTGAGGAGCAGAGCTCACCCCACTGATTCATGCTGACCCCAACAAAAATGAGAAATCAACCTTTCCTGTGTCAAGACACAGAGATCTGGGGGTTGTTTGTTACAGCAGCTTACCCGATCCTCATACATTGTTCACATCTGGAGTTCATCTAGGTCTGGGCTAGAGTTACAGACTTTGGAATTATCATCCGTCAAAGCTGCGAAAAAGCTGGAGATGGCCAAGAACGAGTGAGATGAGAGTGGGAGTGAATGCTTAGGAACAGGACATTTTAAGATCTGGACAAAGGAGGTGGAGGGATCCCCAAGGAGGCTGATGGTGGGAGGTCAGAAGACAGCTGGGAGGGGCTGGTGCCACAGATGCTGATGGAAAAAAAATCGGGAGCCCAGCAGTGACGGTGGGTAAGAGATGTGTTTGGGTTGCTGGCCAGTAGGTGAGTGTTAAATCTAGAGATGCAAGATTCAGGGCAAATAAATAATCATCAACACGGAACAAAGACATTAAAAGGTCAGGCAGCTGGTTCCAGTCTTGGCACATTCCTTGGTTCTGAGGCAAGTCTCTCTGCTTTCTGAACTTTGTATCTTTTTCCATTAGAGACTGTCATTTCCAGCTCTGCAGGATAAATGAAGCAAAATCTATATAAGGCTTTAATCTGGCTCCCACCCCCTTTCTGCCCAACCCTGGCCCCCAAAGAAAGGTGTTGTATAAATAAGAAATACTGTCATTACAATGTGCTCAACAAGTGTTTGATAAGGATCAGAGGAAGGCTGGGACCCTTCACGGCCACGACAGTGGGGGCTGGCCTGATTCTATCTTTGTGTTTCAAGAGAGGTTCGTAAAGGAAGCCATGTGGCAGAGGCTTGCTGGGATGGTTTTAAAAATGAAGGAAATTCCCCATTTCCTGGTTGTAAGAAAATATGGGTGGAACAAGCCTTAAATGAGCTGATCAAGGCTCTGACTTTGATGGCAGATGAATGACAATGATCTCCAAGGCAGGAACACAATGTAATGAACTCACCCTGCTTTTCCATGAAAAACAAGATCCCTGAAGGGGCCCTGAGTTGGAAAACAAAGAGTCCGGCTTCCAAGGGCTCTCAGAGGAAGGCCTGGGGGTGTTCCCAGCTGTGGCCAGTGGGAAACCAAGACGTGTCGTGTGGGTGCGTGGGCTCCTGAGCCCAAATGGCCGGTCCACACGAGGTTTTGTGGTGGCCCCCATGCTGCTGCCGCTGACTTTAGCAAACACTGAAGGAGGAAAGTCTGCTCTGTGTCTGGCTGGAGCAGAATCTGGCTCTGTCACTAGAGAGATTAGGAGAAAATTCAAAAATCCAATGCAACAGTCAGAACACCCGATTCCTCTACTGCTTCCCTACTTCTGTTTTCCCAGAAGTATTTATTGAGCACTTACTATGTGCCAGGCGCTGCTGGGCCATGAGATGATGATGAACGTGGCACTATGGGTCGGCCTTCCAGGACGCCAGCGGATAGCTGGGAAGAGAGAGCATTATATGAGCCACGTGATAGAGCGTGTTGAGGGCCATGATGACGGAAGCGTGGGGAACTCTAAGTGCTCACTGTAGAAGCACGGGAGGGGAGTAGGAAGAGAGGGTTAGGCCATAATGAAGTGGGCATGAATCAGGACTGACCCCATACAGAAGTCAGGTTTCAGCAACAGAGGAGAGGGTGATGCGTAAGCTGGGTTTTGAAGGGTGAAGAGGAGTTGCCAAGTAGGTAGGATGAGTAAAGGGCGTTCCAGGCAGAATGAACAATAGGGCAAAAGCACGGAGCCTTGAAAGAGTGCACAGGTTGTGGCCACTACAAATAATTCAGACTCTGGGGCAAGAACGTTCAAGAAGCAATGGGAATAACAAGCTGGGAATTAGAAAAGGGTCAGAACATGAAGGGTTCTTTAGATCAAATGTACAGTTTGTCCCAAAGGCAATAGGGAGCCACTTGAAGGACCATGAGTGAAGAAGTGATGTGACCTGGCTTGCATTTTGGCAGAAGCACTCTGGCCCCTAAATAGAGGACAGCCTGGAAGAGTAAGACGGGAGAGATGGGTCCAGAGATGGCATCCCCGGGGAGGGATGGGTGGCTGGAAATTGAGTTAGGGTCTGAGTCCTTGCTGACATCTAGCCTCACCTGGAGGCTGGTGGCAGAGACCTGGGCTAACTGGATTTCAGTTTCTACATATTAAAATATGCAGGTTGAGCCAGGTGGCCAGAACCCGGGCCTTGTGGTTACTGGAAGTCTGAGATTAGACCTGGGTGAGAAGCAAATCTGCTATCCAGGTTCTCTGGTGAGCACTAAGGCTTTGGACACACATGGGAGCAGGTGGGGTGGGGTGGGGTGGTAGGAGCTGTGAGCCTGCTCCTTTCACACCGAGGAGTAATTAATTTAAAGAGAAAATTAGCCTACAGTCCAAAGTGTCACCTCAAGGGGTAGAAGCAAAGCATGTTGGGTAGGGGCCCAAGTCTTGATGATAAAAAGATCCAACTTTTGTCTTTCAGTAGTTACAGGCTTTGGGGAGCCTCAGTTTTCCTCATCTGAAGAGTGGGCACACGTATGGCATGTAGGAAGTACCCCTTCCATATTTCCCGCTATTCTTAAGATGCATGTGGTGCTGAAAAACGAGTCCTTTGGCTTTTCTTTTTTTATTTTAATATTTTATTTATTCATTCATGAGAGACACAGAGAGAGAGGCAGAGACACAGGCAGAGGGAGCAGCAGGCTCTCTGTGGGGAGCCCGATGTGGGACTCAATCCCGAGAGCCTGGAATCATGACCTGAGCCAAGGCTGATGCTCAACCACTAAGCTACCCAGGTGCCCTGGCTTTTCTTTCTTTCTTTTTTTTTTTTTTTTTAATTTCTTTGTATTACACTTCTCCATCTTTGCACATCACATGTTCTTTTTCTTACCAAGTGTCACTGTCAAGCAGACTGTCGGGATGCCTGGGCACCTTCCCCTGTTCACAGAATGAGCCATTGAGTTCAGTTGGAGCCTTGGCAATCTGTGTCAGCCAAAGTTTTCTGGAGAAACAAAACCTGTGTGTGTGTGTGTGTGTGTGTGTGTGTGTGTGCATGTGTGTGTTAAAGGATTTATTTGAAGGTGTTGGCTCACAGGGTCATAAGCTGACAAGTTCATCATCTGTAGGAGAGGCTCACAGGCTGGAAACTTTCAGGCAGAAGTTAACACTGCAGGCTTGGGGCAGAATTTAATACAATGGAGTAGAAAGGATGGTGGAATTTGGAAAAGGAACTGAGAGGCCATGACCAGCACCCTACTTCGCCCACCAGAAAGGTGTCTATACATGCACCAGAGATGCCCAAGGTATTCTCAACAGCATATGACTTGAAATGGCTCAAGTCCCCGTCTCCAGCACAATGAGACATTAGAAATATATATAACTGTGGAATACTTGCTGTGGAATACTGTATAGCCATGAACATGAAGTGCTGCCCCACAGAACCACTTGGATGAATCCCACACACACAATAGGGAAAGCATGCAGACACACAAGAATGAAGCCCTATGAGTCCGTTTATTTAACATTCAAAGGTACAAACTAAACTCTGGAAAAGGAGTCCAAATAGGAACCACCTTTGGGAAGGGATGACGACCAGGAGGGTGGGGACGGGCAAGGCTTTGGGGCCACTTGCCGTGGTCTATGCTGCCATCTCGATGGTGGTTACAGGGCTATGTTCACTTTGTCAAAACTGTCTTAATGGTTAAATATGTTTATTGTTAGTATATTTTATTTCAATCATAAGTTCATACAAAGAATATGTTACGCTGGCGGGCAAAACGCATCTGGGGACCACATAACGGCCCCCGGTCTGGTGGTTTGAAAATGATTTGTCATTTTCCTCACTGTTATCTATATGGCTTCTTGTTCCTCCTCAATTTGTACAGGAAAGGACACGTCTACTTTACAGATGAGGCTTGGGGTGACTGGATGACTTTCCTAGGTGTCACTCAAAAGCCATCATCAGTGGGGGGCTAAGTGTGCTATTCCTGTAGTGTCAGTGTTTCTCTTCACCAGGCTTCTGTTCTGATTCCCATTTGAATATTTTGTCCATTACGATCAAGATCTATTACAAAAATACCTGGACGAGGCAAGCAGTTTGATCAGTTTGTATTTTTCCTTCCCTGAATCAGGGTTTCTTAACCTCATCACTCTTTGGGCTGGGATATTTTGGGCTTGGCAGTTCTTTGCGGAGAGGACTGTAGGTGTTTCGCACTATTCCTGGTCTCACCCCCCCCCCCGATGCCTGTAGCACTCTCACCCCCAGCAGTGACAGAAGTATCTCCAGATCCTGCCCAGTGTCCCCCAAGTGAGAGCCACATCTTAGAAAGCAAGCTCTTAGAGACTCTGAACAAAACTTTATTCATCTCTGTATCTGGGAACACAGTAGGTATTTAACTGTTAGGTATATAAAAAGAAAATGTTTGTATGTGGTATGGACATAGTTTCTGGAAAGCTGGAGTAGATGCCTCATCTGTAGATGCATGTAGCTGGGTCCGTGCATGTAGCTGGGTCCATGCATGTAGCTGGGTCCGTGCATGTAGTTGGATCCATGCAGAGTGGCTAAGTTATTACACATCTCTGAACCTTAGGCTCCTCTTTGGTAAAAAGTTAAAAATGTCTATCTCTCGTCAGGATATGAGTTGAGTGCACAAAGCCCATGAATCATTGTTTGTGTATTAATAAGCAATAACTTTTCTTTTTTAAAGATTTACTTATTTATTTGGGAGAGCAAGGGCATGGAGGAGGGGCAGAGGGAGAAGCAGACTCCCCACTGAGCCTGGAGCCCAATGCGGGGGCTCGATCCCAAGACCCTGAGATCATGACCTGAGCAGAAACCAAGAGTGAGACGCTCAACCCACTGTGCCACCCAGATGCCCCAGCAATAGCTCTTCTTATTTGGTGAA
Organism: Canis aureus; assembly: GCF_053574225.1. NCBI lineage: Eukaryota > Metazoa > Chordata > Mammalia > Carnivora > Canidae > Canis > Canis aureus. Next base: position 15,983,423 of record NC_135637.1, on the reverse strand, counting down.
ACTGAAGTGGGATTCTTGTCCCAAACAAAGGTACCTGTCTAATGCAGAGAAAGAGTGTACATGGCATCATTTGGCTCACTGATGTCTTGAGGGCAGACGTTTCTGCCTCATATAGCAGAGGAAGGAACTGAGGTCCAGACATTTCAGGGAATCAACCAGGTCAGGAACTCACCCTGTCCATGTGTGGTGTTCCTCCTCCCTCCTCTGAACCTTACTGAGGACATATGGGGACATACTGGAGGTAGATCCTAAGGTGGCCTGGCAGGAGGAGACTGACCCTGACAGCTGTGTCAGGGGTGTGTGGTTGTGAAGTGACATCTGTTGTGTATGCACACCCAACACCCAACCCTGCCTTCTTCGGGTGATAGCACCCTGATACTCCCCAGCCCCACTTTCCATCTTTGATGTTCAAGGGAGATGGACTTTGTGCCTATTTCAGATTTGGCCAATCAGCACATTCCATCCCCTGTGATAGGACCCCAGCGATAGGCTCAGGGATGGTCATGTGACCCGACGTGGTCCACTGGAAACCCAGTATCCCTGGGAACGCTCCTCTGGGAAAGGACGGCTCTCTTTTTCGCTGGAGTTGCCCAACTGGCCAAACACCTGGTGGGAGCTGCCAGTGGGCATCTTGCCACCACGAAGGATGGGCCTGCCTAGGAATGAAGCCAACACAAGCAGGGCTGAGGGATGGCGAGGGGCTGGCTTCAGCCAGTCTCAGTTGGTTTCTCTGTCTGGACTAGGGAGTATCTGTCTGCGTGTGCCACCTCCCACCTCAGCACCCTGCTGGGTGACAGGAAGGGAGTACGGATGCTGGCAGAGGTGTGTCATTCTTGGTTTCCCGCCACTGCCACTTTTCCAGCCTGGTAAGGACCCTGGCAAAAATGACCTGAACTCATCAGATAGTACAGGTCATTAGAAGGTGAACCTCACACCCCACCTCCCATTTTTGTCTCCCAGATCTCAATTTTTCCTTCCAAAATGTGGGTACGCCTGCGAGGCGTAGCCGTTTCAGCTGGGCAGTATGCTAATTTCCATTAATTACTTGTCTGTATCTGCTCCTGACCTTCATGCAAACTGCAATCTTTTTTTTTTTTTTTTTAGCATAAACTGCAATCTTTTAATAGTGAGGTGATAGCATCAGGTGCTTGATATGCAGTGAGCATCATGCTAACGCTTTGCCACTGTCGTTAACTCCCTGAATTCTCGGGGCACTCACCCTGTGAGGATGATGCACTGTGTGTGTCCGCCACCCCCCCCTTTATGTACATGAGGGTTGCTAGCCTGGGAAGGAAGGGCTTGACCAAGGTCACATGGGCGGTCACCTAGGGATGAGCTGGGACTAGACTCTTCATGAGGCCTTGCTTCCAAATTGGCACAGTGTCACTGTTTCCAGGTGGTTGACTTTCCATTCGGTCTTCACTTGGTTTCTGAGCCGTTGCCTTTTTCCCATTTGACAGATGCAGAAACTAAGGCTCTTCATCAGGAGGCAAGGAACTCACTAGAGGGAGGGGGGGGAGAGGAGGAGGGGGGGGAGGCGATAACTGATATCCTGCTGGGAACCCTTAACTAGGTCACGGTTACATACGTTGTAGCAGAGGGTGGCGTGAATACCCTGTCCGTCTTCCAGTTGGATGCCGCAGCCCATTCTCGTAAGCGCCGTCCTATGCCATCTTTCCAGAAATAGGATCTGAAGCCTCCTGAGGCTCCCAGACCACACACACTATCCCATTATTTTGAAAGAAACCCAGTAAGGGGAGGGCCGCCGGAGAATGTGTCCCCGTCCCAACTCCATTGTTCCGCACTTGGCAGCCCCCTCGGGTTCAGGTAAATAGAAGTGATTCTGTCATTGTTTGTCCTCAGTCCTAATGACTTTCGTCTTTGTGTCTTAGGAGCCAGACCTCAACCCTGGGAAGCTGGCTGGGGGCCTGAGAGGCACCAGCCCCCTCTGTGAACAATGGCCTTTGTTCTTCACACTTTCCCTATCAAAGCCTCGCAGCAGGGATGGCCTTCAGAGGCATTGGACCCTGTGATAATTCCCGTGCCAGAGCTTGGGGGGGGGGGGACAGGAAAGGAGGGGTCAGGTGGAACTTTGACCCAGTTAAACAACTCTGGGGTCCTCTGTCCTGCTGGCTTGGGAAGAACGCACCCTATGAATAGCTTGGGGTGATTAGCTCACCACGTCTTGTGTGAATTGTTCGCCTGTTATCTTCCGGGGAGTAAGGTCTGGAAATGATATTGGTCGACCAGAACTACCAATAACAAGGGCCGTCGTCCTGGTGATGACGATGAGGGTGACGCTCGCTCTACGTATGGTGTGCTCACTACATTGTGGGCGCTCTCAGGTACTGCAGAGATGCTAATGCGATTCTCACAACCACCCTGGGAGGGAATAATGATACCTTAGATCCGAGGTATTAGTCTGCCTCTGTTTTCCGAAGGGCAAAAAGAGACTCAGGGGAGTGAATAACTTGTCACAGGTCACAGAGCTGGGTCTGGGTGAGCCCATGCTCTTAACCACGAGGCTCCGGTGGGTGTTGGTGAGGAGGGACAGAGCAGAGGCATCGAGGGCAGACATGCCCGGGCTCTGTTCTTAGCCAAACCATGTGAACTTGGTGTGGTGGGCTCTAATCTTTGAGCCTTTTTTCCCTCTCATCTGTGCAATGGGGTGTCCTCATGCTCCCAACCAACCAAGGTCCCTGCAGGAGGTACGATCTACCCTGAGTGGTTCAAACCACTAGAGTGTAGTCAAGGGGTGGCTCATGGAGAGGTGGGCAGGGTTCAGTGAACAGACAAGGGTCCTGAGGCCCCCTTCATAAGCTGAACAAGCAAGACATAGGAAAAGGGGTTTCAGGAGCCCAGTTAGGGCTGGGGTGATGCTGGATGAGCCTCTGAGCAGGAGCTGCAGTTGGGGAGGGACATATCCCTGCTGGGGATGCGGTCCCAGAGTAAGGGAGGAAGCGGGAGAAATACCCCAGCCCCTCTTTCCTTTTACCCCTCGATCTCCTGGGGGTGATGATCCCAAGCAGGAGCCAGGGCACGAGGCATCCTGGGAGATGTAGTCCCCTGGGATAGGAATCAGCTTTTGTGGCACAGAGCAGGACAGAGGAAGCTAGCAAGGAGGGGAAGAGAGCAAATGGAGATTAACCAGGGGCCTGTCTCCCAGGGTTTTTGGGAAAAGGCCAGGTGACTTAGGTAAAGCCCCGGGTCTGCGCTGGGCATGTGACAGATCCATTCAGCTTTCCTACTGGATGAGGGATGGGGTGCTTGTTAGTGCTTCAAGGTGTCCTCTCTTCACAAGAAGCCAGACAGCATCGTGGAAGTGGGGCTGGATTCTGGAGCCAGACAGCTTAGATCCAAGTCCTGCTCTCCTGCCTACTAGTTACAGTGACCCCAGGGAATCTATTTAAATCACCTGTAGTATAAGTAGGACCTACATCTCACAAGAGTCTGGGAAGGATTGAATGAGTTAAACATGAGAAGCTCTTAGAAGAAACGCCTGGGTGCTGGTTGGTTCTCAGTAAATGTTGGCTCCTATTGTATTTCTAGATGCTTACTTTCAAGAAGGGCTGTCAGACAAATCAACTAAGCACAGAGTGATGTGTTTTCTCAGTCTAAAAAGTAGATATTGATTGGGGAGCAGAGACGGGAAGCCTGTTTCAATCGAGTAGGTCAAGGAAGGCCTCTCTGAGGAGGTGACTTTTAAGCTGAGACTGGGAGGATGAGTAAGAAGCTTCCAGGCCTGGCGAGGAATGGTCTAGGCAGCAGGAAGAGCACGTGCAAAGGCCCTGCAGCAGGAACAACTTAGGATGTTCAAAGAAAAGCAAGAAGACCGTGGAACTGGGGTAGAGATTAGAAGTTGAGTTCAGAGAGGTGCCAGGGGCCAGGAAGGCCAGCATAAGAAATCTGGATTTTCTTTTGAAGAGAGGAGAAGCTCCTAGAAAGGTATGCTGAGAAGGGACATGACCTTATATCTTAGTCTGGCTCTTCTGAGACGCAGGTACCAGGATGGATTACGTGCGCTAGGGTTTAAATAGGCCAAGTGCCTGTTGGAGAGTAGACAGAGAACAAGCCAGAACAGGCAGGCTGAGCACTTGGTCAGCCACGCAGATCTGAACCTGAGTGAGGAGACAGGGACAGAAGGTCGCTGGCCACATCCCCTACTGCCGAGCCGTAGGGAAGATCTTGGAAAGCCACGAGGAGGCCTCGAGCCATCAGAGGGATTTCATTTCTCTGGGAACAGACCTGCCTTAGTGCCTGGTAATCTTCGGACATTGGCCGAGCTGTGGCTCCCAGGAACCACGGCCTTCTAGCCGATGCAGGGCGCCTCGCAGGGCCTGGAAACTGAGCCCCTCGGTCTTCTGCACCCCGTAGCTGTTGGTCTGTGAGCCCTGTTCTTACGTTGCCCCATCCAGCTTGGGTTTTGGACCTGCATTAGGCTATGCCAAGATTGGCCAGGGAGGTGGGCCAGAGGCATCTGATGACCCCCGAACGCTCCAGCTCCGAGGCCCAGGCATGGGGTGGGGGGCGTGCAGGAGACCCCAGATGGAACTTGGTGGGAGGCCAGACAGAGTGTGCGCCTCCCAGTGAGTCAGGCCCTGCCCGGCTCCGTCGCTGCCCGGCCCGGCCCGGCCAGCCTCTGACACCCCCTAAATCCCCTGTCTCCCCAGAGGAAGTCAGGCCTGTAGCCCGGCTTCCTGCTATTATGCCATTTTTACAGCCTGGACTTGATTTAGGTGTTACGCTCTTGCTAAGAATATGCCCTGACACTTGAAAGGAACCTTTATTATTGTCCTAATTTGTGAAGAATTAGTTGTTACTTTTTTTTCCCCTTTCCCTTCTCCCCTTTCTTCTCTGCAGGGTCAGGCTGGAGCCGTGTTATTGTTGTTAAATTTAGATCGGGAACTATATTGGGCCTGGCCTGGTGTCCCCATGCTTTCACTTCTTCTAACAGGAAGGCAGGCCCCAGCTGGGGAGTTTCAGAGAGAGCCAAGAAGCTGTTCTGAAGCCCTCGGGGAAATGCGTTTGGGTGGAAACCACTAGAGGTGCGGAGGAGGGACCGGATTCAAACAGCATCTTGGCGTGGTGGTTGCACTGAGAGTCTTTTTCCCCCCTGACCTTCTGGGCACCCTAGTGAGCCCGGCCTGCCATTGTGGCAGGTTAGAGCCAGCCAAGTGGGAACTGTACCATGTGGGTTCCAGTCTCGGCTCTGCCACTTTCTAGCTGTGTGGTTTGGGACGGGCAATATGTACTCAGCTTCCTTTTTGCTTTACTTTCCCCATCTGTGAAATGGGCGTGACGACGGTGCCGACCCACTGAGGCTAGTGGTGGGTTAAATGGGTGAGTGCATGCGCAGTGGCTGTGTGTTAGCTCTTCTTGGTACATCAGGGGTCCCCAGCTGACAGGGCTTCTGAGTCTGCTGTGAATGTGTAAGAAAGGACCCCAGAGTCCGTCACCTTCTAGATCTCTTACTCATTTTCCTTGTCTCCTAAAAGAGGGATAATATTTGTGCCTATAACCCATAAGATTGAAGGTTAAATGAGATAGTGCCCAGCACATAGTACGTGCTGATACGTATTAGCTGAGTTTTATTATTTTCTATTAGAAGGATCCCAATAAATCTTTAGGTCCGCGGGATGCCTAGGTTAAACGTCCGACACTTGGTTTGGGCTCAGGTCGTGATCTCAGGGTTATGAGTTGGAGTCCTGTGTCGGGCTCCACACTCAGTGCAGAGTCTGCTTGAAGAGTCTCCCTCTCCCTCTGCCCCTCCGCCCACTTGTGCTCATGCACTCTCTCTCTCTCTCAAATAAATAAATAAATCTTCGAAAATAAAGATCCTTAGTTCTGCTGCCACTTATCAAAAGGCTTCCTTGCCATTTCTCCAACACACCAGACCCACTCCCTGCCTCTGTGGCTCTCTGTTTTTTTTTAAAGATTTATTTTTATTTATTTATGATAGACACACAGAGAGAGAGAGAGGCAGAGACACAGGCAGAGGGAGAAGCAGGCTCCACGCTGGGAGCCTGACGTGGAACTCGATCCCAGGACTCCAGGATCACACCCTGGGCTGAAGGCAGGCGCGAAACTGCTGAGCCACCCAGGGATCCCCCATCTGTGGCTCTCTTTGCCAGAACCCCTCTCCCTGTTAGATACCCACATGACTTACTTCCTTAATGTCTGAAATTACCATAAGTTGCCCTCTCTATCTACTTAAGATTGCATTCCTCCACTGCCTACAACAGACTCTGCCCCCATCTGATTTTTCTGCATGGCTTTCATTGACATTTGGATACATCTGGTTTACCATAGGTCGTTAAATCACCTTGCTGATTCCTGCCTCCTTCAACTAGGATGTGGCCTCCCAAGGGCAGAGATTTTGATGGTTAGGTTTATGCTGTGTCCTCAGTAATGACATGCAGCAAGCTTTCAGCAAATATTTGTTGAATGAATAAATGAATGAATGAAGAATGAAGAATCTGTGTAAGGAAGGACAGGTCTGCTTCTCCCATTGCCTTTGCCTTAGGGAGCTCCTACAAACTTACTGATCCTTCTCCAGTTGAAAAAACTAATAGCCCAGAGAGGTAGACACTCTTCTGAAGGTCACACAGCTAACAGTAGCATGCTCTTAAGTCGTGCCCACTACGAGGCAAGGACTGTACTAGACCATGCATTGTTTTTAGGAGAGATGTATTCATTTCCTGGGCTACAGTGAAGAAGTGCTATAAACTGGTGGCTAAGAAAACAAAAATGTATTGTCATAGTTCTAGAGGCTAGAAGCCCGAGACTGAGGTGTCTGCAGGGCCATGCTCCCTTCCAGGGCACTAGGGGAGAATCTTCTCCAGGCTCCTTTATTAGCTTCTTCTTCAGCCTTCACACAGCATTCTCTTTTGTCCAAAGTCCCCCTTTTTATAAGGATGTCACTCCTAGTGGACTAGGGGTCCAGCTACTCTAGAATGACCTCATTTGAATGAATTACATCTGCAGCAAGCTTATTTCCAAATCAGTTCGCATTCTCAGGTATCAGGAGTTAGGACTGACATATGAACTTTGGGAGGACATCATTCAAGGCGTAACAAGACACAGGCACCTTGTCATGAAGTTTTCTGCCTGAAGTGAACACACCTGGTAAGTGATAAGGCTGGGACTTGAACCCGGGGTAGTCTGACTCCGTAGCCCCTTCCATGAACCATACATTGAAGGTAGCGGGGACCCTGAATACTCAGAATGGGCCTGAGTGCCATGTGTTTGCTCTACACTGACCTAGAGGGAGACGCTGGTCAAGAGGATTGAAGGAGGAGAATAATGGAGGGACAGTCAGGTGGCTGATGTCCAGAGGTTTGGCTGTTCTTCGGCACATGGATGAAAGGAGGAAAGGGTTTCCCTTGAGGAGGCAGCAAAGAGGGGTGCAGAGTTGACAGAGATTGGCAGGCGAAGCTTCCCCTCCCCTGTTTTATGACCCTCTCTGGCTTCCCTGCCTGCCCCACCCACCTGAACAGACAGCAGGAGCCAGCTGTCCTCAGAGGGCAGGACAGAGCTGAAGGAGGCTGCTGAGAAGTGCAGAAAAATGGTTCCTTCGAGAACTTTATAGATTTCCCCTGCACGGAAAGACCTTCCTACTCCCTCTGGAGAGTGGGGGTGAGGCCCAAGCAGAAATATAAATATCACTCACACTTTTTTATAATTCAGGAGCCTGTCAGTCACTAAGGAGGTTGAGGCAAGAAGCTCTGGTATGGTTGTGGCAGGTGCGGAGGGCTGTCAGGAGAGGTGGAGAAAAGCCCTCCTGTAATACTGACTCCCTGGCCACCCAGCTTCGGGACCAGTGCTGATGCCACAGGGAACTTGGGACATGGCTGCTACCCCCTGACCATCCTGGCCAAGGGCAGCAGGAAGTCAGGCTAGTGGCTAACCCAGGCACTCCAGATTCAGTTGATATGTGATGCTCATCTAGATTTTTAAAGAAGATGTTATTTGTTTATTCATGAGAGACACAGAGAAAGAGGCAGAGACATAGACAGTGGGAGAAGCAGGCTCCCTGTGGGGAGCCTCAATCCCAGGACCCCAGGATCATGACTTGAGCCAAAGGCAGATGCTCAACCACTGAGTCACCCAGGCGTCCTACTCATTTAGCTTTTAATGAGCATTTGCTATAGTTGAGATACTGCTCTCCTGAATTAGCACATTTAATCCTCATCCTCCCCAAGAAGTAGGTGTGATTAGTCCCCTATTACAAATGAAGAAACTAAGGCTTAAGGAGAAGCAGCAAAGTCAGGATTTGAACCCAGCTTGTCCGAACACAAAGCCCATGCAGTTCACCATATGCAAGTCCACTTTCTAAAGGTAGCAAATTGCCAGTTCACTTCCCTGTCCCCTTGACCTCTCCAAAGAGTTTTTCTGTAAATAGGAGCCCAAAGCCCCCTCCTAGCACAGATGTGATTTGGATTTCATGCACGCTTACCTTCTCTGTCTGCAGCCACCAGCCCAGACAGCTCTCATCTTCTTTTGCCCTTAATGGACAACCACTGTAGCCTCTTGATGGTTGCACAGAGCACCAGGATGACCTTTAAAAAAAAAAAAAAGATCTGGAAAATGCCTCCAAAAATTATAGACAGAATTACCATGTGATCCAGCGATGCCACTTCTGGGGATATACCCCCAAGAATTGGAAGCAGAGTGTTGTGCTGATATTTGCAAACTCATGTTTCTAGTTACATCATTGGCCATGGCCAAAAGGTGGGGATGACTCAAGTGTCCATCCACAGATGAATAGTTAAACAAAATGTGGTCTATCCACATGATGGAATATTACTCCGTCCGCCTTTATAAAGGAGGGGAATCCTGTCATATGCTACAGCATTGGCGAAGCTTGAGAACATTATGCGAAGTGAAATGAACCAGTCATAAAAAGATGAATGCTGTCTGATTCTACTCATCGGTAGTACCTAGAGTAGTCAAAATCATCGGGACAGAAAGTAGAATGGTGGTTGCCGGGTGCTGGAGGGGAGGAGGAAATAAGGAGTCATTTCTCAATGGATACAGTTTCAGTTTTGCAAGATGAAAAATCCTAGAACTGGAAAGTGTTGATGGTTGCACGGCAACGTGAGCCTGCGAGTGCTGCTGAATGGTACATTTTATAAAAGCTTTTTATTTATTTGAGAGAGAGTGAAAGCTGGTGAGTGGGGCGAGGGACAGAGGGAGAGAGTTTCAAGCCGACTCCCTGCTGAGCAGAAAGCCCGACGCAGGGCTTGATCCCATGACCCATGAGATCATGACATGAGCTGAAACCGAGAGTCAGAAGCTCAACTGACTGAGCCCTCCAGGCGCCCCAAGTTGTACAGTTAAGGTGGTCAATTTTACATGACATGCATTTTACCACAATTACAAAGAATAACTTATTTTATTTTTTAAAAGACTTTATTCATTTATTTTTGAGAGAGAGAGAGAGAGAGAGAGAGAAGTGCAGAGACACAGGGAGAGGGAGAAGCAGGCTCCACACAGGGAGCCCGACGTGGGACTCAATCCCGGGTGTCCTGGGCTGAAGGCAGCGCCAAACCACTGGGCCATCAGGGCTGTCCAACAAAGAATAATTAAAAAAAACAAAAAATAAAAAACAAAAACAAAAACAAAAAAACTCCACAGACCTGGCTCTGCCATTTGGCTGCTTAAAATCATCAATGGCACCCATCACTTTAAGATTAAAATAAAGATCTTCCTCTTGGTCTCCAAGATCCAGGTGGCCTCTGCCTACCTCTCTCAGCTCATCTCTTAGGGTAAGGAGGTGAGATTTTGTAATGCTCCAGAGCCTGAAATGAAGATGAGAATCTGGTTTTGATCATCATGGGGCCCCTGTAGTGCTTGCGACTCATTTAATTGTTCACACCCTTCTATCATCCTCTCCTCCTGAGGGCGGTCAGATCCTGGAACTTCCTTCTACGCAGATGAAATAAAGCAGTGGGATGGGACATCACTTCTGTGATGACATTGCATACATCAGAACTTCTCTTTGCTGATGGACACTCCTCCTCACTGGTTTTGAGGAAGCCTGCAGCCATGGTGGGAAAGCCCAAGTGGCAAGGAACCGGGGCAGCCCTTGACTGACATGAAGCAGGAAATGGGGTTTGAGGCTCCTGGTTCAACAGGATGCAAGGAACTGAATTCTTCCAGCAACCACACTAACTAGGAGTGTGTCCTTCTCCAGTTGAGTTTCAGAGGAGACCTCAGCTCCAGCTGACACTTTGCATCCTGAAGCAGATGATTCACCTAAACGGGGACTAGATTCCTGGTCCACAGACCTTGTGACAATTTGTTACACAGCACTAGCTAAAGACAGCGCTGCCTCTGTGGATCCAACCGCATGTAACACAATAACATATTATGGTGTTAAAATAGACCTAACAAAATGAATTATTCTTTAAGTCCACAGTTCAATGGTGAATACATTTACATTGCTATGCAACTATCACCACCATCATCCTCACTGCCCTCTTCATGTTGTAAATCTGAAGCCCTGTCCCCATCAAACACTAACTCCCCATTCCCACCTCCCTCCAACCCTGGCAACTGCCACTCTACTCTCTGGGTCAATGACTTTGACTACTGTATACTTCATGCAAGTGGAATCCTACAGTACTTGTCTTTTAGTGACTGGCTGATTTCACTTCCCCTGATGTCCTCAAGGCTCATGCGTGTTATAGCGTAGTGCAGAATTTCCCTTCCTTTTTAAGGCCGAGCAATATTCCATTATGTGGGTGGACCACATTTTGCTTATCCATTCATCTGCTGATGGACACTTGGTTTGCTTCTGTGTTCTTGCTGCTGTGAATAATGTTGCTGTGAACACAGGTGTTGATCATGCAGCTCATCCTGAGAAGTCTCTATGTCTGAAGTCATTCATTCATTCACCCATCTGTTTGCTCATTCAGCAATTCATTTAGTCCTTGTTAGGCCAGCTCTGTTTCTTATTCTTGGAGTGACCTCAGCCAGGTGCTGTAACCTCTCCGGGCATCAGTTGGCTCTTGTACCATGGGAGGTAGCAAGGACCCATCTGTGTGCAATGGAGCAGGTGCTCAGTGCCTGGGCCCTCCACACTATCTGTCATTACAGGGAGGAGCAGGGCTCATCTCTACCTCTAGCACACTCCGCTGTCACTTCCAGATGTGACAGGTCTCCCTGCTCTAAGGACGTGGCCTGAGCATCTACAGGAACAAATGAGGCTGATATCTCATCAGCCTACGGGCCACAGGTCCTTCTTCAAGGAAAGGCTTGAGGCCAGACATCTTCTGATGGCCAGGCTCTGTGCCATCTCGACCCCCAGAGAGTGGCCCAGCAAGTCAAAGAATGAGACCAAGTCAGAGATGCTCAGCATTGATGAAGCAGAGGTGGGTGGCCAGGGATGTTCACCTTCCCGCAGAGCAGGGAGGAGGAAAAGGCATCCTTATCGCTACCCTTCCCAGCAGAGCCCAGCTCCTTGGAGTAAGGGCACAGACCCCAGAGCCAGACTGCCACGAACCCCAGCTGTGAGACCATTATCACTCTTCCTCTCCTCTCTCTGGCTCTCTGTTTGTCCTCTGTCTCTGAATGTTTGGGTAACTGCACAGCCTGGTATTGCTTTCCTCACCTGTGAGTCTGTGATACCTGAACAGCTGGGGACTCCGTCTGTGTGTATATCTGCCTGGATGTCTGTGCACCTCTCCCTGCCTATGTAGCATGATAGATACTTGTGCCCTGGTAGCTGGTGTGTTCTCTTCTGGCCCCTGGGGGTCTGTGTGTATCTGTGCGTGTGGAGGTACTGGTTTCCTCTGCGTGTGTGTGCATGCGTAGTGTCTCTGTATACCTGGATGGCTCAAGGTTCTGAGTGAGTATACTTGGGTATTTATCTAAGTGTCTGTGTTTCTAGCTTTTCCTTTGGATGCTTGCATTTCTCTGTGCATTTACACCTGCTTGTCTGTGTGCACCTACACACAGCCTCTAAAGGATGTGATACTGTGTGTATATATGCCAAGTTATATATTTTTCCCTCTCTTCCTCTTCCAAGAAGGTAGGATTTTCCCACCATTGCACATCTTTGGACTTGTCAAGATGATGCCCACAGATTAAACCTTTGCTGTCGCTTTTTTTTTTTAAAAGATATTATTTATTTATTCATGAGAAACACACAGACAGAGGCAGAGGGAGAAGCAGGCTCCCTATGGGAAGCCCAATGCGGGACTCGATTCAGGCACCCCAGGATCACAACCTGAGCCAAAGGTGGAAGCTCAACCACTAAGCCACCAAGACATCCCAAACCTTTGTGATCTAAACCACAGCTTGGCAAACTTTTCCTGAAAGGGTCTGTTGGTAAATATTTTAGGCTTTGCAAGCCACACAATCTCTGTCACACATACTTATCTCTGCCTTTGTAAAGTCCAAGCAACCATACACAACATGTAAACAAATGAGCGTGAGGATACTCTACTAAAACTTGATTTGTGGACACCAAAATTGGGATTTCATAGAATTTTCATGTATCCTGAAATCTTCTTCTTTTATTGTTGGCAACCATTTAAAGAGGTAAAAACTATTTCTAGCTCATGAGCCACACAAAAATAGGTGGTGAGCTGGATCTGGCCCATGAGCGATAGCTTGCAGACACATCAGACTGGCTCCCTTCCTGAGGTCTCTGCCTGGCTGGGAACAGTTGTGTGTCAGGGGCGATTGGATTAGCACATTGACCTCTGGGACTTTCCAGGGGAGCCTGGGGACCAGCCTTGGATCACTGAAGGCTGGGATCCCCAATTACTGAGGGTTTATTGAGGGTCCCCTTGGCTGGGCTTTGAGGTAGAAATCTTGGTAGCCAAAGACATTGTGTTGAGAGTCGAATGGGGGGAGACACCTGCACCGGAGTCCCAGCACTGCCACCTACCAGCCTCATAACTTTGTGCAGGTGACCTCTCTGAGGCTCACTTTCCCCATCTGTAAAAGGGGCTATTAATTGGCCCTTCTTCCTGGGCCATTGTGCAACCTCAAATACATGAGGAGCACCCACTTTGCACAACTCCTGCAGAGTAGGAACTGCTCAGGAAATTTGGCCCTGTTGATGGTGATCCCTGACTACAGTGAACCCCTGAAGAGGAGAAGAAAGGTTTCTGCCATGGTGGTCTGTGCTCCTGTGATTGTGCTTTGCGGCCCTTCTCAGGCTCTTACCTAGAAATGTAACCCCTGGTATTTCTCTTAGATTCCTCAGATAAAAATTCAGATAATCACTACCTTTGTCCTTTTAATTAGACATTCCAGTGGCTGTTGTTTAAATAATAGAGCAATTATCTGTTGGAAATACTGGCCTCTGGGTTTGCATATCCCCACTTCTCCATGGTGGCAGATAGGGGCATCTCTCTGCTTCCCTGCCCCATTCCCCAGGGATGAGAGGCCGGAAAGTCCCTTAGGGAACGTGGAAAGGGCCTTTTGGGGGAAGATGCAGGCAGGTTGGGGAAAGAACTGAACCTGCAAGCCTGCCCCACAGCCCTGAGGAAAAGCCTGTTCCTGGGACCGTGGCTTTCTCTTGATGGTCCTTTTATCTGTCATCGCAGACTGTAGCGTTTCCCACACCACTGTGTGTGACATCATCTCCACTTCACTTGTAGCTTTTTACTTTTTTACTGTTACTTGGGCAAACAAATAGACTTCTCCAAGCCTCAGTTTTCTCATTGGTTCAATGGGTCCAATAAGAACTTGGAGAATCCATTTTTCCCAAATCTTTCCCCAAATCTTCTTCCACATATTCCTCCATTGTGTCACTATCTTGCTCAATAGCTTTCAATGGCTCCCTCCTACCATGGGAGTCAAGTCTAAGTATCTTGCCCCTCCTATCTATACCACCTGCTCTTTCCAGACTTTCCACCCCCCTCTCAGTGCCCCACCACATCACTTGCACCCAACCTGACATCTATAAAGGAGGAATTGTGAGATGGCATACTCAGAGGGCTATACCCAGGAGTCAATAAAACATCCCACGTTAAGAGCAGAGTGCAGCCGCCTACTACACGGGACACTTGCACTGAGCTGTTATTACTGTTGCTATAGCTGAAATCCTGCTTTCCCTTTATCAAACACCACTCCCCCAGCTACTCAAGCTCCAGGGTCTGTATCATGTGTCTTCCATGTGTCCGAAGCTCCATCTAGCAACCATGCAGCATGTACATTTTGCTTCTGACCACCATGATTCCAGCCCCCGAAACCCTCATTAATATGCCTTGTTCTTGGTTCTTACATCTTTGTGTGACCCCGGGGCCACTGTTGTGATCCAGAAGCTGTGTGGCAAGTTCCTGAATTCCACTGCAGAGAGCAGCCCCTTGAGGAGGAAGGTAATTGTCGGGGTCCTCAGAAGAGAAAGCTGGGATATATGCTAGCTTTGCCAGATGCTGGAGAAGAAAGGGATGAAGGGAACGTAGTCTAGGAAGCGTAGTGGTTCTTCTCATGAGTACTCAGCTTTAGACTCTGTAGAGCGCAGTTCTACTCAGATCACATTCCTCAGCTGAGACTCCAGCACGACTCTGAAGCCAGTTCCACTAATCACTTCTGTCAGTGGGCAAACCATGGCTCAGAAAGGTTAAGTGAATGACCCAGGCTCACACGGCAAGTGAGTAGCAGAGATGAGGCTTGAACTGAAATCATCATCACTCAAACACAAACACTTTCAAAAAGTTGGACTTGGACTTCCTGCAGCAGGAACCCCACTTTTGAGCTGAGCACGTGGCCATCTGGCATAAACGACTACATTGTCCAACTTCCTGTGTGGCCAGATGTGGTAACCAGACTGCTCTGGCCAATGAAATAAAAGCAGAGCTGATGTGTGGGACTCTTAGGAAGACTGCTTAAAGGGAGATGACCCAGCTAGGGGAAGACTGGTTTGTTCCCTATGCCATCTTTCCTCCTTCTTTGAGGGCTGCAACTTGAATGTGATGGCTGGAGCTCCAGCAGTCATTTTGAACCATGAAGCAACCATGAGACTTAAAAGTAGAGCCAAAAAATAATATAAATAAATAAATAAATAAATAAATAAATAAATAAAGCAAGCCCTGGGTTCCTGATGTCACCATTCCCCTGCCACGTCAGCTTTGAACTGCTACCTTCTAAGTGTGGTTAGATGCTAGAGAAATTAACTTCTACCTTGTTGAAGCCACTGTCATGTTGGTTTTCTGTTACCCCAGCCTTCTTCCTTCTGTCCTTGCTCTGATTCAGGGTCTCTTCATGTGTTCTTGTGGCATTCTGTATGGCCCCTTCATAACACTCATCACTTTGTTATCTCATCCATACTTCCAATAGCATGCAGCTCCATGAGGGCAGGGACTGTGTCCCCTTTACTTGTTGTCATTCCCTACCATGTGACAGAGGGTGAGGCTTGAGGGGGGACTCCCTGATGATTAGTTCCAGAATGAGCAAGTATTCCTTGTTCTGAGCCCCACCAGCAGGCCCCAGTCAGTTAACACAGGGAAAGAGCTCCATACTTTTTCCTTTCGGCCTCATACACTAATATTTCCTCTCATTAGTGGGTTCCCTCTGTCTGCAAAAGCCAGGACTATCAGGATGAACCAGCCCCCTGGGAAGAACCAAGAAGACATATGTTTTCCTTTGTCCTCAAGTCTGTATCATGTGTCTTCTAAAGATACATCTAAGACAGAGAGTCCAAAGGGAGTGACTTCTTCTCTGATGTGCTTCCTGTTGACCATTAAGGAACAAGATACACTTCAGGGTAAGAGAGTGTAGACAGAGGAGTTGGGGCTTCCAGAGCTCATCCCTTCAGCATCACCACCAAGGCACAGTACTGGGAGTCAGTATAACCCAGTCTCATTCCCTAGATCTGCCACTCCCACCTGTATGACCAGAGGAATTGTGTGGACCTCTGTGAGCCTCAGTTTTCTCATCTGCAAAATGGGAACAGCTCTAGTTCCTAGTGCAAATGTTTGTGGAGGGGATTAAATGATGGGACTTGAGCATAGGTTGTGGCACAGCATAAAATCCCCTAAACATGGACTGTCTTTCATGTTTATATTTACTAGAATCCATTTAGAAAGGCTTGCTGCTGGAACTGTTTTATAAGTCTGATCCCATTCTGGGGTTTCTGAAACCTTCCAGATGGGCTGAAAATTGACTGTGATGGATGATGGCGCCGAATTGGGAAGAAATAATTCATTCTCTACCAGCCATACAGATGATGTACAATGTAAAGTGCTCCTGTCTAGCCTCGCTGCCCCTCCCCCGCTAAACTCTTATTCTCTTAGCAGGTGTTCATTATTCCCTTGCTGCACATCCATACAAGCAGGTCTGGCTTTATCAAAGGGCAGGGAGGGTTTGATGTTTGGGCTGGGGTGTGCATACAAGAGTCTTTTAACAGACAGACCGGCTTTCAGAGTGGCCTATGGATGGCAAAGAGCTAATCCTTTTACCAGGTTCCAAGTTGAAAGGACTCTGATGTCAGTTTGGTGAGGGACCTCAAAATCCATTATTTGCTTTGCAGATCTTTTTGTTTCTCACTGGTCCCCTCCTGCATGCCTGCATTTTGTTCAGAATCAAATCCAAGTGAAATGAATCTCTAGAGTGTTGTTAAGGCATGGGCATAGAATAAAGAGACTGGGGCACTTTGGCTTCTCAGAGACTCCAGATCTTCAGCTGTGCAGGTTAGCCAACGGGAAATGGTGGTATCCAACTGAGGTTGCCAAGAGAAAGTTGCATCTAACAAACATGGCTGTACCTAATGGTTATCTGGCGCTGGCCATTGGAAGCCTACCATACTTAATGAGGAAGTGTGAGGCTGGTCATCCCAGCCAAATAAGCTGATCATTTTTTTTTAATTGAGGTGAATTCACATACCATAAATTGAACCATTTTAAAGTATACAGTTCAGAAGTATTTGTAATTCAGGGGCAATTCACGATGTTGTACAATCTCCATCGCTATCTAGTTACAAGACATGTCATTACCCCAAAAGAAAACATGTGTCCATTAACCACTCATTCCCATTTCCTCCTTCCCCCAGGCCTCGGTAACCACCAATCTGCTTCCTATCTCTAAGGATTTATCTGTTCCAGACATTGCATGTAAATGGAATCATGCTATAAACAGCCTTTTGTAACAGGTGTCTATCACTGACATAATGTTTTCCAGGTTCATCCAAGTTGTAAGACATATATTAGAATTTCATTCCTTTTTATGGATGCATAATATTCCGTTTGTATGGACATACCACATTTGTTTATCCATTTGTCCATTCATGGACATGTGAGTTGTTTTCACCTTTTGGTTATTGTGAACAATGAGGCTGCCAACATTGATATACAGGCATTTGTCTGAGTCTGTTTGAGTTTTCCGGGGTATGTCCATAGGGTCGAATTGCTAGCTCACATGAAAATTCTGTGTGTAACCTTTGGAGCAATCAGAAGACTTGTGTTTGTGCAGTTGTGAGACACTCCTCAGAAAACCCTGAGAACTCAGTACACAGATAACTAAGCCAAAAAAAGTTGGAGTTATTGTTATTATGATCGTGGATTCCACAGGTGCTAGAGAAAACTTTACACTTTCAGAATTTCCCTTTCTGCACAAAGCACTTTATTTACCTCATTCTCCCATAATATCCCTAGCAGTTGGTTTTGGGTCGAGAGCAAGAAATCTGTGCTAATTCTCCTGGGGAATCTGTAGGTCTGATGGGACACCCTACACGTGATTGCATCTGTTGCTATACGAAGCAGGTATTTGAGCAGATCTTGTGTGCACAAAGTCGGTAGGAGCCTGGCGCTTTCTGGATCTATGCTGGCTGGCAAAGTTATCAGTGAGTGGCTCTTTACAGGCTAGGGAAGCCACCTGCCCGGAACATCAAAATCGTCACCTCTAATTGTTGAGCCGTGAGCTAACTTCCTGATCTGGAAGGGTTTTCTCAGCCAGAAACTGGCAAGCTGTCATGTAAGCTGAGATTAGAAGAAAGCAAACCAAATTCTTCAGGGATGAAGGTCCTAGGAAGGGGCAAGATGAATGTCTGGGGGTTTCTCTATCTTCCCCCATTTTTTTCTCCTCAACCTCTCATGAGACCATAAGATCCTTAAAGGCGCAGACTATGCTTTCACTGTTTTTATTGCCAGTTATAAGCACACAGCAGGTGCTCAATAAATGCATAATGAATAATAGAATGCATGCATTAGTGGCTTTTTCTTATGTCCTTGAAGGCCTTGAATAAGTGAGAGAACAATATAAAATACAGAGCACATCCATTTCTATCAGGAAGAGGTTCCGGGTAGCCCTGTGTTCCAAGCTCCTACTATACACTGTGCAAATACTCCAAGCACTTGGGACATTTCCACCTGCTGTTCCTACTACCTGGATGCTCTTCTCACAGGTATGGTGCATATTCTAATTTCCTTCACATCTCTGCTCAGATACCAAGTCAACATGGAGGTTTTTCCTGATCACCGATAGTAAACAGCATTCTCTTTAACTGGTTAATATTTGGCACATCCAAAAGAATTCATATAGCTTCTATCTAAATCCTGAAGGCCCAATAATACAAGAAACGCCTGTGTGCTCACCACTCAGGAGCTACAACACAGCTGTCTGTGCTGATCCTGCCTCTGGTCTCCACCCTGAAGCCATCCTCCTCTCTGACCCCCATTTCACGGTGGTGGATTTTCACCCTTTGCCCATATGTATGTATTATGTAGCATTTATCACCACCTGACACATCTCTGTTTGTTTGTGTGTTTGCTATCTCTCTTCCCCCCAAATCTAAAGCTCCAATGAGCCATGAAAATCATCTGTTCAGTTCTTTAGTGTATCCACATAATAAGCTCTAAATAAATATTTACTGAATGAATGAAGGTTGGTTGTGCAAATCCTTTCTTATCCATGACGGCCATTCAAGGGTAGGGGGCAAGAGAGAGCTATACCTTGCCTTTTCTCTAAATCCTAAGCTCCTTGAAGAAACGCATCATATCTGATGACAGAACACTGACTTTGGGAGACAGACCCAGCTCAGCAAAGACTGGGTCCCTTGGTCACCATGTAGATAGGTCCATTTGGACTCCTTCCTTTGTAGAATGAGACAAATGACAGCATCTACCAAATGAAGGTCATGTGACCAGCGCTCAATAAGCAATAACCAGTTTTTAGACCGAAGTCCTTCCCCAGAAATATTATTCCTGTTCTATGAGGGGGTGTTTGGGTAGCCCTGTGGCTCAGTACTGCTGTTACTCTCTTCTGTAGGGAAGTAATAACTCTCTAGACAGGATCTGACCCCCCCTACCTCCCAGGCCTACAGCCCCACCTGTACCCCTTCCCTGGCATCTTGGTGGGTGTTCTACATAACTTTTCACAGTTCTGGGGCTTCCCCTGCTCCCAAGTGTCTGTGTATATTCTGTACCTTTTCCCACAATACCTTCAACTTCCAGGTCACCTCTGCCCCACATCCATACCCATTGTCTGCTTGGATATTCCTTCTTCATCCTTCAAGACTCAAGCTTGTACCACTGGGAGCAATTTCTTCTTGCTGTGGTGCCCAGACTGGGTTAGGCATCTCTTCTGAGCTTCCCTTATCCTCCCCAATCCAATCACCCCCATCCTGCTGCATTGTATTTATTGCTTCACAATTCCCTTCATGCCATGGGCATCTTGTCTCTGGGACCTCCCTTTATCTCCACCTCTCAGACTCCAGACCACAAAGGCTTCCCAAGCAATGAGGAGAGGGAATGAATGATCATATACCTTCTGCTTCATGTCATCACACATTGAGGATGTTGATGGGGATCCCAAGACAGGGTGATTTTTCCCAGCCTTTTCATGAATAACATTTGTTATTTCTGAGCAGCAGGTTTGGTTTTTGAGAATACTGGGAGCTACATGACTTCTAGATTTGCTGTTTTCATATTGGCTGCCAGGACCACCTGACAAGTGACCAATTACCAGCCAAGGGGCTTTGGTGTCTGCCTCCACTTTTGCTCTCAACTTCAGTGGCCTTGTCCATCTTCAGAGGAAAGTCTCCTGAACTAGTTTTACCTTTGGTTATTTTTGTTGCATTTTATATGTCATTGGAAGTGGCCCCAAGACCTTCCTAGGATAAAGCAAAGAATGAGCTAATTGTCTGTTAGTTCTTTTTGCTGCAGTAACAAATGACCACAACTTGGGTAGCTTAAAATAACACAAATGTACTCTCTTACGGTTTTAGAGGTCAGAAGTCCAAGATGGGTCCCATCGAGGCTCAAATCAAGATATCAGGAGAGCTGTGCCCCTTCTGGAGGCTCAGGGGGGCATCTATGGGTTCCTTGTCATCTCCAACTTCTGGAGGCCACCTGAAAACCTCAGCTTGCGGCCCTGAGCCGCTCTGCCTCCTGCATCCAGTCTCACATCTCCTTCTGATTCTGACCCTCTAGCATATCTCTTATAAGGTCCCTAATGATTACATTTAGGGCCCATCTGGAAAATCCAGAATAATCTCCTCGTCCCAAAATCTTTAATCTCACCTGTAAAGTCTCTTCTGCTATATTAGGTCCTATATTCAAGGGTCCTCGGGGGTCAGGAGTTAGGGTTCTGACATCCCTGTGGGGTGGTATTTTGCTTGCCTCATCATCCAAACAACCACCCAGCTAATAACTTATTTCTAATATGAACATGGTACTGCATGGTAATCTGGGATTCTTACCAGGTAGCGTAGTAATTAGTTTTAAAGACTTGTTCATAGGACCGGTCATCAAAACTGAGCTGGAAACTTGACTTTTGAAGTTCAGTCTTGCCGGGGAAATTGGAGAGTAATTCTAAAGGAACTGAAGCAGTAAGTCTGTCCTGAGACCATGCTCCCTCCCCTCTTCTGTTTGTTTTACCAGGAGACGCCTGGGGGCCCTTAAGTAATCCCCCTCACCCCAAGATCAAAACCTGTGAAGTTTCCCAAACATGCCCTGAAGCTGACACCTCTGCTGGTGATTTCGAAGCATTGCTGACACCCAGTTTTAATTAACCAGCAGAAGAAGTGTTGTCTTGGCAGAGAGTCTAAGACATTTTGAAATAAGTTCTTGATAATTCAGCTCCCAAGGGAAAGCCCAGCTTGCCTTTCTGGTTTGCCGTGTTTAAACCTCCTTTTGATGACTCTGTACAAGTCTGACCTTCATGGGTATTGTCAGCCAGGGCGCTCTGAACAATTGGCCCTTCTCCTTTGGGGTTGTGATCTTCTTCATGTTAATGCTCCCCGGGTCGCCCCTGGCAACCCTCCTTCCCTTCCCTGACTAGACTTACTTGCTCTGTTGAATCCAGTCACTCCAATCGATCATGCAGATATATCTGGATGTTGCAATCAGATTCCAGGCCCCGGTGGGAGCATATAGCATTATGTGTCATCTCTGTTCCTGTAGGGCTAATTCCAGACACTGCTGTGATGGAGAAATCTGATGGTCCTTTCCAAAAACAAAAAAGCTTAAGAACTCTATGTTGCTCTTAGAAGATCGCACTTTTCTGACAGAGCCTGGTTTGAATCTCTTGCTTCACTTCTTGGCTATATAATTTCTGAAAGGTACCTGAACTGGCTAAATTTCAGTTCCCTTATCTAGGGGTACAGTGGGGACATGGGAGAGCATGCACACACACATACACACATGTGCGTGCATGACACACAAGGACAAATTTCCATTGTAGCAAAAATGCATTCTTGAAACTTGGTATCTCCTACACTTCTTGAAGTATATACAGAGAAGGATGAGTGGGCTTGGAGAAAAATTATACTGAAATAATTGGGTTATGCTACTATGTATCAGCTGAGCATTAGAACTTAGCTTTTCTCTGCCTTAGTTTACCCATCAGTAAAATGGCCATAACAATGTTACCTTCAGAGTGGGTTGGGAGTTTGAATTAATTCATGCTTGGATAAGCCATTGTTATCTTTATTATCATTCTACAAGATGGAGCTAATCATTAAAGATCAAAGGACTAGGTGATAGAAGGAGTTTAATAAATGTTGACTATCATTATCATGGCCAATCATTCTTTGCATTTGGGGCTGGATTTAAGAATATGGTAACCTGCTAGTGTGGGAGATTGATACAGAAGATGTACATTTGCTAGAGTGGTGGAAATGCTCAGAAGAGACCAGAAGAACAAGAATTTTCATGTAGGTAGAAACCAACTGATGCAAAGTGCTTTAGGACCATGATTGAGGAGCCTCATCCCTGTGTCAGAATGTCTGTGCTGCAGAAGATAAATGATACAAGTAATTAAAGAAAAATTGAGCTGATATGAACATTTTGCCTTTTAGCTCATCATAAGCTAGTTGTGCTTTTCGCTGGTCAATATTTACCTCCTGCATTGAGAAATGAGAGTCAATACTTACTTCCTATTGTTAGTACATCTATTTTCTGTACACTACACGTAAGCGGCCTATACACACAGGCACCAATACATTAATAGCTATATCAATAGAAAATCAACAATAATCATTTATTTTTAATGGCCATCACCACTGAAACACCAACAGTGCAATATGCTCAAGACAAAGAGGAACACTTAGCATGATAGATGTCTGTGGATAATTGATTTAGGTTAACAACTTCCTTTCCTAATGGTGCTAATTGCGTTAATCAACGGGCTGATTTCATCAGAGGCTTTCAGAGGCCCATCCTGGAGGTTGCCAGCTTTTGCTCTGGCTGGTGAGTTAGTTCCCCAGGTGCAGACACCCATGCTCGATTTATAATCATCAGCAGAACTGTTTTAGTGATGACTTGTAGTCCAACCAGTTAACCCATTCAGCAGCCCATGGTCCTGCTATAATAATTGGACCTGGTTAATGGGGTAGATGAGATCTGGCACAGTGCATAGTTGGCAATGGTGCCAGCGGTGTTGTTCTGTGCTTTCTGGAGTTTTGTTTTGTTTTTGTTTTTTTCCTTTAAGATGGCCCTCCATTACCGGTGTGGGCATTCACTCATCTTGGCTCTGTGTGGTTCTGGTGGACAATCTATTCCACACCAGTAGACACTCTTTAGGAAGCTTAGATCTTGAAAGGCAGGATTCAAGGACTGGGAAAAAAATATACTTAGAACACATTAATGTCAGTGAAGGTATCTAGACAAACCTGTCCACCACGTAGGTACCTGCTCTCAAGGCCCCCGGGAAATTCCTAGTTCCTGAATACTCTTGTGTTCTCCCATATTCTTTCCACAGAGTCCTTTTTAGCTTATGTTACTCAGAGTCAGCTTGCTTAAATAGTCTTACCTGGTTCAGTTGTCAAACTGGCTTCCCAGTTCCAGTTGATTGGTAGTGGCTACATGGAGTGCTGTGTTAAGAAAGAGTCAGAGGATTCATCCAAGAACTGTGGAAATAGTATAATGCTCAATTAGCTATAACTGCAAAGGAGATGTGTGGAGGATTAGAAAAGGGGTAGAATATTGCTAGTGTCAAATATACGCCAAGGGCCTAAAAATACAGAGCACAGTGTTTAAGGGACAGGGACCCTAGAGCCAATATGCCTGAGTTCACATCCTGGTTCTCCCATTTCCTACTTGTGTGATCTTGGACAAGTCACTTAACCCCTTTGCCTTAGTTTCCTCTACCCTACATTGAGGATAACAGTACTCCTTCCTCTAGGGTTGCTATAATGAAGTAGGTTAATAACAAGTAAGGGACTTAAAACGATACTTGGGGCATGGTAGGGAATAAATAAAATGTTGTTTGGTGCTACTATGTTGTGTCATTGTTATATTTGGGGCATAGATATGAGATATCTGAGCAGTGAATAAATGCCTGGATTCACAAAAGGACAGATAAGGTACTGTTTTGAGGTAAAACAATCAATTCTAGAACATTCTGCAATTCTAGAACAGTCTGTGACTTTTGCCATCATTTTCCTGATTTAATTCTTTGAAGTTATCTCTCTACTAGATGCCTCTGTGCAATTTGGGTCCAATTTCCCTTTTGTCAGTTTTCTATAGGAAGTAAAATCACATGATTAGATTCTCCTGTTCCCACCTCCCCACTGCTGCATTTAAGCCAATATTCCTTCTTGATAACTTATCTATATTTTTCTTTAAATAGGTCATTTAAAAAATATTTACTTCTAGCTGATTCCTTTTGCCCCTTACTAATTGTTGTTGTTGTTGTGATAACCCATTTCAGTCTTCTTTCTAGAGCAAAGCGGTAAAGGATTTAATGAAACGACCTCGTAAGAGCTTCATTTGCTTAATTCTTGATAGGGTGCTTGTTTAACAAATTTTAATCCCAATCCAGGAAATACACTATAGAGGCATCGAATACATATAGTATATAGTATCTATCTGTCTATTACTTATTAGTCCCCTTTTCATGACAACAGCTAATGTTTATTTCTCTGCTCTTCTTTGCCAACCACTGTGCTGACCACTTTACATATATTTTCTCACTGGAACATCTCAAAAACCTAAGAGGTTTTTGAAAGAAATGCCCTTTCCCTGCCCCCTACCCCCATCTCATGTAAGGAAACTGAGGTACAGAGCAGTGCAGTCACCCCACTGCTAACTGTGGACCGAGCTGTAATTTGGCCCCTGGACTCCTTGATGGAGAAAGAAAGAAAATAAAAGCCATTTGAAATTCAACTGTCTTTGAAGTTGAAGAATTTGTATTTTGACCCGTGGTGTTAATAATAACCATGGCCAGCAATTGCTGAGTGCCTAGTAGGCACCTGGCACCATGCCAAAGGCTTCTTAGCATCACCTCATTTAATCCACAGAGTGACTATGGAAGGTAGGTTCTGTTGTCCCCATTTTACACATATAGAAGCAGAAACTTCAAGTCTCTTTTTGGGGCTCCCAGAACTAATACTCTGACCAGAGATAAGAATTTGGGTGCAAGAAGGGGTTTCTTTGGGAGGTGATCCTGATCCATGGGGTGGGGAGTGGGGAGATAAAAGAGAAGACAGAATATGCAGTGAGGCAGGTGGCCTCTGTGGGCAACAGGGCTCCATCCCTCGGCCCTCCCCAGGACACTGAGAAGTGGCGTGGAGCACACACCACAGATAAGGAGCCACCCATCATCGGTCATTGATTAGGGCCATGTGGGGAAAGTAATTCAGACCACTTTGTGTCAGAGTCCAGACAGAGCCCTCAGGCTGAGTTCAGGTGCTGAGATGTAGAAATCTGACTGCTTGCTCTGAAAGTGTGGAGGCTGTGGACAGGTGGGGAGGGCTTATAGTATCTGCTGAGCTCAGAGTGGTTGACTTCTTTACCCAAAGTCACACAGCACCTGCTGCTCCAAGGTTAAAAAGCCAAGCCTCTGATTGTTTGAATAATCCTAGGGAAGAGTCATAGACTTCTTCTCCCTTGCCTTACTTGTTTTTCTACCCATTATCTCCCCTCCATCCCACCCGGGTCAAATCTGTGGTCCCTGACAGCTCCAGGAGTCCATGAAGGCGCAGCTTCCTGGAAGCTGGTCATAAGACACAGCTGCATTACCATGTTTTCCTTTTCCCAGTTTGAGGGACTTTGTCTGAGACACTGGCTCCTACTGACTTCTGATTCAAAAGTGATCATGACATTGTTGCCTCCCTTCTAAAGACTAGGCCATTACTATTAGTAAGAGTATTGATTTTTAAAAATGAGCCTGTTACTGAACCTATGTAATAACTATTGAACGTTCCATGTTTAAATATTTACTCTGCACAATCCCAGCCTGTTGGTCCTTCCTTGTTACTGACGTTGGTTGTGTTGTTCCTTCTCAGAACTTCTATCTTTGCAGCTCCCTTAATGGGAAACTTCAAACATTACGATTTTCATGGGTATGTATAGGGAACTGGGTGTTCAGCAAAGATGATATTCATGCACAACAGAGATTTATGGAATCTGGGTGCCTGGTATACCTAACTCTTGTGGGGTAAACTTGGTACCCTATTTCACCCATGGTGCTCATTCGTTCACCCCATCCAGTACACAGTGTTGAGAAGGCCTGTGTAGAGAAGGCAACTATGTATTTGGTTTGTCTTATGATCCATCATTTTAAATATTTCTTCCCATCCAGCTTTAAAGATGTATAAGAGTTTCTCAAAAATTTGGGGAGGGGGTCAGAGATTCCTTTGAGAAAGTGGTAGAAGGTGATGAGCTCTCCCATGTGACTACATCCCTTTGTCTTCCTTTTTAGGCCTGGGGATTTGGGGGGATGTAGGTCAAGAATTCAGGGAAATTATTTCTGGAAGCTTTGTCACTTTGTTTACTGAACTTCTAATAGAGGATTATTTTTCTTCCCATTTGTTTTCTAAAACTTGAGCAGGGTAAAGGATATTCTTTAGCTGAATGTTATAGCTACTTAGGAGTTTATATTCTAAGTGCCAACTCTTTGCGCTACCCAGCTGTTTATATATTTACTTCACGTGGACCGTAAAATTCTCACTGCCCATTTGTAAGAGAACGGCCTTACTTTATGGTCATAGGACAAACACAGTGATTCTATCTCTCTTGTTATTTTGTTGAACATTTCTCTACAAAGGTGAGAAATGATCCGTATTTCTCTGATACAGGCCTTGCTCTGATATATTAATTAATCACCATAAACCCTGCCAAGCCCGGTGCATTGGTTTATAGGGAACTAACTTTATTTATTGGAAGGCAGTTTGGTGTCTAAGATCCTGATTTGTTTGTAAATGTAAAATTAAAAAATGTTTAATGCCTATCTCTTTCTGATGCAAGATATAGTATATATAAATTGTGGGAAGCATATTAAATTATTTTTTTAAAGATTTATTTTATTTATTTATTCATGAGAGACACACACATGAGAGAGAGAGAGAGAGAGAGAGAGAGAGAGAGGCAGAGACACAGGCAGAGGGAGAAGCAGGCTCCATGCTGGGAGCCCGACGCGGAACTCGATCCCGGGTCTCCAGGATCACACCCTGGGCTGCAGGCAGCGCTAAACCGCTGAGCCATCGGGGCTGCCTGCATATTAAATTATATACTCATAATATTTTATCACATGTACACACATTTATTAGCTTTTATTTATTAAACATTTATTATGTATTCTCATGTTATTTCTTTTAATTCTTACAACAGCTCTATGAAGTAGGCATTTCTGTGAGCCCCATTTTTCAGAAGAGCAAAAGTTAAGAGTATCAATTTTCCTAAAGCAAGTCAAGTTGAAAGTGGGGAAGTCAGGAGTTCATCAAAAAGTCCCTGACCCCAAAGCTCATTTGTTGAGCCACAGTGCTTTGGCTATCACCCAGAAGCAGCTTTTGCTGACATTTTTAGTGTATTTTTTAGACTATTTTTTAATAACTTATTTAAAATTAAATTTTACTTTGTATTCTGCCTTTTTCTCCTTAATTGCTCCCTAATTGTTACTTAACCATTCATTCTCCTGTTAATGGAGTTTTAGGATATTTCCAGTTTCTTTTTAAGTAACACTGTAAGGGACATCTTTAAGTAGGAATATTGTAGGGACTGATTTCGAAAATCAGATGGTGGTTTCGAGTTTCTTTTTTTCTTTCTTTCTTTCCTTCTCTTTTTGGTAAGTCTTAGGGAAGTAAATATAATTTTCAGATCAAGATGAGTCTTTGAATTTAACCTTCTCTCTCTCCTAAACCAATTTCTCAGTTCGAAACACTTGACTTACTCTCTTTTCTCTGCCTAAGTAGGTTTTCATTTCCTTTTCAACAACTCAGGTGGTATTTTATTTTTAAAAAGATTTTATTTATTTATTGATGAGAGAGAGAGAGAGACAGAGAGAGAGAGAGGCAGAGACATAGGCAGAGAGAAAATCAGGCTCCCTACCAGGAGCCTGATATGGGACTTGATCCCAGGATCCCAGGATCATGACCTGAGCCAAAGGCAGACCCCTCAACCACTGAACCACCCAGGTGCCCCTCAAATGATATTTTATTTTTATTTATTTCATTTTTATTTTTATTATTTTTATTTTTTTTATTGGAGTTCAATTTGCCAACATATAGCATAACACCCAGTACTCATCCCATCAAGTGCCCCCCTCAGTGCCCATCACCCAGTCACCCCTACCCCTCGCCCACCTCCCCTTCCACCACCCCTTGTTCGTTTCCCAGAGTTAGGAGTCTCTCATGTTTTGTCTCCCTTTCTGATATTTCCCACTCATTTTTTCTCCTTTCCCCTTTATTCCTTTTCACTATTTTTTATATTCCCCAAATGAATGAGACCATATAATGTTTGTCCTTCTCCAATTGACTTATTTCACTCAGCATCATACCCTCCAGTTCCATCCACGTCGAAGCAAATGCTGGGTATTTGTCATTTCTTTTTTTTTTTTTTTTAATTTTTTTTTTTAATTCATTTATGATAGTCACAGAGAGAGAGAGAGGCAGAGACACAGGCAGAGGGAGAAGCAGGCTCCATGCACCGGGAGCCCGACGTGGGATTCGATCCTGGGTCTCCAGGATCGCGCCCTGGGCCAAAGGCAGGCGCCAAACCGCTGCGCCACCCAGGGATCCCGTATTTGTCATTTCTAATGGCTGAGTAATATTCCACTGTATACATAGACCACATCTTTATCCAGTCATCTTTTGATGGACACCGAGGCTCCTTCCACAGTTTGGCTATTGTGGACATTGCTGCTAGAAACATCGGGGTGCAGGTGTCCCGACGTTTCACTGCATCTGCACCTTTGGGGTAAATCCCCAGTAGTGCAATTGCTGGGTCGTAGGGCAGGTCTATTTTTAACTCTTTGAGGAACCTCCACACAGTTTTCCAGAGTAGCTGCACCAGTTCACATTCCCACCAACAGTGCAAGAGGGTTCCCCTTTCTCCACATCCTCTCCAACATCAAATGATATCTTAAAAACATTTGAAGTGTAGGCAATCTCACATCATCTATCTGCGGAGAATCAATGAGCAGATTATCCTCAGAAGCAGAAAACCTAAACATATTTGATGACTGGCTTTGGAATGTGTTATACAAAATCAGAATAGCAGTTTTCTCTTGTGAACTGGTTTTAGCTAATGATGAAATGATTTTTCATTCTCCAAGTATTTGCTGACCCCAAATGGGTGACGAATCAGAAAGCTATTTGCCATGCAGCAAAAGCAAGCCCATGTCAGGATTTGTTTGAAACCCCACTTGTGCTTGGCTACCATCACATAGCTTGTGACGGTATATTTTGGCTTCTTGTTACCTTGTCCTTACCCTCCACTGGATCAGGAATTCTGGAAGTCATGAATATATATCTCGACACCATAGGATCTCCAGGGCCTTACAATAATATTTGGCATTTGATTGGCATTCAGGAGACTGTGTTGAAAGGAAGCCCACAGGTGAGAAAACTAGCCATAGACAATCTTGCAAATAAACACGGGGGAAATGACTCTGGTCATAGGAATCATGATAGGCTGATGCCTTTTGAACTCATTTTTCCCAGTATCATAAGGGAGGACTTTTAAGAACCACAGGACTTACGGGAAATGACTCTGACGTGGCCCCTGAGGTCAAGATGAGAACCTTTGACTGACAAGGCTGAGGTGAGTCCAGTTGTGCTTTTAGGTCACTCTACTCTGTACACAAATTCTAGGCCCACTTGGACCAGGTGGATTCCAGCCTGATTTGGGAGATCCCTGCCTAGTTAAAAACACAAGGGCCCCCTGCCTGACTGTAAGATGAGCTGTGCGATGCTAAGCTGGAAAGGTCAGACAAGCTGTCTCCTGCCCCTTCTCCCACTGTTATCTTTTTTCTTCTCTCTGAAGCCCGCCACGGAACGTCACAGGTCATACAGGATGGTCTGGATTAAACCCTTCACCTGCTAGGAGGGGACACAGTTGGATGGCCTCTTGCTGCTCTGAGAGCATCACTCCATGCTACCTGTGTCTCCAAGGCCTGTCTTTATTCCTGGATTAGTCTTTACCTTCTGTACCTTCACAGGCTGTGGAGGCCAAGAATTAATTTACAATGCTGTGAAATGTGCTGGGTCTTATCAAAGGATTACAGGTTAATACTCTCCTGCCTCACCTCCCTTACCTTTGGTCCTGGAGGCTGTGTTTACAGTACGGGTTTGGACCTGAGGGAGGGGGCTAAGTGACAAGAAAAGCAATTAAAGGCTTCCAGTTGCCTGCTGACCTGTTTGAAGCAGGTAAGACTTGCCCAGGTGTGGACAGAGGGCCCCTTCACCCCCAGCCCTATCTCTGCAGGGACATAAATTCACAGTTAATAAAGATAAGGCCCAAAGAAATGCCGTGAGCTAGGACTGCATTGGCTGCCCAGCTGATCAAAGCCGACTGTGACTAATTCTCTCGGTGGGAAATATCGAGGGTCAGCGAAGGTTGGTGTCACGGGGCTGGTGAGGAAAAGCCATGCAGGGTAGAAATGGCTTTGAACCTTGCCTGTCACTTAATGGCCACGGGATCTTGGGCAAGTGTCTTTCCTTCTTCAAGTCTTAACCTGCTGAGCTTCCATTTCCTCCCTCCCAGGGCTCTCTGGAGAATGAACGACAATCATGTATGAAAAGTAACTGGCATCGTGCCCTGCTCCGTGTTCAACAGGTGTGAATTCCCTGTCTCCCCATTCTTCCCTTTGAACATGACCTTGGAAGGTGAATAGGTCTGGTGGGTTTATATTCATGGATTTGTTCTTTTTCGGGCATATTGTACACTTCCTAAGGGCCAGAATCCAGGCTTGGCATAGACGGTGCGACAGAAAAATAGTAGATGTAAAAGCTGCCCTGACATCCAAAGAGGGAAAGAGTTGTTAAGAAGACTTAGAGCTCGTACGTATTGAACACCTACGACAGATGCTGCCTTTCTTATATTTGCTTACTGAATCCTCATGACAATTCTCTGACGTAGGCACTATTATTGTCTCATTTTATGGGTGGGGAAACTGAGGCACGGGGTCATTAAATAACCGACCCCCCCCCCCCCGCCATGCCACAACTCGTATCACGGTGGAGATTTACAAGCTCGCTGCTGTGTGTGAAATCGCAGATGCATACGGGAGGACCGTCGTCACCCAGCGGCCTTTGGAAGTTTCCCCGTTTGGATTCGGTCGATTTTGATGTCTACACCCTCACTAATCCAAAGCGAGTGGTCCGTGGACCAGCAGCACTGATGTTGCCTGGGATCTGGTTAGAATTGCAGCATCTCAGGCTCCACCCCAGACCTGCCAAATCAATCTTACCTGACAAGGCCCCGGGGAATCCGCCCGCCCACTGGAATTTGAGAAATGTTTGTTATATGCACAAATTATCCTTTCAACAGCATAATTAGAAAAGCAACTAGAGAGGACCCACTTAACCTAACCCGGTTAGTGTCATTATGTAACTTTGAAGCAATTGGGTTGGAGGAACCTGCAAGATCCTTGCAGGACGGAAGCCTGGGCATCCCTACCTGGGTCTGGCCCTCGTTCCTTT
Source organism: Canis aureus (assembly GCF_053574225.1). Lineage (NCBI taxonomy): Eukaryota > Metazoa > Chordata > Mammalia > Carnivora > Canidae > Canis > Canis aureus. The sequence continues at coordinate 15,952,108 of NC_135637.1, read as the reverse complement.
GGACTCCCCCAGGATCCTCCCACCGACTGCCGGGTCTTCCCTAAAGTAGTCGGTGGGGCTCAAACCCTTTTTTGCCATGGAATCTCCTGAGATGCTTCTCAAGCACGAAGATTTGGGGTCCAACTCACTGGGATGCTCGTTCCACTGGTGTGGGGCAGAGCCTAGGACTCCGTATATTTACTCAGCGCCCCTATTGGATTCTGATGCCAAGGGTTTGGCAAACACTGATGCAGAGCCCTATGTCTTTCTGTTGCATGCCTGAGCAGAGATGTTGACCTACTGAACACACTCTGTTGTAGGTATAGGTAAGGTTAGGGTCAGTTCCTAGTGTAACTCTGCCTCATTTTTTCTACCCTCAAGGAAGCACCCCAAATGCAGTTGAGAGTCATGTCATTACATTTCAACCATAGAGCTTTTAGAACATTATATAAAGGATCATTCAATTCAGTAGAAAACTCTCCAGTGGTTTCCCATTCATTTGTACTAGAATCCCACTCCTTACTGTGGCCTGTAAGACCTTATATGATCTGTCCCTAACTCCCTCTTTGACCTCATTCTCTAGCAACCTCTCTGGATGCTAGCCTAACAGACCACCTTGCTATTCCTCAGACCTACCAAACCAATTCCTACCATAGGAGATCCATAGGATCTCCCCCAGGGTTTTGAAGGCCCATCTCAGTTCAATTGGCACCCCCTCGGAAGCCATCACTGCCTCCTCTTTATCATCTTCATAGCCCTCATCACTATCAGCAATGACGTAAGGCATTCAATTGTTGGCTTTGTTACCATGTGTCTCTCCATCTGGCCTTTTCATATCTGGATAATTCCCATTTGCACCCCCAAGACAGAGAAGAGAGCCCAGCACATAGGAGCTACTCAATGAATATTTGTTGGTTGAATGAATAAATGTAAGAACCTTGAGCATGTTTCTGCAAGGGGAGCTCACATATCTCAGAGGGCTGAGATGGGAGAGCAGCCCAACCTTACCCATTGGATTCATTTCTGGTTGCTCCTGCCAGCACTGACCACAAGGCAATGGCTTGAAATGACACAAGTCTACTCTCCTATGGTTCTGGAGATGAGAATGTCCAGAACTGAGGTGTCTGCAGGGCTGCATTCCTTCTGCAGGCACTGGTGACAATCTAATTCCTTGCCTCTTCCAGTTTCAGAGGCTGCGCAAGCTCCTGGGCTCGAGGCCCCCTTCCATTCTCCAAAGCCAGCAATGGCATCACTCAGACCTTTGCTTATCAGCATATCTCTGAGTCGGACTCCCCTGTTTCCCTCTTATAAGGATCTTGTGATTACAGTGGGCTCACCCGGATAATCCATGATAGTTTCCCCATCGAAAGGTCTTTTAAATTAATCACATCTATACAATTCCTTCTGCCATGAAAGGTAACACATACATAGGTTCTAGGGATTCTGGGGATTAGGGTGTGGACATCTGTGAGGGGAGCCATTATTCTCACTTCTGCATCACTTTTGCTGCCCCCCCTCCCCCCAAGATGACTCAGGTGATCTCAGGGCTGGCGTCTACTGTCTAGATCCACTATTGCTCACCCAACCTCAGGCCTCTCTCTCCCTCTGGGTTCCATCCATTTAATTTTGTCCAAGCTGTCTTCTTTCCTCCTACGCCGCCTTTCTTGGTACTTTGGATTCTCAGGCAGTTCATGCTGGACACATATTTGTTTTCATCATTAATTTTATTTTTCTTAGGACAGGGATCCCCAGCTTTTAGGACATCAGTATTCATCATTGTCCATTTTTGATTTGCCACCTTAATGCTTGTAGATTCTACAAGTGCAATAGGATGCACAATATTTCTTTCTGAAAGAGCCTAAATAATTTTTTTTTCAGAGAAGTGTTGCTCACATAACTTCTGCACCACTCATGTGGACATGGGAATACTCTCAGGAGGGTCAGCAAACCAGATCAGGGTCTTGGAACTTCAGAGAGTAAGCACAAAATCAATTCTTCATAGCCATTACCTGAATAGATTGTTCCTTTTGTCCCCAGCTTCTAAGATGCATCCCAGAAGGAAACAGGAAGTGGCTTGAGAAAATAACCCCAACTCAGGGGTCCTGTGAATGGCACATCCCAATACCAGGAAGCAGCAAGCTGACTTATGAGAACCATGTCTCGGTGGGAACCATTTTTCGTGGTGTCCAATGGAGCAAACTAGAGTCAACAAACAGATTAGAGCTAAGTACTGACACTAAGAACTTGCTCTCAATACCTACAGTTCCAAAGTTCTAGAACTTTTCCTACCTCAGGCGGAGGCTTTTGAAAGGCCAGGTGGGATTCGTGGAGGGGAGGTTAATCCTTATTGCTCTCAGGTCATCTCTCCTCAGATCTCTTCATAATTCGTGAGATACCTGGCTCCTGAGGACGGTGTCAAAGAGGGTGTGGCGCCTGCTCCAGGCGTCCTGTCTCTTGCTCATGGTGCTATTATGCTCTGATTAGTATTAATAATTGATTTATATAGCACCTTTTACAATCCTGCAAGTGCTCTCTACAATTGGCCCCTGTGTGGACACACGCATCACTTCATTTCACCCTCACATGATAAGCTGCCACCTCATGGGGTGGGAGGTGGCGGCAGGCGCCAGTCACCCTGGTGGCGCCAATGACTTGACAAGGAGACAGTTTGATGCAGGAAGTACGGCAGTGTCTTATCTCCTCTGGCTGGGGTGGGGGAGAGGGTGGAGGTGATTCTGAGCCTGTTATTAATTAGTGGAAGGATTCAACCCCCAAGAAGTCCAGGTGAGGGAAGTATCTTTCTGGCCACGGCATAGGTCTGAGTTACCCAATGATATAGATGAGAAAAAAACCTGAGGTGCTGATGGAATATAAGAAAGACATGGGAGAGATGGAGAAAAGCCAAGGCACTTGTGACTCATATTAGCATTTTGGATGGGGCTACTCGCCTTGGTTTCCTCTGCTAGGGCAAAGGAGAAGATGGAGGTGGTCTGCCAAGACCCAGGCCATTGGCCGCCATATTTTGTGAAGCTTGAGATGCTCACTTGTTATGTTTTGAGGCATGCTAAGTTAGGGTTTGGAGGGAGCTGAGGCCTTGCAGGGCCTCTGTGCATGATCGTTTTGATGTAATTCTGCCTGCATGAATTCATTTAAGATCTTTGACTCCTTGTATTCTGTAAGAATCTCAGCAGCATGTATCTGAAGAACATGGGTTCTGGAATAAGTCAATTTTCTGGGGATCCCTATGAATACGGGTTCTAAGACTTCCTCATTAGGTGATTGTCGGAAAGTCACAGAACCTCCTTGAACTTCAGGTTTTTCATCTGGAAAATGAGGATACTAAGAGTCTCCACCTCAGGGTGGTGAAGCACAGTGCCTGGCAAATGGTAAGGGCTCTGTAAAGATAAGCTATTGATTACTTTATCTTCATGATGGTCATCAACGTGTTTCTCATCTTCCTCAAATAGTGCTGTCCTAGGAGCAATGACACATCTTGGTCGATCAAAAAAGAACCCAGTTTCCCAGAAGAGAGGCATGAGGCACACACAGAGTTCTATGGTTGTTTAGACACTGGTGCCGTGCACTCCAGGCGGTCAGTGGGGAAGACACAGTCTCACCCAGGGGCAAAGGTCAAGTGTAAGAGTGAGTCAGATCTCTTGGGTGGCCAAGCAGAAAAACCCAGAGACCAAGAATAAAGTAAGTCAGGCAATGGGGTGTGGACGGAGATGAGACAAGAATGAGGAGTTGTATAGAAACATCAAGGTCGGGATTTTCCGAATCTCTTCTACCTGACGCCGGTCCACTGGTTCATGCTCCATGAGCCAAGGGCACCATGGCCAAGTACGTAGGGAGACTGCAGCATATGCTTCCTCTCTCTGGGGGAGCCACCAAGTTTATCCATGTAGCAAAAGCTCTGAGGAGTCCTGCAGTGAAGAAGTCCATTGAATTCAGTTTATCTCAGTATTTCCCAAACCTATTTAGCTCTTGAACTCCTCCTTTTATCTGATTTGATTTCAGAAAATAACACATACTTTCTCTGAAGATACTTTGGGAAAGATTTAAACCAAGACAAGTTGGAAGAATTGTGTCCTCCAAGGTTGCAAAAATATTTAAAAAAGATTTTGTATCTAATCTCTGTGTTGTTTGCAATGCATCCTACCTGAATGTCATAAAAAAAAAAAAAAAAAAAAACCTTGTGCCCGGAGGCTTTGGCATGCAATTTTTGTAGCTGTTTAATTTAATTAAATTATTTTTAAAGATTTTATTTATTTATTCATGAGATACAGAGAGAGGCAGAGGTACAGGCAGAGGTAGAAGCAGGCTCCCTGTGTGGAGCCTGATGTGGGACTCCATCCCGGGACTCCAGGATCATAACCTGAGCCAAAGGCAGAGACTCAACCACTGAGCCACCCAGGTGCTGTTTTAAGTGGCTTACTTGAATGATGAGAAGGAATGAGAAACACCAGTGTTCCCGTTGAGTGCTAATGTCAGTACCGTTCATGACAGTCTCTACAACAGTGACAACTGTCAGTCATGTCAATCATGGCTACCATTTATGAAGTCCTGTCTAAATGCCCTTCCCCACACTAAGTAGGGGTCATACATGATCTATGTAGTCCTCTAAAGAGGACACTGAGGCTGAGAGGGGTTGGTAGTTTACCCAAGGTCATATCACTAGAAAGTAGCCAAGCCAACATTTGAATCCAGGATCAACCCTCAGAACAAGATAAGGGCTATCATCTTGCACACCACCCACCTTCCCCCCCCCCCCCCCCCCCACCGGACATGCAACATACTGGCCTTTCTTTCCCATTTACTTCCAAATCTTCCTGGAGAGACCCCGGGATCACACCTACTGTCAGGGGCCAGGGCTGCCCTGTGCAATTGGAAGCTGAGGCCTGAATCCTTAAAAATCATCCCAGTCCTTCTGCTTAGAAGCCTGCCGAGTTGCTGAAAGCCCTGCATGGCTCAGGTACCACCATGGGTGGATGGAGGCAGGTCTCACACTCCCCTGCTCTGTCACATGGGACCTTGTCCTCTGCACACCAGACCCAGCTGTGCATTGTCCGGGGGTTGCTTTTGTTTTCAGAGGCTCACACAATGCACACACATGGAGACTTGACATGTGCATGCACGTGCTATTGTATGTGAAGGCCCCAGTTGGGGACTGGCTCTTCCAGTTTGCCTGGGACTATCCTGGTTTTAGCACTGGAAGTTCCACATCCTGGGAAATGCCCCAGGCCAAGTCACCCTGAAAAGGTCCTGTGGCCCATGTAGGGATTGACAGGTAAGACCTGTCTAATGGCATGGGGCCTCAAAAGCAACTAACACCACAGGAAAATGCAGTGCAAGGGAGCAAGGCCATTTTGACTATTGAAAGACAACAGAAATAGTTCTCAGTGGGGAAGAAGAAGAAGAAGAAGAAGAAGAAGAAGAAGAAGAAGAAGAAGAAGAAGAAGAAGAAGAAGAAGAAGGAGATCATCTCAACAAGGCTTCTTTATTTAATCCAGCACTTTACTGATCAAAAAAAGTGCTTTTAAAATAATACCCTCCTACTCCACCACTACTCACTAGACTAATCATAATAAAAACAGCTATCACCTGAGAGTGTTTACCAGGCTCCTTGCTGGGCCCTTGGCATAGAGCCCTTCACTGAACCCAAGAGGTAGGAACTTGGGTTATTTTTTTTATTATGTTTATTTTTTTTAAGATGTTATTTATTCATGAGAGACAGAGAGAGAGAGACAGAGACAGAAACACAGGCAGAGGGAGCAGGCTCCATGCAGGGAGCCCGACGTGGGACTCGATCCCAGGACCCCAGGATCATGCCCTGAGCCAAAGGCAGACGTTCAACCACTGAGCCATCCAGGTGTCCCTAGGAGCTACTTTTATGCACAGTTTGACAGATAAGGAAACTGAGTCTCAGGTGAGTTATATGCCTTGCCCAAGTTTACAGGAGATGCCTGCTGCAGTCGGTTTAGACTCAGGTGACCTAAGAGCAGGCCCGGGCACCACCTACATAGCCATCCTGTCCTCTGTGCTGATGAGTGTCTTGAGAAATGGAATTCTTTGGGTCCTTGTCATGCCAGAGCACCGGCTTCCTGGGGGTATTCCCTTGTTCACTAGTGTTTCCTCAGAGTACCTGGCACAGGGGCCTTCAGTATAGTTGTTGCTCAATTAATGTTTGCTAAAATGGACTGAAGTGAAAAAAATCTGTATGTTCTCTGCACCTAGGTAAAAACATTCTGCAGAGAGCCTGCTGCTCAAATGGGCTGTTTATTTATTCACTAGAATAAAAGCTATTTTAACAATACCTGTCTCCCTATTGGTTTATAAGCTTTTATATTATAACACACACATATATTATACATAGAGAGAGGAATATAAACTCTCATATATATTGTAATATATATATATATTTATATGGACACACTCGTACTGTCTTATTCACTGCTGCACCTGGATACTGGCAGAGGGCCTAGCACATAGTAGGAGCTCCATAGATAGTCATTGAATGAAAGAATAAATAAATATAGGCTGTCCAACAAGGAAACACTGAGGAGAGGGAGCGGTGTGGCTCCTCAGGAAAGTTCTCCACCCACTTTTATTTTTTATTAATTTATTTTTCATTTTTCTAAGATCGATTTATTTATTTTAGAGAGAGCGCATGAGCAGGGGAGGGGCAGAGGGAGAGGGAGAGAGAGAGAGAAGCAGACTTCCTGCTGAGCACAGAACCCAACATGCAGGGCTTGATCCCAGGGCCCTGAGATCATGATCTAAACTGAAACCAAGAATTGGGCGCTCACCCAAAAGAGCCACCCAGGCGCCCCCCTCCATCTACTTTTAAACCAACAGATGGGTCTTGTCTGAGTCCAGTAATTTCAGCATCCAGGGTCAGGCTGACTCAGCTCTGAGGTTATTGTCTCTCCGTTCTTGTTTCCTCCTTTTCTTTAAGCCAGAATCACCATTAACCTCTCCAATTGGAGCCACTGGGGAAATGGCAGCTGACAGGCTCGTGGGGCTGCAGGGCTGAGTCACAGGGAATAGCTGTAGATGAAGAAGCCATCAAGTGATAATAGCAAATACGTGTACATACTTTACTATGTGTTGTCATGCCATTGAAATGTTATATATGATTAACCTAATTATACTCCATAACAACTCTATATGGTTGGTAACATTTCAGACCCAATCAACAGATAAGAAAATGAAGGTACAAAAGTTTACATAACTTGCCCAAGGTCACAGAGCTTGTGTATCTGGCTTGAGTCCGTGGTCGTAAGCCCAGCAAGGCATTTCCCACTACCTGCAAAATAAAGGATAAAGAGTATGGGCATTTCCATAACACTTACTGTGTGGTATTTATTGTGTCAGGGAATAAGGACCCACAAGGATATTAACATTAAATAACAAAAATGTGTATCAAATATTAATAACAATATTATAATTAATTATGTTAATAGGGTATATCATAGTAGTGATGATAACAGTTAAAATGATACAATGGTAAGGAATATTTCATTAGTTAATATAATGAATATGAATAACACCATTGATATTTTATAAAATATTAATAATAATCAATACTCATAGTCACCATGATAGGGTGTTGGCTATGTGGACATTTATATGTTTTTATAAGATGCTTTTTATTTCTTTTTTATTGTATTTATTTATTTATTAAGTATTTATTTGAGAGAGGGAGTGAGTGAGCAAGAGAGAGAGAGCAAGAGCTGGGGGAAAGGCAGAGGGAGAGGGAGAAGCAGGTTCCCTACTAAACAGGGAGCCCAATGTGGGGCTTGATCGCGGGACCCGGGCATCATGACCTGAGCCGAAGGCAGATGCTTCACCGACTGAGCCACCCAGGCACCCCTACAAGATGCTTTTTAATGTAAACATCTTATTTCTAATGTTTTCCAACATTAGCTTTACTGATGCATAATTAAACAAAATTGTAAGGTATTTAAAGTGTACATCATGGAGATTTGATAATATTTGTATACAGAGTTGAAAGGTTCCTCAACTAGCTGATTAACACATCCAACCTCTCACAGATTTACCTTTGCTTTTTGGTGAGAACATAAACGTTCTACTCTCTTAGCAAATTTCGATTGTACAACACAGCGCGGTCAACTGTAGTCACCACGTTTTGCAATCGATCTTCTGAGCTTATTCGTCTTATAGCTGAACGTTTGTAGCTTTTTACCAACTTCTCCCTGTGTCCTCCACATCCCAACCTCTGGCAAGGCAACCCCCACCCTCTCTTTCATGAGTTTGACCTTTTGTTTTTAAAATTAATTTATTAATTTTAAAAAAATTAATTAAAATTTAATTAATTTATTAAAGATTCCACATATGCAGGATGTGGAATCTTTTTCCACGATGCAGTATTTGTCTTCCTCTCCCTGGCTTATTTCACTTAGCGTAGTGTCCTCAAGGTCCATGCATGCTGACACGGTGGCAGGCTTTCCTTCTTTCTCAGGGCTGGATAAAATCCCAGGGGGACGAGTATTTTGAGCTTGATCAGGGAACATCGCCCCTCCCGCTTGATCCCTGCTTTCTTTGGCAGCGGCATCTTATTCGTGGAGAACATTGTTGTGGTTATTGGTTCACAAATACGTGTCCTCTACACGATGACGAGTTTTCCGCGGACACGCTGCCTCTTTAGGGTGCGCTGAGCCCGGACATCTGGGTCAGTCAACTCTGGTGAATGGAACGAAAGAGGTTTCACAGGCAAACCTAGGTGGAGGCAGAGGTGCAAAATCCTGCACCCAGAAACCACGCAGGAGGAGCATTTGCCCCTCTTTGTACCCTTACCACCCCATCGGGCGTTTGGTGACGGTCACATGATCACATAGTAAGCCTGCTGGCCGTCAATCTCCACGGAGGTGGGTGCCCCCGGGATGTGACAACTCATGGAGATCATCGTCAGACCCACTTTAGCTTTTCTTTCTAAATTCCCAGACTTTGTCATGTTGAGTCGTCTCCAGAACCTTCCCAAGGGGGATTTTCCTTGCTCTTGTAAACTGGAGATTTATGTCCTGCATGTGGACTTCTCCCAGCTTAGCTGGTTCTCAGCTGTGGGTGTTTTCCTTCAGGGGGACGTGTGGGAAGCAGAGGACGTTGGAGAAACTGCTTTGTAGTGGGATTCTTGGACTAGTTCTTACCTGTGAGCGGTAATTTGCAAGGGAACGTGGTGTAGGGGCAAAGATGTTGGTTTCAGGAATCAGAAAAACATGCTGGTTTGTCTCTTGAAGCCCTATGACTTGGGGCAAGTCATCTGCCCCTGTCTGTACCTCCCTCATGTCCTTATCTACCAAATAGGAATGATGGTATCTAGCTTGTAGGACAGAGGAGAGTCATTATTATGCATTGCCTTCTCTTTGAATCCTGTTCTTTGTCCTTGTTGCTCTGCCTCGCCCCCACCACCACCTTTGCACCATCACCATTATTTCCATCCACGGTGGACACTTGTTACAGACCCATCCCTCCTTCCAAGCTGTTCCAATTTTTTTTGACTCTACCTTGCTCCTTTCACCCGCTTGCTTTATGCCCTCCCTAACTCGTGTCTCCTTTTGAATCTGTTTTTCTTTTAAATCTCAAGCCCTGTCTCTTTTGGAAAGAAAAATCTCACTTTGTAACTGCGGACATTAGTGGGCTTAATTAAAAACCAGTGAGTTGAATTGATCCAGCTGTTAGAGCCAGAACTTCTGCTGGAGAACAGATCATGATGTATGTTTTGACCACTTTTCCCCCACTGCTTGGCATGACTTTGATGGTTGAAATAATGTGAAACCACAGTGTGTGTCACTGAATGTCAGCCATAAATGGGTCTTGTTGATTCACACTTAATAGCTTTCAACAAAAGCAGTTAGAAAAAGAACATCAAACAAGCCAAGCAAATGCAGAAGAAAAGAAGTGGTTGGTAGGAAATCAGAAAGTGTGGACTGGGGGCACCTGGGTGGTTGAGCGTCTGCCTTTGGCCCAGGTCGTGATCTCAGGGTCCTGGGATCGAGTTCCGCATCGCGCTCTTTGCGGGGAGCCTGCTTCTCCCTCTCTCTCTCATAAATAAATAAAATCTTTAAAAAAAAGAAAGAAAGAGAGGACTAAAAATGACCACAACTTGATAAGTAAACTTAAGAGACTGTTTGAGACACAAACTTATTTTATACTTGATCTTAGCTAAAAAGGTTGAGAGCCAAACAAACACATTTTAAAAGGGTAAGGTATTGAGAAGTTTAAAGAAAAAAAAAACGCAAGGAAACATAAATATTCCAAGTTAGCAATGAAGCATATGACATTATGAAGGGGATGTTTAAAGTTACAAGAGAGTGCCGTATGTAACTCTAGATCATGATTTCTCAACCTCAGCTCGGCACTATTGGCATGTGGGCTACAGAATTCTTTGTGGCGGGGCCATCCTGTGCATTGTAGGATGCTGAGCCACGTTCCTGGTCTCTACCATTCTATCATCTCTACTAGACTCCAGTAACACCTCACCAATGAAACATGGCTCCAGGAATTGTTAAATGTCCCCTATGGGCACCTCCCCCCCACCGAGTTAAGAACCTCTGTTCTATATTAATCGCTTTGAAAAATCTCAGGGACATGGAGGATATTCTAGGGGAATATTAATGAGCATACTGAAAAATTAATAAGAGTGTGACTGTGTGTGTGTATATATCTCTATACATGTATAAACACCAGGGAAAACATTTGCAAAGTTGTCAACACATCATCTCTAAAAAACAAAATCCTAGGTCAAACCTTTATCGGTGAGTCATATCCCATGCTCGAGAGATAACAATTTATCACCCTCTAGGCACTGCCAGGGTCTGAGTGGTTTCCTGGGACATGCGACTTTCAGTACTAGAACCTGGAGAATCTCAGGAAACCAGGACAAGTTGGTCATTTTAACACTTTCCCATGCGTAATGGGAGAAAGTAAGCCAATTCAGCAGTAAAATGAGAACTTACAGGCCACACCCACTTATGAATATAAATGAGAACATTGTAAACGAGACATTTATGCTGAGGAATGTGATACACAAAAGTAGTGTTTTTCTTTACTTGGTTAAGAAGCTTTGTTCACATAAAATCATGGTGAGGTCTTAATCTATGGCAACAAAGATGGTACAGGCAGCCCCTCCTTCTGGGTATCTCTCTAAATCTCCCATATCCCCTTCTTCTTCCTCTCCTTTCTTAAACCCACTCCCACATATTCCCTGAGGGGCTCCATGAATCCCTGCCCCCCCACCAGTGCCCTCTAGGGCACAGTTAGGAATCCTACAATAGAAGAATAAGCACCACGGTGAAGTAGAGTCTACATCCAAAATACAAGATGATCCAACAGGATTATTTTGACATAGATCAAAAAGGTATTTGAAAACTCAAAATCTATGTGATTTAAACCGAGAACAACCAAGCCTTCATTAAACTAGAAGTATGTTCCTCTAACATAATGATTACTATCTTTTTCAGATCACTAGCAACAGCATTCATGGTGGAGGACTTCCCGTTAAAGTCAGGAACGAGGAGTTCTATGACAATCCTTAATTTAATAATTTTTAAGAAGTTCTAGCCAATGCAATAAAGCAGGGGGGAAAAACCAGATGAAATGATAATAAACTAGAAAGAGAAGAATAAAAATATAAGTATTTGCAGATGATCTGATTGAATCAAAGGAAAAATTTTAAGAGAGTTTAAAAATGAACCAAACTCTTCTCTGATTTTTAAAATAAATCTAATGAAATTCCAAGAAACACTTTTAAAGGAACTCATTAAAATTGGGTGAAAATGATATTCAAGTTAAAATTAAGTGAGAGTAGCCACACATTTTTATCTGAAAAGTAAGGGAGGAATTGCACTACCAAGTTTAAAGCATATTGTCAAGCTATAATAACTCAACCAATATGGGACTAATGCAATGTAGACATCTAGATACATGGAATTGAATATAAAATCCCATTAATACTTCCATGCATAGATAAGGATATAATCCATGATAAGAGTGGGAGTTCAAATCAATGGACAAATGATATTAGGTGAAACATGGTACTATGACACATGATAAACTCTGACAAAATAAAGTCAAACTCTTAACCTTATGCCATGTGACAAAGTTAATGCAATTAGATTGAGTCACCTGTAAACAATGAGACTATAAAATAGTTAGAAAGAGACACAGATGAACTTTTATCTGAATCCTGTGTGGAAGAGCCTTTTTTAATCATAAAAGGAAAGGGCGAAGCTGCAAGTGATATATTAAACCAAATAAAAATGAGAATCAAAAAACCCCCATATGAATCCAAAGGAAGCTGACTCTAGAAGAATATGCATACATTATGAAGTAAAACAATTATTGGTTTAAATACAGAACATTTATTAATAAAAAGATAATAAATTAATAAGAGGATAAGTGTATGCACAGAACAAAACAGGCTGGGAATATGCAACAATCAGCTTCCAAAGAAGAACTCTAAATGGTGAATCAAGCTACAAGAAGGTATTTAGTAGCATTATAATAAAAATCAATGTAGGTTAAAACAACAAGCAACTATGTTTTGCCTATCAAAGGAGAAAAAAAATGTATAGCGACAATTATTGAGGTGGTGGGGAATACAAGTAGCCAGAGATGTCAACAAGAAATATATATGAATACGATCATAACAATATGATAGAGAAAAAGGAAATTAGCTCTTCAACAGTAGTAATACTATACAAGGGACAATTATGCATAGTGATTAAAACCATGACCTCAAAGAATAGGAGGAAATAGAAATATTAATGATAGATAAACTAAAAAAAATGTTCTAAAAGAATCTACAGTGCGTATCACTCGCCAAAAATCATATGCATGCAGGCACACACACACACACACAAACACACACACCAGGAAAAAGAGTATAAAGGATAAATCAGTGGTTCTCTGATTGGTGACTTATTTTCTTCTTTGCACATTTGTGCATTTCCCAAATTCTTGTGCTATTTCTTTAATGATAAGAATGTATATTAAATATTTAAAAATTATTTTAATATATCTGATCAGGAAGCTGACTGTCCTTTGAGCTGAGTTCTTCATTTTTAATACATCAGCATCTACTCATTTTCTTTCAGGACTTGTTCAACCTGTAGATCAGGAATAGACAACATGCATTGGGATGATGAGGGTTCCAGAAGGTTCCCAAATAATCCCACGATGCTTTCCCCACGGAGGCTTGGCAGGGTATGTGAGATTGATCAGTTTGAATTAAGTAATGCCCTTTCCTTTCCTCCTCAAATTTAGATACTTCTGGATGAGTCAACAGTGCCTGAGCACTCATAGGTGATCAATAAATGTTGATTGACTTGATTTGAATTGAAGGTAGAGACACTGTGAATAATTTTGTTCATTATACCAGTGTTTCTTCCCCAAAGAACACTAGTGATACAGAGATCGCTGCAAGATTGGATTGGTCTCACAGGTGTGACTGTTTTTATTTCTGGAGTTACTACAGAATGGGGATGTAAAGAATAAGAGGACGTAGAGTGTTCAGTATAAAGGCAGGGCTACTGAAAATTCGGTAAAAAATGGAATGTAAAATGGAGAAAACACATTTCTCTAAACGTGCAGTTGACCCTCAAACAACATGGGTTTGAACTGCTCGGGTTTGAACAGCATGGGTCCATTTTTATGCAGAATTTTTTTTTTTTTATAAATGCAACACAGGACTATAAATGTATTTTATCTTTCTTATTATTTTCTTAGTATCATTTTCTTTCCTCTCTCTTACTTTATTGCAAGAATGCAGTATAGACTACAGATAACATACAGAATACATATGAATCAACTGTTTATGTTATTGGTAAGGTCAACAGTAGGCTGTATTCATAGTTCAGTTTTGGGGGAGTCAAAAGTTATTTTCAACCATGTATGGGGGGGTCGGTGTCCCAAAACCCAAAATTATTGAAGATCTGTATTTATTTTCAGATCCATCATTACAGTAGCCATAGTCTTGGAAGATAGACTCTTGACTGGCTGTTGGTCCAAGTAAGGCGTTCACTCACTCACTTATCACTTTAAGTCACCCATGAGCCATGGGGGTCAGCCTCCAGTCCCCTGTCACCAGTATTAACACACAGACAACCAAAAAGTAATTCCCCAGTGGCTCAAGTTCTAACTTGTACTACCTGGACACTGCGAAACTGACATAAATCTATAGGACCATGGGCTTTTTACCTTTTTCCTGTTCTCCCTTCTTGTGATTCTGTAGAATAGAACCTGAAGTCTCAGTAGGGCGACAAGTGACAATGGTAAGTAAGGAAGATAAACCAAATAGTAAACCAGAATCCTCCATAGTATATAGGAAGAAGGACAGCTACCTACCAGGTGTTAAACACCACTGGAGGCACTTCCATCCCTTCTTATGTAATTCTCCCACCCATGATACAAGTAAGATAATATCTTCCCCATTTTGCAGACGAGGGAATAGAAGCTAATGTTAGACAGGTCTCTAAACTTGAATATGAACTTGGATAATTGTGCATTACGATGAACATGCTTCCCACTCAGCTTGGTTCAATTCCATCTCCTGGTTGTTGTCTGGGTATAATTATTAATCGTGGTTCCTTGTACTTCTAAAGGTGTTCCTGTTCAGATGATAAATTACTCTGTCACCCGTGGAAATGCTGTTGGCTTCAAATAAGAAGGAGTCAAGACTCAGGAGGTTTAGACACTAAGGGTTTTATAATCTGACAGATCAAGAAGTGCCGTGAAGATGGTTATAAGGTTGAGGAACTCAGAAGCTCAGAGAGTTGTTTCCTTCTGTCTTTTCCCATGCCAGCCTTTCTAATTGGTTCAACCCATCAATTCTGCTGTTCCAGGCATCACTTTCTCAAACACCATGCTAAAGGCAGAACATGGTCCATTTCTTTTGGTATCTCCTCAAAAGGACAAAGAAGCCTTTTCAAGTAGCTCTTAGAAGATGTCTGGTCATGGAGTCACATGATCAGTCCTCAATCAATCACTGGCAGGGGGTGGAGGTGGGGGTTACATGATTAGCTTTGAGCAATTAGGATTTTCCCAAGCTACAGAGTAGTCTAGCAGAGGATGAAAGAAAACCTGGGGCCTTCTAGAATGGAGGAAGTGGAAAGTAACTATGGCTACTATAGCAGGTGGCTGCTCTAACTAGTGGGTAGAAAGAGGTCAGCCATGGGCAGCCCCGGTGGCTCAGTGGTTTAGCGCTGCTTGCAGCCGGGGGTGTGATCCTGGAGACCCGTGATCGAGTCCCACTTTGGCTCCCTGCATGGAGCCTGTTTCTCCCTCTGCCTGTGTCTCTGCCTCTCTCTGTCTCTATGAATAAATAAATAAAATCTTTAAAAAAAAAAAAAAAAAAAGAAAGAAAGAAAGAGGCCAGCCAGTCTGAAGGACTATATACACTGCTATTCCCACTATGCCAGCCTCCCTCCAAAGAGGTTATGCCCTCCAAAGAGGTTATGCCTGCAGTCCAGAGCGGGGAGTAGGAGGTTTCTGTTGGAGGAAAACCCAAACCCATAGCAATAACAATGCCATACATCCTCTGGGATCCTACGAAGGCATTTGGGAAAGGTTTAACCTGGTGTTGGGCTGAGTTCTAAAGGAACAGGGGGAGTTTGCTCTTTAGCCACAGGCAGGGACAATGACAGGCATTCCAGGTAGAGGGAGCTGCATGTGCACATGGCCAGGGAGGGGAAAGAACATAGTATGTTCAGGAAACTGCATGTAACCCCATGGCAGGTGAGGTTCCACTGTGGTGATGATGGGAAATGAGGTTAGAGGAGTGAGCAGGGCCGTGTCCCAAAGTGTAGGCATAACACTCTGGGAGGATAATTTTTTCTTAGGGAGTCATTGATAGGTTTTAAACTTGGAAGTAGTCTTGCTATTGTTGCTCTAAGGAAATCCACCAGCAGGGAGTAAAGACTTCCAGGGCAGATATTTTTATTTTTATTCAAGAATCTAGAAGTTGCAGCTGGTGTGTTGTAGAGAGGTTACTTAGGGCCAGGAGTGACTTGCACAGCTCTGAAAATACTGTCTCTTGATATTGTTCCTTGTTCCGGAAGAACTCCATCTCTTTGCTCCCTCTATGTATTCCTGATGCCTTGTGGCTAAACCTGCTCTATGCTCGCCAACATTTGGGGTTCAAGCTGTACTACTTTTCCCGGTGTGTCCAGGAGAGTCCGACAAGACCGTGTGACAAAGCTTATGGCCATTCACTGGTGGGCATTAGTGATACACTCAACTTGAAGGCCTGACCCCTAAAAACCTCTCACACCATTCTTTGCGCTCTTTTCCCATCCACCTGCCAAATGAAGAAGACTCCAGTGACACAGGGAAGGGCAGAGCTATCAAATGGAAGGAGCCTGGATCTCTGAATGACCATGTGGCACAGAGCCCAATGCTGCCTTTTTTTTGTTTTTAGTGTTATAGAGAATCTGTCGAAGAGGGGATAGGAAGAGTAAGCACCTAGCCTATCCAATAACATGGAGGTTGCTATAATAGTAAGTACGGTGCTTTTTGACATCACTACTGTAAGAAGGGACCAGACCGAGGGCAGTAGGTTTCAGGAGGAGAGGGCACTGCGGGTTCAGTGTGGGGGATGACATGAGCAAGACTGTGGAGGTCAGTATGATAAGAGGAGCTTCCAGAAACAGCAGGCAATAGGAGTAGTTGGGGGAAGGGTATATGGGGGGGAGGATGGGACAGGGAGAGGGAGAGGGAGAGGGAGAGGGAAGGAACGGGTGGGAGGGACAGATGAACAATGCCAGGTGGAAGAAATGACAAGCTCTGTTTATAGCCCGATGACCACGTCTGCCCAGAGTGAGCTTGGATCATTCCAGTTGCCATCGGGCGGGCACAGTTCCCTGCAGCACACTGGCGCCTAATCATATCTTGCATGCTATTTCCAAGAAGCTCAAAGGGCTTTCTGGAAGTTATCTGCTGGCTTGTCCCAACGGCCCTGCGTTATCATTCCCATCTCACAGATGGAAAGACAGCACACTGAGTGGTGAGCCTACTTACCTAAGGTCAGAGCGTGACTCAGTGACCCCCGTGTAATCAGATTCCAGGTTTTTTGATCCCCAGGCCCCTGCTGCGGCTCCTCTAGGCTAGCTTTGGGACGCCAGGCAGGCGGCATCTCTTTTTCCTCAAAAAAGAGCCACTGAACACCCAGATGCCTCATGTAATTTAGCTATTAGTCAGCTCCTCATCTTTAGCAATAAAAACTTTGTTTTATACACAAGAACAGGAGCGGTGCTGGTTGACATTCTATACTTCCGATCCTAGAATGTATTATAAAAATGTTTGAGCAAACAGAAGAGTGGATAGAACTTTAGTCAATATCTGTCTACCCAGCAGTTAGATTCTGCAATTAACACTTTGCTTTATTTTGTTATTAGTGGAACTATTTCTGCAATGCAAAAAGGTGAAGTTCTCTTCAGTGATGGTCACAGTAAGTGATGCTATTAAAAATCTCTCTTAAATATCTGGGAATGATAAGAAAACAATTTCTAAGAATATTTAAACCTTTCAGCTCCTCACCGGTATAGACTGTAGTATTTGCTACCCGTGAACAGCAGATTGCAAGAGTCTTTTCACATTGAAAATATATCCTAGCATGAGTCTTTAAAATAAAATATAGCATTTCACTGGATTTATCTATTTAAACGAGAGAGAGAGAGAGAGAGAGAGAAGAGTCCCTTCCCATAGATTAAAAAATAGGCACAAAACCAAACAAGGGTTTGGGACAGGGAGTGTGGCCTGTCACTCTGGAATAAACGTTTATTCTAGGTCATTCCTATGGGATGTTTGTGTGAGGTCAGGATATAGAAACTGCCTGGCCAGAGACTTGAAGGAGCCAAAGAAATCTTTTGATCTTGTTTTAGAGATAAGGTCCAGAAAGGGCAAGCGACTTGCCTGAGGTCACACAGTAAAGGCCTCTTAGTGACAGCATTAGAATCAGTAACTTGGGATACTGGAGCTGAGCTGGAAAAAAGCCCACAGATGGCCACAACATTCTGTCCTTATCACTTTGCTCCCCATTCACACCATCCTGGAGGCTCCAAAGAACACTTTCTTTACTTACAGGAGGTGTGCTTAAAACAATAGACTCCTAACTCTGGGAAAAGAACTAGGGGTGGTGGAAGGGGAGGTGGGTGGGGGGTGGGGGTGACTGGGTGATGGGCACTGAGGTGGGCACTTGACGGGATGAGCACTGGGTGTTATTCTATATGTTGGCAAATTGAACACCGATAAAAAATAAATTAAAAAAATGGTTTTAGGTGAAAGCCAAAAACAAAACAAAACAAAACAAAAAACAATAGGCATCAGTTGTTGACTGTTGCCACCAAAATAGGTAACAGAAATGTCCCTTTTTGGGAGTCTGGGGGAGGTGGCGGTGGGGGGGGACAAGTTGGTTGGCCCCGAATTGGCCTCCTGCAGCAGATTCTCTGTTGCTTAATGAATGTGCTTTGGGTATGGCCTTCTGTGCCCAGGGGATTGGCCCTGGATCCAGGTCCTGAGCTCCGCAAGCGTGCATGGGCCGCTCGCTGTTAACCTGGATGCACCACTTGATCAGATAAATGAATACAGAAGTAAAACCCATGTTGCTGGTCTTCTCTCTGCCGCTTCTGATTTAGCCAAAGGCAGAGAAGCTAGGGGCCCGCTGGATCCCTGCTCGCCTCTCCTGGAAGGCAGGGGACCCTTCAGGACAGACCTCTGGGGCCAGGATCCATTCTGAGAAATCCAGCCTCCTCCCGGGGTAACCTGCCAGCGGCCTCCAAGCTCCTGGCAGAGGCCCACGCTGCAGGGAGGAAGCTGCAGAAACTCGGGTCCCTGCTCTATCAGTTTGTCATCTCTGGCCCGTGCAACCCCGAGAGACCTTAATCTCTTGGGCGTCAGCGGGGATTCTGTCTCCAGCACTAAACTCATTTACGGGAGAGGGGGGTGCATATTAATAATGAAGATAACGGCAGGCCCAGGCCGCGATATTCCCTGACCTGCCCCCAGGCGGGCCTTAATGACTGTTTGTGAAGTGCGCAGAGAGCCTCAGATGAAAGGAGCCCAGGTGAGCACAGCCCTGCCCGCCGATGTCAGGACACCTGCTGAGCCCGCTCCAGGGGTACAGCTGGTCCTGCCCGCGCTGGCTGGGGGGACCCAGCTCCAGCAGGCAGGCAGGCAGGCAGGCAGGCCGTGGTGCAACGGAGAGGGACGCGCGCACCCAGATAGGGACTCACGGTGAGGACAGAGACAGAAACCAAAAAGGGGACCGAGAGAAACCGGAGACGGTGGGAGCCAGAGAGGGCAGCGTGGACAGAAAGGGCTGGGAGGGACCCCAAGGGCAGGAGGCAGGAGGGAGGAAGAGACGGGGACACGCGCACGCGCGCACAGGCGGGAGGAGGCCGGCAGGGCCCCCGCAGGGCGCACGGGCAGGAGCGCGCGGCGCGGGGACGGGGACGGGGACCAGGAGCCCCGGGGCCCCGCCCCGCCCCTGCCCCTGCCCCGCGCCCCCTCCCCGCGTCTTATCAGCGGCGCGCGGGCGGGCGGCCTTGGGCGCGAGGCGGCGGCGGCGGGGCCTTATTGCAGGTGCGCTGGCGCCGCCGAGTCTGCGGAGGCCGCTGCGGGGCCGGCCGGGCGGGTGGCGGCGGCAGGCACGGAGCGCGGGGGCGCGGGGGCGCGGCCTCGCCTCCGCACGCGGGGCGCTCGCACCCCCCGGCCCCCCGCCCCGCGGCCTCCCGCCCGCCCGACTGGCACCTGCTCTGCACACCCCCGCCCCCGCCTTGCCATCCACAGCCTTGGGGTGGGCGGGCGCTGCGCCGGGCACTTGCGTCTTCCCCACGCTGCTGCTTTGGAACAGCCGAAGTTTGCAGATCAATAAAAACTAACATTTTGCAGAGATGCTGTTGTTCGCACAATCTGTACGCCAAACCTTTCTTTTCATTTGCTCTGCTGAAGTCAGCCGAGCCCGAGCCGGGAAGGGAGCAGGGCCTCCCAGAACTTGCGTCGCCCTGCCACGTCTTCCTCTCTCTGCGCCTCAGTGTCCTCTTCCCTGACATGAGGGAAGGCAGGTGTCTTCACAGAAGGTTAGAGGGGTGCGAAGATGTAATGCGTCCAGGGCGCACAGGCCCAGAGATGTCGTTAATAAGCCACTCTAAGGCTTCACTGTCTTTCTCCCAGCCCCCCGATGGGATGCTGGAACAGAGGGGCTACACACCTTTGGGAGCCAGCCTGACCTGGTAGTGATATCGGCTACCATCTTTCAGAGGTGTGCGTGTGTGTTTGTGTGCATGCACGTGTGTGCATGACCTTGGGCCAACTTACCCCACTTAGCTGGCCCTGGAGGGGCCTCCTCTTTGCTCCTCTGGAACACAGCAATAGTATCAGTGGCTCCCCAGGAGTTATCCTGAATATTAAGTAGGTACCACGGGTCAGGGGGGAGGGGGAGCTGGGCCAGAGAGTCTCCTGCTGACCCACCCCAGTTTCCAGCACGGTGGTCACACTGTCCCGGGACTGTCCACAGCTGATCACTGGGCATTGGAAGAGGGACTCGAGCCTTCCCCAGAGTACAGTCTGCTATAGTCTGAATGCTCACCTCCTGCTCCCTGCCCCCTGGATCCTTTACACGCATCCCTAGATAAATCTCTTGACTGATTCCATCTGGTTGTCTCCTTCCCAGAAGACTAAACTGAGTCTAAATGAATTAACCTGTAGGAGATTCACATACAAAGCCCGCCAATAAGCATTAGGTGCTGTTACTATTATGGCCATTTTTTTTATGCATTCCCGCTGTCAGCATCTGACTGTCCTGAGCAACGCAGCTCTTTCTTCCTTTCTGTCCCATTCTCTCTCTATTCTGCAAATACTTCCAGACCCTCCTAGGTGCCGAACTCCAAACTTCACGCTGAGTCTGCAGAGCTCAGATGAAGCCTCTGCCTACACAGAGCTAGTGCCCAGCCCGGGAGACCGAGAAGAAACGAGATATTACAATGCAGGGTAGTAAGAGTGTGGATGGAGGAAGCTGACCGTTAATGACAGCAACACAGCAAGGGTGCTTAACTTACCCTGCAGGGGTGGGAGGGAGGAGCGATCAGGGAAGGCTCCACAGAGGAAGTGACATCTGTGTTAAGTCATAAAAAACAAATGGAGTTATTTGGGTAACCCAGAAGAGTCTATTTTACTCAAATGAGTTAGGCAGATGAAACCAATCCTACAGGAGGACCGGGAGGGATTCTGGTTTTTTCCCTGTCTGGGAGTAGGGGAGAATATTTGTGCAAAGGGCGACTTGGATTTATTACCCTAGAGTAAGTAGGAGGGCAGGATCGCCTAGTGGTGGTGATGGCAGGGTGGTCCCAGAGCTGCGCATGTCAGAAAAGGGAGTGAGGGGCCAAAGGTGGGCATTCCCCATCTAACAGCGGGCAGGAGATACCAGCCTAGTGGACCCAAATATCTGATATTTTTTTTTAGAGGAACTGAATATTTTTTTAAGATTTTATTTATTTATTTATGATAGACAGAGAGAGAGAGAGGCAGAGACACAGGCAGAGGGAGAAGCAGGCTCCATGCAGGGAGCCTGACTTGGGACTTGATTCCGGGTCTCCAGGGTCAGACCCTGGTTGAAGGCAGGTGCTAAACCGCTGAGCCACCTGGGCTGCCCCGGAACTGAATATTTTAATGTGAAATTTCCCATTTTTCTTTATCTTCACTACTCACTAACAAAAAGCATTAAGTACAAAACCAACAAGCACTGGTTAGATTAAACACACGGGGGGAGGGGTTCCAGATTTGGCCCTGGGACAGCCAGTTTGAGACCTCTGGGAAGTATACCGGCAGAGAGGAAGACACAGTCGCCGCACTAACAGGATCTCAGATGGCCAACTGGCATGACAGCACTTTATTCCTCTAGGCCTGACAAGGCGTCCAATCATCCAGTCTGCCTTAAGTGTGAGCTCTGAGCATTTCAGAATTTAGTACTGAACTTTGCCACTTCTCTGAGAGTCAGCCCCTCCTGAGACAGCCCTGCGCAATGGCCACAAGAATTCACAGTCCCTACTAAATAAAAAATGGTGGAATAAAAAACAAAAACAAAAACACAGTTCATACAGGGAGCCCCAGAGGGGCCAGAGGCTGCAAACATCCAGGTCTGACCTCTTCCCTTCAGCTCTCTCTGTCTCCTAGAAGGCGGAAGGATGCAGAACCTTCTGGAATCTGAGGCTTTGCTCCCATTTCTCCCTCACTAAAATGATGGCTCTCTTTCCTTAATCCTTTCTTGGGGCTGCTCCATCTTTTCCAGTTTTCATCATCATTAGGATTGGGGCATGCTGACCCACACGCCGAAACGAAGCAAATCAAATAAAATATAAAGAGACCTGTCAAAGTCCTTTCAAGACAGCCAAGGGGGAAGTTCCCCCAAATTAAGGCAGCGCCCGTGAGCGCAGAGTCAGAGAGAAAACCTTTTAGCTGAAACCAAGAACATTCCCGGGCGAGGTATTTCATTATAATAATGGCCTATCTTGGATGAACAATTTAGGAGAAAGGTTAGCGGCTGAATACGGTTCTTACTATAAGAATGCCAGGAGGCTGTAACGGCAACCTGCACATTCTTCAATTCGAAGCAGGGAGTTTGATTCAATACATGGAGCTTTTAGATTTATTTCCCCGGGTTTGAGGCCTGTGCATTGTAGGTGATCTTTGTTTTCAAACTTCCGAAGAAGGCTTGGCTGTTGAACTCTGATAGGAGTCTAATTACCTCCAACCAGCCATTAGTTAATTGCTCTTGGGAGAGGTGAGAAGCTCCAGGGCATGACGATCCTCAGGGTGTCTACTAGCAGTGGGATCAAGACAGTGAGATGGACAAGACACAAGTCTCCGGGCCCTTCTGAACTCAGAATCCTGACTGCATGTCCCCGTGAGAGAGGAGTCCATCCACTAGAAAGGGGATGTGCCATGGCTGTGTGGCTCTGGAGGTGGCATCAACAGTGACAAGTCTTGATAATGCTAGACTAACATGGGGTGAAGGAGCCTCCATTCACATACACATGCAAGGACTATCTATTGAGGACCTCGTATGTGCTCCTGAGGGTATGGCAGCAGGCAAGACATGGTTGATGCTCTCCTGGGGTTGACACTTCCCTGGCAGCTGGCCATTATAAAAATACTGTAGGATAGGATGTGTTTTCATTTCCTGGGGCTGCTGCAACAGACTGCCTCAAGCTGGGGGGCTTAAGACAACAGAAATTTATTCTCTTTAAGTTCTGGAGGCCAAAATCCTCAATTAAGTTCGGGCCATCCTCTATCCGAAGCCTGGACTCTTCTTGAATTCTTAACTCTCCCAGCTTCTGGAGATGGTGGATCATCCTTGGCTGTATCACTTCAAGCCCTGCCTCTGTTGTCACATGACTGTTCTACCTGTGTGTTTCTTCTCATCTTTTTGTAAGGACATCAGTCACATTGGATCAAGGCCTTCCTTATGGCCTCATCTTGGTTACATCGGCAAAGACCGTATTTCCAGATTAGGTCACATTCACAGCCATCTGGACTTAGGGCTTCAACATATCTTTTTTAAGAGATGTAATTCAACCCATAGCAGGGCATAATGGGGGCACAGATCTGGTATTGATGGGGAGAGAGGTTGGTGGCTCAGGGAGGTTATAAGTCTTCTCTGGAAAGCTGAAGAATAAAGAAAGTGTAGAATATGACATTTGTCTTTGAGGAGTGAGAAAATGTAGTTGGGAAGAGTTTGAATGGAGTGATAAAGGCAACTCAAGGGGCGCCTGGGTAGCTCAGTGGGTTAAGCCTCTGCCTTTGGCTCGAGTCATGATTCCAGGTTTCTGGGATCCAGCCCCACATCAGGCTCCCTGTTCAGTGGGGAACCTACTTCTCCCTCTCCCTCAGCCTCTACCTCTGTTTGTGCTCTCTCTTTCTCAAATAAATAAATAAAATCTTTAAAAAGAAATAAAATAAAAGGCAACTCAAAAACCAGGAGAAGGCCCAGTAATTAATTCCAAGGTCTTCATAACATGTGTTAGCATCCTCACAACTGAGCCTCCTTCTCCATCAGACCAGACAAATTAACTGGATGTACTTTTCTTTATCCTTAAGAACTTGCTTTGTGCTAGATTTATGCCTGGCATTGTACACAGGCCCCAGCCAGGTAAAGAAATTGAAATCAAATCCAGGTAGAAAGAATAAAATCAAATGGACAGTTCTCTTCGATTGTCTTCAGTGAGATGACGGAAGGTGATCAGATAAACACAAGAGAAGGATCCACCAAGGGGATAAGTGGTCAGGCTTTGGAACACAGAGAAATGGGTCTGAGTTGTGTGTCTGTTACTTTTGAGCTTATGTGAGCTTGGCTGGGTCAGGCAACCTGTGGATGCCTTCGCTTCCTATCACCAAAATGAGATACAAATCCTTGTCTTTCGAGCTGGTCATCCGGAATAGGTGAGTTAGTGCTGGCAAAAGACCAAGTGCTGTGTTGGATCATAGGAAGTGCCCATTAGATGGTGCTTATGGTCAAGACTTAGCCAGGCAACAAGGGAGATAAAGTATTTGCATATAAGAAATTAGATGCTGAAAGACTGAAGTCCAATATCAAGGGGCGGGATAGAAGAGATGTTACCGAGGGTAACTAATTGGCCACTGAACCATACTTGGCACAAGAAAGAGACGGGGCTTGTGAGGGGAGATTTGTGGGTGAGATGGCTTGTAGGGTCAAGAGAGCACAATGGAGGTATTCCTTGCAGAGATAATGGGGTAAACGGAGGCACAGAGTGATCAAGTTTGGAGTGTGTTTTTAAAATAACGAATAAAGCAGGTTAATTGGAAGGCAGATGGCTCACTTGAAAGAGGAGATCCTGGCCCATTAATTGAAACAGGAATTTGGGGCCCAAAGTGCTTTTAAAATACATTCATGAGTTCTCTGATACTTCTCCTATCAAGAAGTAGGTGTTCATTCCACTGGATTAGGAATGGGTGATCCTGGTGATTGCCCATAGAACTGATGCTGTGTGTGTTCTGAGGCTAAGTCATAAAGGGAGATGCAACTTCCATCTGACTTTCTCCTTTCAGACATTCACCTTTGGAGCTCTGGGTGTGTTCCAAAGCTTCCAGGCTGGAGGGAACGTGTGGAGACCTCAAAACAGGGAGAGATGCCCAAGGAGCCTGAGCTGATAAAGTTTTCCCAGCCCCAGTGCCACATGCATGAGTAAAGAAACCTTCAGGATGACTCCAGCTGCAGCCACCATCTGCCTTCCGTGACTTGGGACAGTCTGTGCACAAACCGTCCTGCTGAGCCCAGGCGCCTCCTAGAGAGAGAAGGATAGATTGAAAGTTATTTTGTTTCATTAAGTTTGAGGTGATTTGCTCTGTAGCAATAGATAACCAGAGCAGGACTGGACTGGGAAAGTTAGCTGAACGGCTAGCAGGTTAAAACTGTGGCCAGTGGGAGCCATGGAAGATGTCTGAGTTGTAGTGTGATCAAAGGAGCGCTTTAGGAAGATTAATCTGGAGGCCTCGGCCACGTAACATGTGGAATAAGGAGAAATGGGTAGGAGACACCTGTTAAGAGGGGAAGGGTGAATCCTTTGTCTGTTTCCTTCCTCTTGTGTGGCCTACAATCTGTCCCCAGGTGTTGGTGACTCGGCCGGGACATCTGTCTACAGGTGGAGCCCTGCTTGCTACAGGGGAAGGAGATTCGCGCTGCCCAAGAACAGATGACAAGGAGAACACTGAGGTGGAGGGATTCGAGGAGACGTTGTGTGAGGTCCCCAGGCCTATCTCTACCCTCTCCGGCTGCTGCGGCTCTGGGGGCGTGGGTGTTAGTGTCTTGAATGAGCTTAGGGTTTGAAGGTAAGCCTTGGGAAAGTCTTAAGTGTGTAATTTACCACGTGAATCACCTGGTAGAGCATTAACATAAAATTTATAGCCCGGGGTGGCAATTAGTGTAATTAAACAGCTTAAGATGCTTTGGAGTTAGAGGCACCTCTGTACACTTTGGAGACAGAGCAAATAGGCAAACTGGCAGATAAGCCGGGGGAAACCCGGAAGGGTCAAAGGCCTTCGCAGGTAATTCACAGGCTAGATTCCTACAGAACAGCCACAGCATGTCCATGGTCCTTCTCAAAAATGTCGATTCTTTCGGGGCGCGGGGTGGGGGGGGGGGTTGCCCTGATGTCTTGGACTGTCCCCTCAAAAGCTACAACATTTGGCAGAAGCCAATCAAAGGCATCGGCTAGAGTAGTGTTCTCTCTAAGTGTGGTCCAGTTTCACTTGCAGGACTCACCTGGGGACAGGTCTCCCAGATGCAGATTCAAAGGCACCACCCCAGATGGGCCTGGGGCCTGGTCTTTTTAACCAGCAACGGTGTGCTTGCCCTCTCTGAAGTTTGAGAAATCCGATCAAGCATCCTGGAGGAAACTTCTTGGTTTTCTATCCGAGTTTGCACAGGAAGAGTTGTTTGCTTTTTTTTTTTTTTTTTTTTTTCCTTTTTTAATAATTACAATAGTAACACACATTTCCTGTTACCGATTAGGAAAATCTGGTCTGCTTTTACTAAGTAATTAAAGATGGAAGATTCACACAGAATGATTCATGCGCAAATGTCCACTAGGGCGTTTCCTACTTACCAATCTACATCTCGGGATGGGGCCTAGCAGCTAGGTTAGTGAAAGGAGACAGGGAAAAAACATTTCTAGCTTTGCCTAAGTGGCCTTCCCCAGGACCCAGGACTACTGCCACTTGTGAGGATCCAGTCTAACTCCTTGTCTAAGCTCCTGGGACATGCCAGGCTGGAGCAGCAAGGGTGAATGGGTGAAAAGGGCCTGCCCAGAATGTTTTGGGTGATAGCCGGAAGCTCAGCATATTCACCCTTCAACAATTATTTAGTTGAGCTCCCACTGGGTGCTAGGCATTTCCTAGACACTGGCGATGCCACAGTCAACAGCCCTTGCGACTCCCTACACTTCTGGATTCTGGTTGGGGGAGAGATGTACATGTTTTCAACCTGACCCAGGGAACGTTGGTCGTAAGAAGGATGCAAAGCCATAGTCATTCATCTTTTCTGGGAAAATCTTCCCTTTATCAAGGGCCTTCTTTTGACCTTGGACATAACTCAGGAGATGCGGATCCAGGCTTTTGAGGATCCTACACACTTTATGAAGCAGAGGTTCGCAGACTATGGCCTCGGGGGTGACCTGAGGCCCTCACCTGTTTGGCTGGCACACAGCCCTGCTCATTCCTTCCCCTGCGGTCTGTGGCTACTTTTGTGCTCTAGCAGCAGCACTACTGCAACAAACCTGGATATATGTACTCTCCAGCCCTTTGCAGAAAGTTTGTCACCTCTGGGGTAGAGACCCTCACCGGGCCCAGATCTGGAGATCTGCTGGGTCCCCTGTGGTTGGGTGACAGCTGGAATCATCTGTTCATGCTGGCCTTCTGGAATTCAGAGAGAGCAGAGGCCTCTCCTGCGCACTCCGGCGTGCATCTAGCAGGCTGGGTGGTGTTTTCTGGACTTGTCGAGGTCAGAGGATGGCTCCATCAGAGGTCACACACCTTCTCTGCCCTGTGGACTTCCCTTTGGGCCCCCAGAGGGATGTCTGGGACTCCTGCCTTAATCCACCAACAAGCCCTGGGTGGGAATTGAAGCCTTGTTTTTTCTTGTTTTTTTTAAGCTGATCTGCAGATAACGCAGAAGGACAGCTGCCCTTGGAGCCAGGGTTGATAGAGATCAAGCAGCAGTTGTCTGGGAGGCCCAAGGTAGGGCCATAAAATGTGTCGACAAGACTCCCAGGTCAGCGGCTGGCCGGATCCTTCCTTCTCCCTCTCCCCAGGGTTCCTCCCCTTGGGGGGCTGTAATGACAGGTAGCAGGGAGGCTGAAAGGCCCTTAATCCCCAGATACACTGGACAGATTTATGCTCCTTGGGGCCTTTGCTCTGATGCCGCAGTCAGTTGGCTGGCAGCACAAGAAGCCCCAATCCTTGGTGTGCTCTGGATCCTGGGAGGTTACTGATACTTTGTGAAGGCCTCCAGCTTCCATGGGGATGAGCAAATGACCCCAGAGCTGAGCTTCCAACAGTTTCCTGAGCTCCTGATTCCAAAGGCTCTGGCCAAGGACATGGAGAGGGGAAGGGAGCCAGGAAGGCCGTGGGCGAGAGTCTAAATCCCTCTGTCCTTGGAAACTGGCTAGCCTTGGGTCAGGGGCACTTGGTTCCTCTTTAGATCTGTTTTCTTATCTATAAAACAATGTAAGAGAGTGACCGAGAGGATTGAACTAAATGCCATATGCTGGCAGCCCCATCGTAGGAACCCAGTAAAGGTGTTCATTCTGTTGTACGCTCTTCTGTTCTGAAACCTTACATGGCTCCCTGTTGCCAGCCCGATCAAAGCTGGGGAGGAGATGCAGCCAGTGAAGAATGGACAGAGAGGACAGTCAGTGTACAGACCAGTGAGGGGAAGAAGGGTAGGAGTTTCGGCCAGGCCAAGTCAGGAGGGGCTTCTAAGAGAATTTGGTTCTGATGAAAAAGAAACCTAAAAAACAAAAAAATCAGAGGTGTCTGGGTGGTGCACTTAGGTGTCCAACTCTTGGTTTTGGCTTAGGTCATATCTCAGGGTGGTAAGATCAAGCCCAGGTTGGGCTTTGTGCTCAGCATGGAGTCTGCCTGAGATTCTCCTTCTGTCTCTCCCCACTTCTTAAGTAAATAAATAAAACCTTAAACACACACACACACACACACACACACACACACACACAAATAACCCAAACAATCAAATGCAGAGGCTTTAGGCAGAGGAGGGAGTCAAATCTTGCATCAGTTTAAGATGATGGCTCTGGCTGCTTCAAGGAAAATCCTGGCACACCCTTCTTGAAAGCACTTGGTGGATGCCTTTGTCTGTGTGACCTTCCACGGAGCCGGAGTTTTCAGAGAGTAGAGGTCTGAAAGGATTGGGAAGCGAGAGAAAAGCCTGTTGGTATTGAGAGCTCCCAAGGTCAAGTCAAGAGCCCCTGGTCCTTGCCTGGTGCTGCATAAAAGCCCAGCTATTTTCCTGCTGGGAAAGAAAGGCGGTGGGCACAGGTGCTCTGGCCTTGCCCATGTCCCTCAGGCTGGTTCCAGCTGTCAGGGCTGCCTCGGCCCAGGGAGAGTGAAGCCTGCCGTGTGGGCAGGGACGGAGACAGTGCTGTGTTCTCTGAGTGCTTTGGAGTCCGCCAGACTTCACTTCAAACTGTGGCTCTGCCACTTCCCAGCGAGGAGGCCTCTCCGAGCCACTGAGTCTTGATTTTCTCACCTGTGAAATGGGAATAAGAACAATGCTGACTTCACAGCGTGGATCTGAGCATCAAGGGAGGGACACCATATAACACAGGAGCACACCACACTTACTCAGCCACTGGTACATGCTGCAGTAGTCTTTCTTGGCTACAAAGCTACTGGCCAGTTATTATTATTATTATTTTTTTTTGAGAAATTTGGAAAATGATGTAGAAAGATGGTTAGGGACACCTGGGTGGCTCAGTGGCTGAGCATTTGTCTTGGGCTCGTGATCCCAGGGTCCTGGGATTGAGTTCCACATTGGGCTTCCCCACAGGGAGCCTGCTTCTCCCTTTGCCTTTGTCTCTGCCTCTCTCTGTGTGTCTCTCAGTAATAAATAAATAAATAAAATCTTTAAAAAAAAAAGATGATTGTAACTCTTGATAATTCCAACGTCCTGAATTTGAAGAAGTTTTAGTATCTATAATCTTAAATGTTTGCGTATAAAGTCTCACAAGCCTTGAAAATCTGGGCAGCAACAGGAGATCAAATATTATACTTAGATTGAATTTGAATTCCTGGATTCCCAGCTTCCTAGCTGTGTGACTTTGGGCATTCCACTGCACTCCTCCCACTCTGTTTCTTCATCCTTAAGATGGCACTTCCTTCCTTCAGAGCACTGACTGATGATATTAAGAAGAAACTGAATTGAAAATAGGTTTTAAATAGTTTTAGTGCTCAATGTCTTTTATTCTCATTCTTTGAGCAATGCTCATTCACATGTGGTACAGGAGGTGATCAGAAGATACGTTGTAAGTTTTAACGAGGGCTTCTATAGGCTGAGTGTCTGGCATGAGCCCCACCTGACACGCTATAAGTTTCAGGCCTGTGATCCCTTCCCTGGCGAGGACTCAACCAGGAGAACTCTCACGGTGCCTTGGCTCTGACGTCAACGTGTTCTCCCATTGACGCCTAATCCTCCTTAAAAACTGGGCTATCTTTCCAGAAAGGGAAAGGCCCTTTACCCTGAGTCACGGGGCAGCCAGGATGTCAGCATTGTCCCCTGGAGCCAGTGGACCTGCGAGAGGAACCGGTCCCTGGCTCAGAGCCTGGAGCGCTGCCTGGGAGAATGTGTCAGCCTGGGTGCCCAGGTCTGGCCAGGGGGGAGCTCCTCTCTGCAGTCCTGGCACCAGGAACGATCCCCTGGGGTCACTGGCAGGCTGGCTCATTGGGGAAAGACCTTCCTTCTGGTCTCCCTGCACCATCTTCACATCTCCCATCCAAGGGAGGTTTGGAAAACCAAGACAGGATTGTGTCATTCCCCTTTCAACCTTGTAGTGGCTTTGGTGGATCCTGGAATAAAACTCAAACTCCTACCATGGCTCATACAACACAAGGCCACAGAGTATAGCACTCCAGAAGCTTCTACTGCCCTGCCTTCCACATATTCTTGGCCAGAGGTCGGGGACAGAGTCTCCAAGATCTGACACAGAACTGGGCATGTTACGAGCACCCAGGAAATATTTGTTGAATATATGAATGAGAGAATGCATGAGTGAACGAGCAACCAGCGGGGACTGGAGAGAACCAGTCTGTCGCCTTCATTGCCCTTATTGTGCTCTCACTGGGCATGCCATTCAACCTGCTCCTGTTTCTGGTCCCTGCATTCAAATTGGCTTAATAAGTTGTCCCTCTAGCCTGGTCTTTGTGAAAGGGCATGGACTACTGTGGATGGAGGTGAGCTGAGCTCCTTGCAGAAGAGAGGACATACCTCCTTGACCTCAGATAATATTATTTTCATGTATTACCCTGATAATATCTGTTATCCTACCAAGCCTAGGAGAAGCCCTGGATAAAGCTTTTGTGCTGTGAATAGCAAAGCAATAGTCTCATGGATCTTAATCTCTTATCTATGACTTTATTTTGGAAAACTACACTGGCTCCTGGCTCCACCCTTTCCCCCCAGTCCAAGCTAATGCCTTCAACAAAGATCCCTGGAAGGGGAAATAGGATTGAGTTCGTCCTAGCCAGGATCCTTCCCCCTCCCCAGGGTGGGTGGAGGGACTAGTGGGTCCCACCCCCCATTCAATCTTGTACTATCAGCTCCCCACACACCCTTAAGAATCACCAAGTAGAGTTTAAAACAATGGGAGTTTGAAGAGGGAAAAAAAAAAAAAAAAACACCCAACAATAGATTTGGGGCTCTTCCCCTAAGCCAGTTGCAACACTGTTGACATTTGGGACTGGTCTTTGTGATGGAGGGCTGTCCAGTGGCTGTAGGATGTTTCAGAGGATACCTTTGTTTCACAATGGCAAACACTGGCATTTAGAGATGGATTGGGGGAGGGCATAGCTCAGGATTTTTATCTGTGTCAGTAATTTCGGGAAGATTAAACCTTGAGCTAATAACATGGGTCCTGAAGTCTAGCTACAAGTTCTTCACAAGCCAGCTGAGTGGCCTTGGATAAGTCAGTAGACCTCTCTGAGTGCTATTGTCCTGATGGATAAATGAGATATCTATTGACCGGCTCATTCACTTGCATGGGTTCACCATCTAAAATCTAGTCATTGTATATCTATTATGTAAATGGGCCATACAATGATTTAATTCTCAGGACTACTTTATAAAGTTCTCTCTCTGACCCCACTCCGTAAACATACACACCCCCCACTCTTGGTTTCCCTGCTGTACCTCTAACACATTGGGCACACTCCCACCTCAGGGCTTTTGGAGGTGCTATTGCCTTTGCCTGGAACACGTTCAACCAGGTATCTTCATGGTTTGCTCTCACCTCTCCCTTGGATCTTCTTTCAAACATCACCTTCTCAGTGAGGCCTTTCCGGATCATTCCATCAATGCCCTCCCCCATGCACGCATGTGTGCGCACACATACACGCACACACTTCCGTCTCCCTTCTTTGTTTTTTCCCCTATTTGGCTTGCTATGCAGTTTTCCTATTTATCACGTTTGTGATCAGTCATCTTGCACAAGAGTGAGGGTGGAATCTGTGTCTGTTTGTTCATTTTTGTTTGTTTGTTTGTTTGTTTGTACTGATCTATCTCCAGTGCCTAGAACAATACCCAGCCCAGGGTTAGTGCTCAAAAAAGAACTGAATAAGCAACAGGATGAATGAATGAAAACAATTGTTATGATGCCTTGTTTTCCAGAAACTGAGCTTCAGAAAGGTTAAATGATGTGCCACAGCCAGTAAAAGGCAGAGTCAAAACGGAGTCCTGTCCTGCCGGCGCCAGGAACCAAATGGCCCTTTGGAGGTAACCGCCCCTCTGCCTGGCCAGGAAGGAAGGCGGGACTTCCACACGTCATTATCCGTGGAATGAACCGATTATGACTATGATTATGTAGGAGCGCTGAGGACAGGTACACAGGCTCACAGAGATTTCATCAGGAGCTGACTCAGATATATAGGGTCCATCTTAAGCTCTCTTTACCTTTTTTTTAACAAATAAAGGGGAAAAAACCCTGTCTCCCCTACAGGATGCCTGTATCTGGGGTCATTTCAGATTTGGGTTTCAACAGAAGTCCAAGCAAAGGAAGGGAAAAACATCACCGACAGCGTTATGTTTATCCTCATTGTTTCAAACCCAGCCAGTTGATTGTGTTTTTTTTTTTTTTTTTTTTGACTTTCTGAAAAACAACAATATCCATCTGCCACCCCTTGCTGGCCCCTCCAAAAGAAAACTGCTGTCAGTAGGACTTGGGAAGGCATCGCTTGCTCTTGTGGACTCACATATGCACTGGGTAAAGTTCGGCAACCGTATGGCACAATGGCTGGTTCCTGGTGGCAGTGTGTGTGTGTGTGCATGTGTGTGCATTGGTGGAGCTGGGGCAGTTGCCAACCAAGGGCCCCTGCCTTGTTTCTTGAATGCTTCCCTGCTGACGGGAGTGACACGTTGGGTTCTGGTGCATGAGGCAGGAGGCTCCAAGGCCAGGATGCTCACAGCTCTCGATGGCATCACCATAGCTGACACACTCACTCTGCTTTCCCCACTGTGGGCTCCGCATGCCCCATGCCTGATGGCACCTGCAAGGACACCTGGCAAAGGGGAGCTCGCTGTGAAGGTTCACTGTCATTACTGTGAGGGGCCAGGCTGAGGGCAACCCCCAAACCCCAGAGCATACCATGCGTGTGTTGCAAGTGGAACAAATAAATGAAAACACTTGCCCACACACGAGAACCTGTACCAATGTGTGCTGCAACACTGTTCGTAACAGCCCAAAAGTGCAAGCAACCTCCATGGTCTTCAGTAGATGAATGGATAAATTCAGTGTGGTACATCCACGTAACAGGATATATTCAGCCCTAAAAAAATAAAATAAAGTAGTAATTTGTGCAACAACATGGGTGAGCCTTGCAAATATTCCTCTAGGAGAAAGAAATCAGTCAGAAAATACCACATAGTATTTGATTCCATTCATTTTTAACACCCAGAACAAGGAAATGTATACAGATGTAAAAATGTCTTAGTGGTTGCTTCACACTAGGAGGAGGGCTGGGGGCTTAAGAGGTGATGGCTGGGGCACCTGGGTGGCTCAGGGGTTGATCCCAGGGTCAGGGTGTGGACCACAGGGTCCTGGGATCGAGTCCTGCATCAAGCTCCTTGCAGAGAGCCTGCTTTTCCCTCTGCCTATGTCTCTGCCTCTCTCTGTGTGTCTCTCATGAATCAATAAATAAAATGTTTTTAAAAAAAGGTGATGGCTAATGGGTATAGAGTTCCTTTTTGAAGTGACAAAGAGCTTCTAAAATTGTCTGTGGTGATGGTTGCTCACATCTGTGAATATATGAAAACCCACAGAATTGTATGCTTTAAATGGATGAATTATATGGTATATGAATTATACCTCCATAAAGCTCTTATAAAAATCATCATTCAGTATTTATGTTCTAAGAAACCAAATCAGAAGGGTTTTTTGAGCACTGCTGTTAAATATAAGAAAGAATTTCTTGACTCTTGGGGAAGACGATGCTGATAATGGCAATATATCCCAAAATATACCCCTATTGCTGCTATAACAAGTTACTGCAACCTTAGTTGCTTAATAGAAGGTACACTAGTTATCGTACAGTTTTCTGGTCTGAAATCTGAGACCAGTTTCACTGTGCTCAAATCAATGTGTCTGCTTGTCTGTGCTCATTTTGGAGGTTCCGGAGAAGACTCCATTTACTTGCCTCTTCCCAGCTTCTAGAGTCCACCTCGGCTCAGGACCACCACGAGCATCTTGGCATCACTCTGACCTCCACTTCCATCTACAAACCTCCTTCCCTGACTCTGACCCTCTTTCCTTCCTCTTTAAGGACCTAGTGATACATGGGCCCACCTGAGCAATCCAGGACTATCCCCCTCCTCTCAAGATTCTAAACTTAATCCCATCTGCAAAGTCCCGTTGACCATGTCAGGTAACATGTTTATAGGTTCAAGGGATGTGAACATCTTTAGGAGTCCGTTATTCTATTCACTAAAAGTGTTAGAGTTGCCATTCCTTTAAAAAGTAATTGGTCTTTCACCTGTCGCTGTGACAAGATAGATTTTTAGAGGTCCCCTTCTGGGCGGCTTCTGATGAATTCTTTATGTTTCTGTCTTTATTTGTATTCCTGCTCCTTCCATTGGAATGGATGGGTGATTAGGGTGAGGGGCTTGGGCTTTCAGGGAAAGGTATTTAAGCCTTGGCTGTGCTACTTACTTGCTGTAAGAATGTGGGAGAATTACTGAACCTCTTTACGCCTCAAGTTCCTAATCATCAAAATGAGGATTATAATATCCAGCTCATAAAGTCGATGTGCAGTGTAAGCAATGACCCAGGCACACAGGAGTGATCTATTAGAAGCTATTGTCATAGACATCTTTTCTTCCATTCTCACTTCTGTCTCTTTACTTTCTATCATGGGAGTCTGCGCACCCTACTGAAATATCTGTTATCTTGTCTTTCACTACACAGTGAGCTCCTTAAAGGAATAAACAACGGTCTTCTGTCTCTGAGGGCCTTGCAAAAAAGCAGATGAATAGATAGATCAATGGAAGGGTATAGATATGAATAGATGAGTGGGTATT
The DNA here is from genome assembly GCF_053574225.1 of Canis aureus. Taxonomy (NCBI): domain Eukaryota; kingdom Metazoa; phylum Chordata; class Mammalia; order Carnivora; family Canidae; genus Canis; species Canis aureus. The sequence continues at coordinate 15,916,806 of NC_135637.1, read as the reverse complement.
TGGATGGATGCATGGATGGATAAGTGTGTGGATGGGTGTATGTATATATGAATGGATCGATGGATGGGTGGAAGTTTGGATGATTGAGTGAATGGATGGATGGACACACGATGTATGTATGTAAGTATTTGTGTGAATGGTGCATGTATGCATGCATGGATACAGGGATAAACTGATGAATGGGTTGCTTAAGGGATGGATGATGGAAACATGCACACATGTATAGATGGATGGATGGATGTCTGGAGAGTTTTATGGGTGAATGGGTGATCATTTAAGCCACTGCATTCTGGCATTTAGAACAGTCTGAATTTTAAATCTTTGTCACTGATCTTTTCTCTTTTCCCTGAACCCAAGCATGGGAAAAGAACATACTGGACCAATCTATTCTGTGTCCCATAAAAGGAGGGGTGTGGCACCATATTAAATGGATATGGACCAATATCACCGCAGAAATGTTCCCTATAATCGTCTCTAAATGCCTTCTCAATATGGTATCCTAAAGGCTAATTCAAAGCTTGACTCAACATCTTTAGCACAATGATAAGACCAGAAGGGATCCCAGATACCAGTTGTTTCTACCCCCTCATTTTTCAGATTTGGAACTCAAAACCCAGAGAAGGGAAAGGACTTGCCCCAGGTCATACAGCAGACGAGTGCAGATCTGAAAGGAGAACTCAGGCACCCAGACCAGGGCTTCTGCTACAAAGTGCCACTTGGCTTCATGTGTCGTGTCAAACCTCCCTGTCCCGATTGCCTGTCTCAGCTGATCTCAGGGACCATCCCCCCAAGTAAAGACCTTCTCTCTCTCTCTCTTTCTCTCTCTCTGGCTCTGACACCCACAGGTCCCAAGAGCCAACTCAGCTTGTTCATCTCATGTGGGACAGTCATTCACTTAGCTGCCAACACCTGGCCCGCCGAACAGTTGCAAGGATTCAGAGAGACAAGGAATTTGCCTTATGTGGGTAGATTCTGAAGATGCCCTCTGGGGTTTCAGCATTGAATACCTTCCTCTTGTCTCCTGATTTTCTAAAGGGAAATCTTTCTTCTCTTTCTCTTTCATTAGCGGAATAAAAGGGAGGTAGACAGACACACAGAGGGAGTTTGCCCTAGTTACTCAACAAAGGCACACCACAAAGATTGTGTTTATTCATCCCTGAGGCCATGGGGGCCTTATTAGTCTTCCTGTAATCTTCAGAGTGGTTGGCAGTGGTGAACTTGAGGCCCTTCCTGCTCCGTTGTATCCTCCTGCCCTCCCTCCCCCTCCCACCTTGGCTTCTGAGCTACCCAGGGAACCCAGGTGAGTGGATGTTGGGCACCCCTGTTGCAGTGGCTTTGCAAACCAGCCCCACCTATCTCTGGAATTCTGAATTTTTCAGTCTTGAAAGAATCTAGATGCTTGGGACATGTGGGTGGCTCAGCAGTTGAGCATCTGCCTCTGGCTTAGGTCGTGATCTTGGGGTCCGGGGATCGAGTCCCGCGTTGGGCTCCCTGCAGGGAGCCTGCTTCTCCCGCTGCCTATGTCTCTGCCCCTTTCTCTATGTCTCTCATGAATAAATAAATAAAATCTTAAAAAAAAAAAAAAGGAATCTGAGAGCTTGTGGGAGGAGCCCTCTTAACCTGCGAGAGTCACCTAGCCCCAAGACCCTGGATAGTAGTGACAACAGCATCAGTAATAACAGCTACTGCACACCAGAGCTGACCACGTGCCAGTCACTGCTTAACTCAGGCCTGCGACAGCTCTATGATGGGTATACATTTGATGGATTGAGATACTGAGGCACGGAGAAGGCCACCCAGCTTGGGTCCCAGCACTGTATTTCATTACTGCATTACACCTGGCACCTTACCAAACACTTCAATCCTCTTTAAGGCCTAACCAGGTAGGTACTATTTTTAACCCTATTCATAGAGATGATGAGGATACTAGGAACAAGAGCTTGAGTCACTTGCCCAAGGACACACAGCTGGTAACTGGCAGAGCTTTATATTGTCTCCACTTGGCAGTGACTTTTGTAAACTACACTTTATGGAATTACAAAGTCATAAATATTTGGGGCTAGATGGTGCTGTAAGGAGTATCTAGCTACAATATTATAGGTCTGGAAACAAGACTCAGAGAGGCAAATGGACTCACCAAATATTATAGAGTTGCTTAGTGGCAGACTTCCTGGCGAAGTTGTAGAATTATTATTATATTTTAAATATTTAAATTATTATAATATTATTTAAATTATTATTATGAATTACTGTAGCATTATTGATATTTAGATAATAATAGTTATAATTGCATATATTTTAAAATATTTTGAATTATTATTATTATTATTAAGAATTCTTAAGAATAATTAAGAATTATTATTTTAAGAATTATTATTTTATTCTATTTTAAGAATAGACCTTGGGGATTTTTTGTAAATGCATAGTGTGCAAATCAGATTGCGAAGTCATTAAAATAATAACTACTTGTTAAGCAGACTGGCAGGGGTATTTGAGATTGCCACATATGCACATACACACTCAACACACACACAACACACACTTGCACACACCTGCACCTCTCTCCCTTGGGTAGTGCTCTCAGGTTTTAATGTGTGTGGGTGTGTGTATACATTTGTTTCTTTTTGCCCCTTGAATGGCACTCGAAGGGGAGGTGGTCAAGGAGATCTGTGTCCTGGGGAAAATCAACTTTACCACTTCCTGAATTCCAGTTTCCTGAGAAGAAGTGTGGCTTGGACAAGGAGAGGGAAGTTGTTGAGAAAGGGACTTTGAAGCTGATCAATGGGGTGGGCTCAGAGTGGAGGCAGCACAGAGAAATGAGTAGGCCGGTTTTACCTGGGAAAACCTGGGGGAATGGCATCTCCGTTTTGCAGCCAAGATACAGCAAACCCCCAAGGCTCTGCAAGCTCTCGTGCTGGGGCTGGTAGAAACAGCACAGGATATGTGGAAGGCAAAAAATAAAATGCCAAAGCTCCTCCAGATGTCGTTGACCCTAACCTCATATTGAAGAGCCAGAAACTGATTGCGTTTCATCTTAATGATCTTCCAGAACAAGATTTATTAATCTGAGATTTTTAGGAGGTACAGGCACAGGATGTTATACAGAGCATTGAATCACGCAGGGAAGAACGTGTCCCCTTATCTGTACTTCCTCATTTCTTTGGGATGGCCGGAGCAGGTCACAAATCCTGGTTTGGTACTCTTTACCCCCTCCAACCCTGACTAAGTTCTCTTAAATGGCAAGAGGCCTCCACTCAAGCCCTGAGCCCTTCCAGAGTCATCTAATGAAAATTTAGCAATGGTGGGGTGGGGTTTGTGTTTATTTTTAAGGTGACTTTCTCTTTGGAGTGAAGGACCCTGGATTTCCAAGGACTGCAGTAACACAAAGCTGCCTTTTGAAATAGATGTGCTTGACAACGAAGAGAGTTGCCAAGAAGAACATCATTACGTATTGTAGTGCCGGCATAATATGTGGCTATTGCAAAAATCGTGAAGAGGTGAAGGAATAACTCTTGTTTTGATAAATATCATTCCTGATGAGAAAGGGAGAGATAGCAGACAGGGGGAGCATGGGGAAGGAGCACCTTTTCCTGGTTCACGTGTAGGTACCACACCTGTTGGCTCTGGGCCTAAAAGTTGGCAGTGGTTGAGTGGTGCAAGACAGGTGCAGCTCGCTGCTCTAACAAATAACCCCCAGACTTCAGTGGCTTCCCCCAGCAGAGGTTTGTCCTCATCATACTGAAGGTTAGTCAGATGTTCCTCACTGATAAGGTGTCTCCATGTGGTCATTTAGAGACCCAAGATCCCACTGTCTGGCGACTATGCCCTCCTCTAGGACCTTTGTGTCTCCATTTAGCTGGCAGGTGGTCATCATGGGAGGTTTTTACAGGCCAGGCCTGGACATGCACTTATCACTTGTGTCACATCCAGTTGGCCACAACTCTGCCACATGACTACACCTTACTGCACGGGAATCTGGGAAATACAGTCTAGTCATTCACTGGGGAGGAAAAGGAAGTGGGTCGGGTGAGCAGCTAATCCGTTTCTGCCCAAGATGGTTAGTGCCCTCAACTTATTTATTCAATATTCACTCAACATTTGTTTATTCATTCAATATTTCAGTAGTTATTCATTCAGTATTTGTTGAGCACCTATCAGATGCTGAGCATTTAGGCTTCTCAGTTTAATTAAGTAAAGTGATGGTTGTGGAGATCATTTATGAGATATGTCTGAAACGTTAATTGCACATACTGAGTTTTCAGTTCAATGGAGTGGTGACTCCACTCTTTTCATGTGATGAGAGATAATTTGTGGGATAATGTGTGAAAAATGAATTGTACATATCATAGTACATTGAAATTATCTTTTCAGAAATAATCGCTCATCTTCAGTGGAGACATTAGAGGACAAAGGCCATGTCTTAGACACTATTATCCCCAAATACCTAGTACTTAGCCAGGCACATGAAGGCTTTGTGGAGAAGAACATAGAAAAGAAGTTTCTAGAAACAGTGACTATATGGGGATGTGTATTGGACTAACAGCCAAGATCCTCACCCACACCATTGTCTGACTAGCTAAGAATAGACCCCTAAGACTAAAGGAAGGATGCCCTTGGCTTAGTTCCCCCATCTCGTGTTGCCATGGGGACATGCTATGTGGCAGCCACAGGTCAGAAGAGGCTGGGGAGCCTGGAAGTTCTTCAGGGCCTCCTACCAATGAGCCCTGGTATCCCTTCTTTCATCCAAGGCACAGATGTTCTTTCATCTGCGGCACAGGTGGTTTCTTCTTCTTACTGAGATCTACATGAACTTGCCTGTTGAACTCGTCCATAGGCGAAATACTCCAAAATGTGAGGTTCAGAATACCTCGGGAGAGTGGTGAGTATGGTTAGCTCTTCCTAAGATATGAGTGCACTCTGCCACTCTCTTTCTTAATTCAATCGTTTATTCACCTAACATGTATTAAATATCAGTTCAGCACCCCCAAATTATATGCAGTCTTTGAGAAAATTGTGTCTTCGGACATCCACTTTTGGGATGGTCTGCACGTCTTGGCATTCCTCCTCCATGAACCTCAATGATACCACGCCTACAACCACTCATCTTTTCCCAGGACATTTTTCTCCTCCTCTTCATGTGATTCTCATAGATAATATCACCTTGTAAAACATGTGTCTGTAAACATATATCCTGGAGTATTTTCTCACATCATTGACCTTATTTTTAAGTATCTTTATTTTTTTATTTTTTTATTTATTCATGATAGTCACAGAGAGAGAGAGAGGCAGAGACATAGGCAGAGGGAGAAGCAGGCTCCATGCACCGGGAGCCCAATGTGGGATTCGATCCCGGGTCTCCAGGATCGCACCCTGGGCCAAAGGCAGGCGCCAAACCGCTGCGCCACCCAGGGATCCCTTAAGTATCCTTTTTAATATTTCCATAGTCATTTGGCTCTTTGTCAAAGATTTCTAAGTAGGGAAGGGCATCATCAAATTATATATATATATATATATATATATATATATATATATTTTTTTTTTTTTTTTTTTTTTTTTTCACTTTAGAATGCTGATTCTGGAGCAGGATGGGGGGGGAATGAGGACAAGCAAGTGGGATTAAAAGAAAGACAGGAGGCTGGTGGACTCATCTGCAAAAGGGCCCAGACCTAAGTGAGGCATCTGGGTGTGCTGGCTGTGGGTATAGGCCCTGGCACGAGACCGTCTGCATTTGTGAAGGTTTGTAGACTCACTGGCCATATAGCTTCAGGCAGGTGCTAGAAAGAATCTTCCCCAGCCTCCGTTTTCTCATCTCTGAAATAGGTCTAGGGTGGTACTAACATCACAGAGCTGTTTGCCGGCTGAATGAGATCATTCGTGTGAAATACTCCATGGAACGTTTTCTACATGATAATTCATAGAATTCAAAAATATTTATGATTATAATTCATATAAAGCCACTCTTAAGAGTACCTGGCATATGGTAAGCACTCTGTTAGACTTAGCCTCTATCCTTAGGGCTCTGGTGGCGGGACAGATGAGGATTGATGTGGGGATGGCAGTGGGGCATCACAGTGATTTTGTGTGTCCGGTTGAGAGATTTTTAACATTTATTATTTATTCACGAAAGACACACAGAGAGAGGCAGAGGGAAAAGCAGGCTCCCTGCGGGGAGCCTGATGCAGGACTCAATCCCAGGACCCTGGGATCACACCCTGAGCCGAAGACAGATGCTCAACCACTGAGCCACCCAGGCATCCCTCCACTGCCTGTTTTTATCTGACCAACATCTACTTGCATTTTCAATTTCAGTTCAAATGTCACTTCCTTCTGGAAGCCTTCCTTGAAACTCAGATACTTTTGGAATTCCCTCTTTTATACAAGCAGTACCCTATGGACTTCTCTTTCACCATTTGCAATTTCAGATTTATTTGTGTGAGTCTTAGCTTGACCGCTCTCTTCCTTATGCAACTAAATGCTCCATGAGAGCAGGGCCTAGGGAACTTTGGGTTCACCATGTGGCCACCTGGTCCACAGGGCTGCTCAACAATGACCAGTTTTCTCTTCTCTATTACCATTGAACTAGAGAAGACCTCTTTCTTTGACACATTTTTTTTTGCCCCCCACCCCAAATGCATTCATAGGTTCTGATATTTAGGATTTCCCATTATGAGGACACCGAACTGGAGAAGAGATGGCATTGCCTACCCTTTCAGTCACAAGTTGAAATATATCTTTAAAAATGGCTCTGGTGAAAGGCACACCTGATCTCAAATCTTCATTCTTTTACTTGCTAGCTGTGTGATCTTAGGCAAGCCACGTTCCTTCTCTGAGCTGCAGCCCTCTCTTAACATTGTTCCCTACCTCTTAGGAGCATAATATCTGACACATAGTAAATACTCCATGAATACTGCTTGCTTGTCTGTTCTCAGACACAACCACATCGCTGTCTTTCAGGAACAGCAGTGAGAGACAAGCCTCAGACAAACATACTGGTTTAATCGCCTCCCCGTCCTGGCTGCTGACCTCACCAGGGCCAAGGCTTGTTTGCCTTGGAAGATGTGCTGATGGTTCCCAAGGTGGTTTGTTTGACTGATGGCCTTTGAGGGCTGGGACTAGGGGATCCGGAGACCCAGAGGCTCCTGGTCAGGTCACAGGGGCTTGACAGACAAGCTGGGACAGAAGCTTGGGGATGCATTGATCCAAAGAGGAGTGACTGCTTAATGTCTGTTGCTTTTGGAAAGATGGTTCTATGTGTCACTTAGGGAGACAGGGGAGGCCTTCTAAGTCCTTATTGATGGTTTGAGCACTTAAACATGCTGGACAGAAGAAAGTATATTCTTGACAGTGGCTTTAGACAGTGATTCATGAGCCCAACAGGATTCCTGGTATGGTGTCCCCTCTGTTCCAGATGTGGGATGGTAGACATTGGTAATGGGGCTTCCCATGGTGCATCTGGCCCTGAGAGGCATGCAATCTGTTCCTTCTTATTCATCACCTTCATTAACTACTATCTGTTGGACTCCCACAGTGCACTCAGCACCAAGACAACATGCAGGTGCAGCTGAGCTCACCTATCACATTGGTGTGCCCCTCATGAGCAAAGTGCAAATTGAATTATGATATTGAATGCACGTAGGGAGCTTATTAAAAGGAGTCTTATACTCTGGTTTCTCTTCAGATCATATAAATCTTTCGCCTTTTAAAAGGACACTTATGGGGGAATTATGTTGCTAAGTAGTCATCTTTATACTTTGTCAATTTTATAAATTTGGTGATTGCTCATCATCCATCTATCCATCCTCCATCCATCTTTTCTCTTACTCACTTATTCATGCAGGTACTCCTTTAGGTGTTCATGTATCATCTGTTGGCTTATTCATTTATTCACAGAGCCAGCCAGCCATTTGTCCATTCTAACATATTTTGTGTAACTACCCATCTACCCATCTATCTCTCCACCTTTCTATCCATGCAGCCAGCCAGCCATGCATCCATCCATCCATCCATCCATCCATCCATCCATCCATCCATTTATCCAGCATCCCCTCTGTCTGTCCAGTCACCCAGCATCCACTCAGTCATTCACTGATTTTTCTCCTCTATTATTTAATTAATTATTCCTTCAGTGGACTTTGGCTGAGTACTTGCTCTGTGCTTAGTCTTACTCAGGGCACTGGAAAGATAAGAGCACGTGGTCTCCAGGCAGAACAAATATATCACTAGATAATCACAACCCAGCAAGACAGGTAGAAATTACGGTTTTTTTAAGGCTGGGGATCACTTTATACCAAGTCAATGTCCATGAAGTCCTAATATCCTGAGTGTCCTAGGATAGGTTTGTCTGCTTTTTTTTTTTTTTTTTTTTCTCTTTCTCACTATGAGAATGCTCTGGTGGTGGTATGTGTACCACATGTGATTTCAGGACAGGTAGCACAAGTACCCACGGAGACATGACTATTGGAGAATAGGCTGTGACTAATAAAGAGTTCACATAGTCTCCACATTTTGCCTGGCACCAGACAGGCCACTTCCTCCTCAAACTTGCCCTCATCCTGGCGGTGGTGTCCTGATACTGCCGGTAGGTACTCAGACACTAGATCCTTCATGCTGCTCCTAGCCCCGTGAGCTCCATCTTCTCCACATCCTTACCGGTAGACCTGGGACAGGAATCCCTGCACCCGAAAATGGCCTTGGCTGTGCATTGCTCTGAGATGTGCCCGAATAGCTCCTAGATGGCTTGCTATTGACGGTGAAGGAGGTGGATGTTTTTAACGCCCAGGGTGAGATGACACAGACGGCTGCTTCCACATTATTGGGGATCCACCCAGCAAAAATAGCTGCTGTTCTTATTGGGGGTGTTAAGTATCTGCTTATGCACGTCGTTCATGGACATGCTGTCCCTGACCTTGGCAGCCCAGTTGGATAGCCAGTGTGGCAAAGGTCCCAGGTGATCATTGTGTTGTGGGCACCCACCATCTGTGGGATGACATGGGGTACCATCAGGGCCCGGCACTGCTGACTGCTCTGGCTGGCTGGGTATGGAGGGGTGAAGCTGGGCATGAAGTGCAGGTGGGAGAGGGGGACCATGTTGACAGCCAGCTTGCCTAGATCAGCATGGCACAGACAGGTGGTGACCCCACTCACTATGGCTGATACCAGGAGGCTGAGGTCCCCTGGGTAGGTGTGGTCTGCTTTAGGGTTCTGAAGCAGATGTCACCGAGGGCTGTCTTATCAATGCAATAGGTTTTGTCTGTGTTTCCTACAAGTGGGTGGACTAGGTTCCTTTACTTTTAAGGAGAAATGGATGCAGTATGTACAACTGAGGCAAGATGGCAAGTTAACCTTTCACTTCACAATCTTTAGCTCCTTTTACCCTGCCCTTTGGGGTTCTAACTAGTTACCTTTTCTAGCAACCTGACTTCTAGAAATCAGGTCAGAAACCACCCACATATCCAACCACAGAATACTGTTCAAATGGGTCATGGCACATGCGAACAGTAGGGTACCTGCAACTTTTGGAAAGCAAAAGGCAGAAGTTTATGGGCTGTTAATGGAAAAGAATTCGAGATATATGTTTAAATACAGAAAACGAAGCTGCTGATCAGTGTGTCTGGCACACTGACCTCGTGAGGGTGTGAGATGCACAGATATCACCACGGCTCCCCTCTAGCCATGGCAGCTCATTCTTTTGTCTGGGACTGCAAAGAGAAACTTTCTAGAAGAAGCAGGGCCTGACGCTTCTCTTCACCATTGCATCCCCCAAACCTAGAACAGTGCCAGGCCCATAGTAGGCATTCAATAAGTATTTGTTGAGCAAATGAATGGCCTCATGATAAAAACAACAGATTGTCCTTATTTACATAGGGGCACACAATGAAAGGTTTTGGGGGGAGACTTTTGGCTCCTATTTTATTACGCAAAACACACGAAACTTAGAATTTAAAAAACGAAGTAAAATGAATATATATCACTCAAAGCGTCCAGCACCCCCCCACCCCAGCTCTCCAGGAAGGGATGATCCATTTGGGGTAACAGGTCTCTGCTTATCCGAACTGGTTTTCATGTCCAGCTGGGGAAGGAGGCCTTCTGCATTTCAAGCTTCCCCTGTCCCACGGGGGACACGCCAGACGCATGGGCAAAAACAAACATCCACTTGTGTGTGTGTGTGTGTGTGTGTGTGTGTGTGTGTGTGTTCCAGCCCAGGCGCTTTGGCCTGTAAAACCCTGTAAAACCCGGGGCCCCCTTTCTGGGGTTAGGAGCCTACATCAGGGAGCTGTTGACAGTGCCCCCCGCCCCCCGTCGACCCCGCCCGGGCCTGACCTCTTGCACAATGCCAGGGACAGCTCAGCAGCTTAGAAAAAGGAAGAAAACAAACAGAAAAGTCGGCGGAGTCTGTTTACTCTGAAGAAACTCACGGAGGGTGTTTGACAGTCAGTAAACCCTCTCCTGGCTCTAGTTTTCAGCCTGACACGGAGGCGGGAGGCAAGGGCAGGGGAGCAGGTGTGGGGGGGCGGGCAAGACAGGGACAGGTGGGGCTGGCGATGGGGCAGGAGAAAGGGCGCTGCTGGGTGAGGGGCAGATCCTTCAAGGATCACAGCAAGGCAGGTTGTCAGGTGCATTGGGGACCTTTGATGAGGCCGGTTTGGGCCCCCTCTGTGAGCCGTTGGGGCCCAGGGACTGGGTCTGAGTCCTCTACCTATTCATCCATTTGGTAACGGCCTTCCCTCCTCCTTCCTCCTCTGTTTTTATGACAGCCTCGAGAGCCTACTACGTGCCCAGCACACGGAGTGCGTGAGGACCAGCAGGCTGGCGCCGAGGGGCAGCAAGGGGGCCAAGGGCAGGTGGGAGGCAGTGAGGTCCTGCAGGACAGCTGAAGACGCGCCGTGCAGGGCCTGCAGGCTGCGGTACGAGTGGCCCCCTGGAGGGTTCCGGCGGGGCAAGAGTGCCATATGGTGTCTCGCCAGGACAGCTGTGCTTCCCCCTGAGGCGTCCTCAGGGCTGGAAGTGGAGGCACAGACACTGCTGTGGTGTGAAGCAGGGTCTCAGGGCATCGCTCCAGGGGTATAACCTGCGATCGTCATGGTGGGCCTCAGGCTGCAGCAGCAGGACAATGGCATTGGTGGCCTGGAACACTAGGAGCACCATGGGGCATTCTAATGGAGACCCAAAGTAGGTCCATCCTTTCACCGCCAGGGTCCAAGCACCTCTGAGGCTCTGTAGTTCCTTGGAGCCAAGATCACTGCCCTGTGGATGTCAGAATCTGGCATATCTACCTGAAGCTCTGCCCCAGTCCCTGGTGTCTCTGGTCCATAGTTTGCTCATTTGTAAAATGAGTGGAATAGGACCTACCCCCAGGGTAGTTGTAAGGAGTAAAGAGACGACTAAAGTGCTCGGTGCGGGCCATTATCTATAAACTCAGTCATATGACCTGTGCTTTCCCCAGAAGCATAACAGGACCATCAGCTATGTATACTTTTTGTTGCAAAAAAAAAAAAAAAAATTTCCTTCACGTATAATGAGGCTTCGGTTTGTTTGGGTTTGTCATGGCTGTCCTCTATGCATCTTTCTTTTGAGTTCTGGGAGTTGCCTGAAGGCTGGGACTCCGGTGGAAAGCACTAGAACTGTTGTCGACAGGTGGATTCAAGAGTTTCATGAAATCATTTCAGATTCTTTTTTTTTTTTTTTTTAAGATTGTATTTATTCATGAGAGACATACAGAGAAGGGCAGAGACAGGCAGAGGGAGAAGCAGGCTCCTTGGCAGGGAGCCCAACACAGGACTCCATCCCAGAACTCTGGGATCACGCTCTGAGCTGAAGGCCGATGCCCAACTGCTGAGCCACCCAGGGATCCCTCATTTCAGATTCTTGTGTTCAGTTCCTCTAATGCTATGAGTCACTATATTCCAATCAGTTTGTAAGAAAGTGGAGGAAAAAACCCCACCACGGTCAAAACACGATCACCAATACTAATAACAACAGCACCAACACCAGCAGCAGCAGTAATGCCACCACTAATCATCACCACCATTGCTATCATCACCTCCACCATCATTATCACTATCATCTCCCCCACCTCCACCTTCACCATCACAATCATCTCCACCACCTCCACCACCACCATCATGACCATCATTTTCACCACCATCACCATCATCACCATCATCACCACCTCCACTATCACCTCCACCACCATCACCATTGTCAACTCTGCTTCCACTATCACCATCACCACCTCTGCTTCCACCACCCTCAGCTCCATCACCATCAGCACCTCCACTATCACCATCACCACCATGTCCACCCACCACCACCATCACCATCACCACCACCACCACCACCACCACCATCATCACCTCCATTATCACCTCCACCCCCACCATCACCATCATCACCAACTCCACTATCACTTCCACCATCACCACCACCATCACCATCACCACCTCCACGTCCACTGTATCCACCACCACTGTCACCATCATCACCATAATCACCATCACCACCACCACCACCACCATCATTATTAGCTCTATTATCACCATCACCACCTTCACGTCCATTATCATCACCACCTCCTCCACCACCACCACCATCATCACCACCACCATCATCTCCACCACCACCAACAGCAAAATTACCACCAATAATTACAACATAGAAAAACCCAAAACCTTATTTTTTCTGTCTCTGAAGATAACTCTTAACCATATGGAAGGCACCATGCTAGGTGGTAGGGAAATAAGAGTGAGTAGCACATGGTCTCTGACCTCAAGGGTCTCATCATCAAGAATATAAAGCTAAAATAGATGCTCTGAAATAGGTAAAGTCCTAGTAGTGTCCAATTGGAGAGACAATACACATCTAATTAGGATGCGGCTAGATGACCATGAGCCATTTTGATGGAAGAGATAGAAGTTGAGAAGAACCCTAAAAGGGATGTCCAATCTTGTCAAATCCTGTCAACCCTTGACCAGGAATGGCAAATGGGATGCTCCTACTCCATTTCCTCTGCCAATGGTAGAGGTCTACAATCCACCACAGCAGACTAGCGGAGCCTGCAGGAGGCTCTAGAATCCACCTCAATGTAGGGCTCCTAGCAGCCCAAACACCTTCAAGGAGATAGAGTTGGCTCTCAGGATAAACCCCGTCTGCCTGCCCCAGGGTAGAAGACAAATGCCTCAGGACAGATACCTATCTTGTTAACTATTCTATCCCCAAGGCTGGGCAATGGACCTGGCTCAGCCATGGCTTTGAATATCATTGAATGAATGAATGAATGAATGGGGAGAAGATGATATTCAACATGGAAAGGATGGGATGAGCAGAGGCCGGGAAACAAGACAATGCAGTGTGTAGCCTGGCAACAGCCCATAGGATGTAAAAATGAATGAAGAGGGCAAATAGACCCTATTATTGATGCCCTTGAATGCACTCACTGAAGTCATTTGAGAAGGAAAATAGCATAATGTGAACTGGTCATATAACCTCCATAGAGGCAGCATAATAGTCCAGTGACAGATGGTAAAAGTAGACTAGAGATGCTAATAAAATAGTTAATTTTTCCATTCTCTTATTGTGTTGGGGGCTGGTGTTTTTTAAAATCCTCACAGTAATCCTTTAAACTAGGCCCTGTGGAAATAGCCATTGAACAGATAAGGAAACAGGCATGATGAAAACTGTTACTCCTCTGGAGTCCAGCATACAGTAACTGCTAACATGCATCTGAATGGGTTAAATCTATTTCTGAATGAAATCGAGCAAATCTCCCCCCCCCACCCCATCCCACAATATTTTAGCTAAATTTTCTTTATTTCCAGTTAGAACCAAAGGATTCGTTTCTGTAGCAGTGGGGGGCAAGAAACTCATCTTTTATGAGCCTGATGGCAGCTGTTTTTCCTCCCACCCAGCTGTCTTTTCCTGAAATAGGATAGGGAAAGAATTAGAAATGTTCACAGAGAGCAGGGTGCTCACCCTGGAGCTGGAGAGCTGAGTTTGAATCCCGGTGCACCCGTCTGGCTCTGGTTGACCCCAACAGCCTACTTTGCCACTCCACCTGTCAGTGCAGACATTCCCCGCTCCACTCTGCTTCCTGTGAGCATGGTGAAGAGCAGGGAGTCCGTTTGCAACATGGAAATACTTTGTCTGATGTACACATACACAGAGGCTGTGGTCTCTTTGTCCTTTGTGGCAAGAGCCATGTATCTAGTGACATAGTCTTTCTATAACCATTATGATGATTTCCTATTTGACTTCTGAACTCAGCCGGCAAGTAGTTCATCTGGAAACCTCTGATCCTCACTTCGGATCCTCTGGCCTCGCCGACCTTGGATTCCAGCCACTGCTGGATGGCCACTTCTTTGCAGGGTCTGACCACATTCCACACAGGTGCAATGTGCAGGGCTTCACCTCAGGCCTGCTCTGTTGTACCTCTCACTTCAGGCCGCAAGTCTGTCCTTCTGATGTCAGAGTGTTGGGAATGCAGTGGAGAACGCATAATCCTGGGAATGGTGAGAATTTTTCACCTGTTGGGATGGTCCTCTGCTCAATGAGGGATGCAGGCTCAAGAAGAAATCTACCTCCACCACAAAGATGGGCTCAAGGTCCATTTCATGTGGTTTCTCAGACACAATTGCTGCCTCATGGTGGCCCGCTCTAAGGCAGTACATTCTTGAGTTGGTTCTTGCCTTCGAGTGCTCCCTGGGATCACACTTGCTGTCCATGTACTAGTGCATACATCTTGATCTTTGTTTTGTGGGGATCCCAGGCTTACGAAGAGTTGAATCTAGAATTTGGAAGTTGGATTATCCTCACTTGCTACTCCTACATGTATTCCCTGCTAAAGGGCCTCGCCCAGGGTCTCACACATAATGGGTGCCCAATAAATACTTAGAAGTGCATAAATAAATTAATGAGATGCTGGTATTTCAAGATCATAGCACAAGACAAATTGGATTTATAGACCTAAATGGCAAAGTATAGTGGTTTCAGGTCAAGAATGCAAGGATTTAAATACCCGCTCTGCAACACGGTAGCTGTTCTCTTGTGTAAGTTATGGGCTTCTTTATACCTTGGTCCCCTTGTCTGTAAAATGGAGCAAATAGTTTGTCACACATAGGAGGATTTAATGATGTTCTCTATGTAAAGTACTTGGCACACAGTAATTAATCAATCAATGAAACTATTATTCCTAGTGATAGGAGTAGTACAGATATTACATGAGAAAGAATGCAGTAAAATCAGTAGGATAGGATTCAAAAGGCATACGAGTGATCTGGGACACATCACTGAATGCTGCTCCTATCCCTCTTTTTTTTTTTTTTCTTTATATAGGGATCATAACTTTTCATCCACATTTAATATCCACATTTTCTGTGTTCATTTGGAGAGTACTTTACAAAGTATAAATGAACAGTTGTAGAGATGGAAGGGACTTTGTCTCCTCCGCGATATTGAAGGTGGATGGTGCCATCCAGAAAACATGTCTGATGGCTGAAGAAAGGTCTCCGTGGAGGAAAGATGGAAATTCATCCATCATTTCCGAAAGGTGATCTCCTTAGCCAGCATGGTGTGAGCACCCGCTGAGATGTAAATCCCCGGGACATGTGAAGGGAAAGCAGGTTCCTGGAGTCCTGAAAGGTGAAACCGGCTCCATATTTCACATGTGGCTTAAACCCATTATGGCTGATGAAAACAGGATTTTTAAAGGACATGTTTCTTTCACCCTTCCACCTCATTCAATGGACCTTTGGCCAAGAGCTGGAGGTGTTGTGTGCAGCCAAAGAATGTTTGGTATTTCCTGTGATGTTACTGGACTGAAACATAGGAGAGATTTCTTCTGACCTCATCTGTAGAGTAGAGGTCATCACACTCCTCCTTTGATCACATGTTATCAGCTTGGAACATGCCAAACACCTCTCTCGCTTCATTGCATTGTGTTGTGTTGTGTGCATTGTATTTTTAACTCTTTGTTCCATGCCCCATTCTTGTCTCCTTCTCCACTAAAGGCATCTAAAGGCATTCATGTCCATATGTCTGAATATGCCCTTTAATATTTTCCCTTTAAAAACATATATCGTTTCTGTGCCTGAGTTCATTTTACATAAGAGTCAGTGAACTAAAAAAAATCTAATTTTGTTAATTTTTTTTTTTTTACTCAATGCCATGTGGTAAAAACTCTCCTTGTTGCCATATGAACATATTAAGATAAATGTGTCTATGTCATGTGCATGTGTATTTGTTTCTAAATGCATAGGGCTCTATAGTGCACCTGCCCACATTTTCTGTATCTTTCCCCTAGAGCTGGGCACCTAGATTGCTTCCAGTTCTCTCCCACAACTGGCACCGTAAAGATCTGTGTAAGATTTTTCTTGGAGCTACATTGTTGGATCTTAATATACGTCTTATTGAAATCAGGATAGATTCTATTCAATTTATGTTGAAACAAAGATGTCAAAGCCACTTGGTGGGTAACTTTGCCCAAGCCCCTTGCTCTCCATGGTTATATATTTCTTTTCATTTGTATAAAGAGGAGCTTTGGATGAGAAAATCTCTAAGGGTTCCCTGCATTTAGATTCCACTACTCATTTTTAAGCCAGCTGTGTTTATCAAACAAACGGAAGGAAAGTTGGACAAAATATGGTAGTCCATCATCCAAATATTTGGAAGTAGCCAGATGTTTAGCATCTTGTAGACACCCCCTAGGAGGCTTTTGCCAGTGTTCTGAGGTGGCTTTCTCAGGAGTATTTGTGTTCTTTTAGTTTTCCAAGAATTCTATTCCTCTTTCTCTCAGAGTGTTAATGTAGATTCAGGCTTTCAGGGATCCTGCAGTCTTTTAGGAAGACTTCAATTTTGTTCAATGTAGGACTGGCATGTCTGTCTATCTATCTATCTATCTATCTATCTATCTATCTATCTATCATCTATCTATCATCTATCTATCTATCATCTATATCTATCTCTCTCTCATCTATTTGTCTATCAAACTATCATCCATATATCATTTCTCTACCTATCATATCTATCATTTATTTACTTATTTATTTATATATTTATGGGAGGGGCTTCAATATCTATGGGGTTATTGAGAACATTGACTTCAAAACCAAATAACATGTTTCTGACAGATATGTGTTCAAGTGACTAGCTGTTTGGGCCGGAAACCACTTCTTGATACTTAAGTTTTCTTATCTACATATTACAAAATACTGGCTTATTATGAAGATCAAATGAGACCAAGTGTAGAAAGAACTTAGCTTGGGACTTGGCACAGAATAAACCCTGCAGTAGTTTATACATACACACACAAAAGCCCACAAATATTTTGATACTCTTCCCATGGGGAAATGTCATCTATGATTCTCCCAGCTGAATCTGGTTGGGCTTGTGACTGCCTTGACCATGAGAGTACAGCAGAAGCAACACTGTGTGACTTCCAGGACTAGGTTCTAAAAGGTAATATAATTGTTGCCTTATTCACTGGAATGCTAGTTAGTGGGAAAGAAATCTAATTACCCTGAGTCTGCCATATTGGAGAAGTCACTGGAAGACACCTTGACTAACAGGCCATCTGAACCCAGCCTTCCAGACATCGTCACCAAGGTTCCAGACACTTAGACTCTCTAGTCCCAGTGGTTCCAATCTTCCCAGCTGACGCTAGACATACTGGAGCAGAGACCAGCCATCCACTCTGTGTCCTGTCCCAAGTCTTGACTCATAGAAACCATGAGCATGATAATGAGGTTGCTGTTTTATGCCACTATTTCTGGAAGTAGATTGTTATACAACAGTGACAATGAGAACACCCTCAGCTATTAGTATTATTCTATTCCTTTGAGGTAACACTCAAATATTATGTTTTCTGGGAAGACATCTTATTTTTTAAGGTTCATTAAGGTATAACTGCCGATAACATGGTAAGATATTCTACAGCGTAAATTCTGATACTTTGATCTATGGATACATTGTGAAAAGACCCCCACCATTGAGTTAGTTAACACATCTATCACCTCACATATTTATCCTTTAGGTGTGTGTGTGTGTGTATGTGTGTGTGTGAGAGAGAGAGAGAGAGAGAGATCATTTAAGTTCCATTCACAGGAAATTTCAGTAATACAACATGGTGTTATCAACTATGGACACCATGTTATACATTGGAGATCTGATTCATCCAGTGAATCCAGTGAATCAGATCTGATTCATCTTTTAACTGAAGACGTGTACCCTTTTACCAACCTCTCTCTATTTCCCCCAGCCTCAGGCCCTGGCAATCACCATTCCACTCTCTATTTCTATGAGTTTGACCTTTAGTTTTTGTTTGTTTAAGACTCCATATACAAGTGATACCATGCAATATTTCCCTTTCTCTGCAAAATTTCCCAAGAAATTTTCCCTTTTTTGTTTATTTTCCTTAACATGATGCCTTTCAGATTCATCCATGTTGTTACAAATGACAAGATTTCTTTCTTTTTTAAGGCTGACTAATATTCCAGGATATGTACACACATTTTCTTGACCCATTCATCTCTTGACGGGCACTTAGGTTGCTTCCATACATTGACTATTGTGAATAATCCTGCAATGAACATGGAAGTGCAGATATTTCTTCAAGATAATGGTTTTATTGGGAAGATATATTCTAGCATTGATAGTGTCTGTTACATATTCAGGATTTGCTGTGTGCCTGGTACTGTGTGAAGAGCTTGATAGGTATTTTTATTTAATCCCACGACAACATTGTGCCATAGATGCTATGTTACTTATATTTTAGAGATGAGGGAACAGATGCTTACATACTTCCCTTGAGGTCATGAGGCTAATAAGTTGGTATACTTGCATGTGAACCCTATGCTTTCTGACCCACATAATGAACGTCCATGACATGACCCACCTGGATACTGTAGTTAGAGTGACAGCATTTATTTCTGGTTGTTTGTGAGACAATGACTGTGACACTTGATGGGAAGCTTGACTTCTCCACATCCCCCTCTCTTGCTTCCTCTCCCACTTCCCAAAACTAACCAAGTTTTGCCAGAGAAATAATCTGATATAAACTCTTCCAGAAGTAGCGATAGGGGATGAGTCTTCCCAGAGAAATCCAAGAGAAGGAAGCTTTAAGTTTACATCCCTGGGAGGGGAACTCCATTGTAAAGGGGTAATGCAAATGTATGCAATTTCCTAAAATGCCAAAAGCCCCCCAAGCTGACAGAGCCCCTTTCCCCCAAATGTAAAGGCATCAGATGCTTTGGTCTGAGCAGGTCTGGAAACGGATGGAAGACCCTGAGGCCGCTTCCCTTGCCCCACCCCCTACCTTAAATCCATAATTTAAGTGAGCATAACCATAAAGCCACTAATAAAAACATCTCCACCAGCACTATTTACCCAGCTGTGCATCTCAGGATCTGCCGCTGACATTTTTAATACTCTCTCATTTCTCTGTCTTCCTCGGGATTCATTTGAAGCCGCCTACAGGGGAGGGTGTTGCTGAGGAAACAAAACCCAGGCCCCCCAGGCCTCTGACGGAAGGGGCTGGAGCATGCTGGGAAAAGACATCCACCTGAGGAACACAAAGGATCCCAGGAGTAGAGGAAGCTGGCCTGAGGCCAACCGGAGGTATCAGAGTGGCTGAGACCGAGGAGGGAGGTCTGATGCAGGGCTTCAGAGCACTCATCCCCCCAATGCTAAGGCAAACAGTGCCTGGGAGGCTTTGGCTGTGGGGAGGGCACTGCCCATTAAAGCAACAGTGGGGGGCCTTCTGATTTTTGTAAACCTTTTTATAAATTGTAGTGTATCTCTAGGGGGAAAAACACCCCGTAAAACTTAAAAGTGCAGCTTAATAAAATCACAAGGTGAACACCCATCCAACCACACCTAGGCCAAGAAACACAACCTCACCAGCCCCCCAGCAGCGCCTCCCTCCTGCTCCGTGCCAACCACTAGACTTGATCCCTTCCCCAGATGGAATCCCAGTCTTGACTTTTGCCTGATTCTGTTACTGAAATGTATTCCTGGGTGGTTGGTTTCTTTTATGCAAAACTGATTGTGAGTTTTGTCTCTGTTGTGTGTGAAGCTGTTTGTTTATTGTTGGACATCATTTTATTGTACAGATACATTTTGGTTAGAGTTCGTGGGCATTTGGGTTGTTGCCAATTTGGGATTATTACAAGGGATGGCACCATCAATATTCTTGCAGTCTCTTGGTGCATTCATTTCTGTCAGGTATATACCTAGGAGTGGAATTGCTGGATTAAAGCATACATATGTCATAGTGTCTTCCAAAGTATTTGAACCAAATTGTATTCCCACCAGCAATGCTTAAGAGTTCTGGTTGCTCCATATCCTTGCCAACGCTTGGTATCATCTGTCTTTTTAACTTGTAGCCACTCTGGTACATGTGCAGTGGTATCTCACCGTGTTTTTAACTCGTATTTCTATGATTACTGTTGAGGCTGAAAACCCTTCCATTTTTATGAAATGCTTGCTCAAGTCTTTGCCCTATTTTCCTATTATGTTCTCTCTCTCTCTCTCTGTTTCTGGTTTTTCTTTTACTGACTTGTCAAGCCATCTATATTCTGAAAATGAACCTTCCCTAGGTTATAAGTGTCGCAGATATTTTTTTCCACCTGTTACTTACCTTTTCACTCTTAACGATGTCTCTTCACAATCAGAAATATTTAAATTAAATTAATTTTTTTACCCATTTTTTTAAAAAAAGTAAGCTCCATGCCCAACATTGGGCTTGAACTCACAACCCTGAGATCAAGAGTCACACACTCTACTGACTGAGCCATCCAGGAGTCCCTAAATTTTATTTTATTAATCTTTTTCTTTAAGGTTGATTTTTAAAAAGATTTTATTTATTTGAGAGACAGAGACGGAGAGAGTGAGTATGAGCAGGGGAGAAGGGTAAAGGGGGATGCAGACTTCCCCGCTGAGCGGGGTGATGACATGGAACTTGATCCAAGGACCCCAAGATCATTACCAGAGCTTAAGGTAGATGCTTAACTGATTGAGCCACTCTGGTGCCCCCTTTAAGCTTGATTTTTTTTATAGGGGGGTATGTCTCTTGTTTAAGAAATTCTTCCCTGGTTGAGTAAAAATTTTTAAAAATTCTCTTACATTTCTTCTAGATACTTGATTCACAGCAAGATGGATAGTCCACCATTTTGTTCTTCTGTTTCCCCCATCATCCAGCCTTCTTCATCAATTCCATATCAGAATCCCCAAATTCCATATCAGATAAGATGTGCACTTTTATCACCAAGAGTGATAGCACCACCAAAAATATTAGTAACCAAAATGTGTATAGAACTTTGTAACACACACTGCCATCCATTACCTAATTTCATTCTTTCAAATCAACACTTGGAAACTGTCAGAGTGAATAGCATGATGCCCATTTTAAAGCTGAAAAGATTGACCCTTAGAGAAAAGTAAATTATCCAAGGTCACACAGCTCATAAATGGTAGAACAAGGAGACTCAAATCCAGATTTGTCTGGCTGTCACATATGTTCTGCTTTTACTACCTCTTTTGGTTAAGATGTCTTGAGGAAATCAAGCTCCCTCTTACTTACCAGTGGACCATTAGAGGGTTTATGCTTTGATTTGCCTAGGTAAGGCAGGGTTTCTTTACCCATGGTGTTCTCTCATCCTCTGGGAAGCTGGAGATGATTTATTAGAGGCTGGATGGTCTTTATGCTAAATAGTATAAGTAGTAGCCTTCACAAATCCTAGTTGCTGCCTCAAAGTATCAGGAAATGCCCTTAGGGTTTAGAAGCTGGGGCCAAAGCAGGTGGATGAACAGCTGGTAGCTGCAAAAGATGGTGCATGATCACAATACTAGGGATCAGACAAAGGAAGTCTGTGGAGGACTGCTTGCTGTTGTTTGGGCTACCAACACCCTCACTTCATCAGGGATAAGTATCTCCTCCCCTTTGATACATTACTCCTTCCTCCTTTCTTGAATGGAAACTGCCCATCTTCCTTCCCCACCATCTTGACTTAGGTGATTAGTGCTGAGTTGGACACATGACTTATAGAGCCTATGAGAGAGCTTCCCTGGGATTTTTCTCAGCCAGAGCAGGAAAAAGACATCTTGTCCCTATTTGAGTGAATCTGTGAGGAGTAAGGTGTTCTCCACCCCATGGAAGGAACTGGTTTACGGTAGAAGGAAATAGAAATGAAGGCAGAATTTTCAAGTGGTATTTGAGTTTCCTGTTTCCACTTTTTCCTGAGACTCAGCATTATGCCTGCCTTTCTTGAGTTGGGTGAGCCTCTCAGTAAATTTCCCTTCATGCCTAAGCTAACTTAAGTTGGATTTTCTGTCACTTTCAAGCAACCCTAAAGTCTTGACTGATTAACAGTTTATTTCTGGACAATTAAGAAACATGATGTCATTGATAAACACAAATTCAGTTAAACCAATCAGATTAAATCCTTGATCTACTGTTTATTTCTGGGCATTCTTTGGAAAGTCATGTAACCACTCTGTGCCTGAGTTTTCTCCTTAATAAAATAGATTATGATGATGGAACCTGCTCAGAGGGCAAATGGGAAATCTTTGTGGCTCCCCTTTAGTTTGGTTTCAAACCTAAAACTCCACTTTAAAAAAACACCCTTAACATTAATCATAGTACTTGGGGCACCTGGGTGGCTCAATAAGTTAAGCATCTTCCTTCAGTTCAGATTATGATCTCAGGGTCCTGTGATTCAGCCCTGGGTCCAGCTCCCTGCTCAGTGGGGAGCCTGCTTCTCTTTCTTGTCACTCCCCCTGCTTGTGCTCTCTTTCTCTCTCTGTTAAATAAATCAATAAAATCTTTTTAAAAATCATGGTACCTGGCTCATGGGGCTGTTGTGGGGATGATTCAGATGCTGGAGGTAAAGGTCTTAACCTGTTGACTGACGCATGGTGCATATTCACGTAAGTATTCTGATTATCAAGAACATGTTGGGTCCAAGTCAAGGACAATGATAACTATGAATTTGTAAATGTGCTTTGAATAACTATCTCAATTAGAAATTCCCTTGAATTCTATGTGTTTATATCTACTTCATTTGGTAGAATGCGTGTGATTTTTATCAGCATTTCCAAACAGTCAGAAATTTCCTCTCCTTTTACCTCTCATCCGCCCCAAGTTAGGAAATATTACTAAAAGATGATTCCAGAGAAAAACTTCCTAGGAAATCCCCAACCTCCATCTCATGTTATATTGGCTAATTTAGTTTTCTTCACAGGGTAGTGAGTTCCTTAAAAGCATTGGCATAGAGTTGGCTCAAAATTGTTTGTTGATGAATGAATATCAAGTGTTGGGAAGATCTATGTATTCCCCAGTGTCTAGTAAGGCTCTGGCACAGAGGAAATACACATTTACCCTGCAAGGATCTGTGGTTGTGTAGTAACAGACCAGGAAGGGTAGCAAGAGGCCACTCATTCCATGCCCTGTCCCATCTCCTAGCTGAATCTCATTGTCTTGAAGCAGTTCATTTAAATCAAGCCCTTACCTGCTTCTCAAACCCTCTGCTCCATGACATCTGGGATCTATAGCATTTATGCAGCACTTTATGTAAGGATGACTCTGGCTTTCACCTTGACGTATCAGGCTACCTTTTCAATACATTCCTTTCTCTCCATGCTTCTTAATCACCATCCTTCTTAATTTATTTCTCAACCGACAGATGCCAATATTTACTGAGTGCATATTCCAATGTGCCAGACTCTTCTGAGTATGTGCTTGACTCATTTATTCTCACAGGATAATAAAGCATAATATTCACCAAAGAATATCAGCCCATATCACAGAGGAGAAAATGAGTACATGGTGCTGGGAAAACTGGATAGCCTTGTGCAAAAAAATGAAGTTGAATCCTTATCTTACAGCACACACAATAAAATCAACTCGAAATGGATTAAAGACTTAAACATAAGCCCCCAAACTGTAAAGGTCCTCAAAGAAAACACAGGAGAAAAGCTTCTTGACATTAGCCTTGGCAATGCTTTCTTGGATATAACACCAAAAGTACAGATGGCAAAAGGAAAAATAGACAAATAGATGACATCAAACTAAGAAGCTTCTTGCACAGCAAGGAGAACCATCAACAAAATGAAAAGGCAGCCCACAGAATGGAAGAAAAGACTTGCAAACCATATATTTGATAAAGGGCTCATACCCAGAATGTATAAGGAACTCAATTTAATAAAACAAATAACTCAATTTAAAAATGGGCAGAAGACCTGAAGAGACGTTTTTCCAAAAGAGACTATGAATGGCCAACGAGTATAGGAAAAAGTGTTCAACATCACTAATCATCAGGGCAGTACAAATCAAATATACGTTGAGATATTATTTCACACCTATTACGATGGCTATTCATAAAAACAAAACAAAACAAATAAAACTCAACCAAACAAAAGATAACAAGTGTTAGTGAGAATGTGGAGAAAAGGGAATCCTCATGCACTATTGGTGGAAATTAAATTGCTGTAACTATGGAAAACAGTATGGAGTTCCTCAAAAGATTAAAAATAGAACTACCCTATGATCCAGCAACCCTACTTCTGGGTATATATCCAAAGAAACTGAAACCAGGACCTCAAAGAGATATCTGCACTCCCATGTTCACTACAGCTTTACTCACAATAGCCAAGACACAGAAGCAAAGTAAATGTCCATCAATGGATGAATGGATAAAGAAAATGTGGTCTTTACATACAACAAATATTATTTACTTCAAAGAGAAGGAAATCCTGCCATTTGTGTCAGTATGGATGGACCTGGAGGACATTCCACTAAGTGAAATAAGCCAGACACAGAGAGACAACTACTGTATAACACCACAATCCTAACTAGTCACATCCCGAGGAACAAAGAGGGTGGCTACCAGAAGCTGGGTGGAGAGGGAGACAGGGAGGGATTGGTCAAAGGGTACAAAGTTTCAGTTATGCAGAAGGAATAAGCCCTAGACATCCACTGTACTGAGATCCTACAGCTAACAATACAGTACTGAACGCTTAAAAATTTGCTAAGAGTGTAGTAGATCTTATGTTGTGTTCTTACCCAAATAAATAAATAATAAGATGGAGGAAAATAGGGGAAAAAAAGGTATAAGATTTCTAGCTAAAAATGAATGTAATGACAGGGAAGAGAGAAAAAAATGAACAAGTCTGTTTTAAGTTTCTCATTTAAAAAAATTAATTTTAAATATAATCTTTAAAAAAAACTATAGTTGAAGTATCTTGTGTGCCTACACAGGATATTTTAATTAAAACTAATAATTTTGTGTTATGTGTGCAGCAATGGATATTTGCATGTATTTTGCCTTTTGTTGCTCTGTGACATTAGCTGCCTAGGCTCTGTGTGCTTTGGAGTTTGCAGTCTCTTTTTAAGGTACTGTTTTCCATAAGCTAGGTTATATTTTAAAAATTTTCTTGTTATTTCAGAGAGAGAGTATCCTGAGTAACAGGGAAACCTGATTTATGGAGGGAGTCTGCAGATCTCCTGCCTAAAACCGAATAGAAATTCACCAGGGGAAGAATAGGGAAAGGGATATCCTAAGTCGAGGGAAGAGCATGTTCAAAGACCCTAAGGCAGGAGAGTTTAACCGAAGGGCTGTCAAAAGCTCAGTCAGTGTGGCTGGAGCGCAGACTCAGGGGCAGTGGGTTGAAGAAATGGTGGTTATATTTGCATGAACCACAACTGGGCTCCCTTGGACATCTGAGATTGAATCCTAAGGATCTTGGCAAATCATCGATGTGCTTTAAGCAGCGGTGTGACACGATAAACGCTGCCTCTCTGCCTTCAGCAAAAATATCAGAGCTCGGGGAGGTGGAAGGGGCAGATGATGGTCAAAAGTTCAGTTCAGGTACATTGGCCTTCCCATGTGCTCATGACCCTTGGCTCTTGGCTTTAGGCTTACAAAGACAGTGCAGAGAATCTGAGTGTGGCTATTTACCTGAAGGAAGGTCCCTACTTTGTGTGAAAGGGTTGCTGAGGACAGCCAGAAAATTGGGAAGAAGTCATCTTGAAACTCACATTGTTCTGAAAGGAGTTAGGTCACCCCTAGAGTCCATCATGTTATATTATCTCCTCCCACGGGGAGCTGTGGGCATTTAATATCAGGCATTCAATGTAACAAGAGGCACCTGTTTCTCTTGTTCTTTGGTGGAGTGGGGTAGGTCTGGGTAAAATATTCCAGGTCTCCTCTCCAGGGTCCCATGTTAAATTTTGAGGCCCCCGGACCAAGTGAAGGGAGCAGGCTGAGACTTGGAAGGAAAGCATCTTCATCGCCTGTTGATGTTACTTCCCTCACCCAGCACTTCCTAAGCACATACTTGTCATGCTTGCAAAGTGCTCAGTCCTTCACCTCAGTCTATTTCACACTGGTTTTCAAATACACACACACATGCAGCTGTGCTGCCAAGGCATGAAAGCGGCCGTGGAAAAAGCCCGAATGAACAGGGGTGGCTGTGTGCCAATAAAACTTTATTCATAAAAATAGGTGGCAATTGAATCTGGCCCATGGGTTGTCTTTGCCAACTCCTATCTCATTTATAACTCAGGGCCCTTGGGCTTCAGGGAATTCAGGGATAGTCAGGCGCCCGAGAGTGTAAAGTAGCTTGACTTTGAGACATCAACACCTCCCAATGAGGAATGTTGGAGGAACCCCCACCCCAAAACACACCCCAGCCTCGTTCCTGTGCCTTTCCTCTGCGCTCCTTAGAGGACACTTCTATTGGAGGCTGTCATTTTCCGACTGCTTAGTGTTTTCTTCTGGAAATGTGCTGCAGACTGAGCATTCTCTCAGGGTGAGAGTGGGCTTCGCAGGTGCTGGCATTGTAAGTGGAATACACAAAGCGTTCATCCCCATTGTGAATGACTTGCCTCTGCTGTGGGGCAGGGATTTTGAGCTCTGGTTCCAGATCTCAGCCGTATGAGAGCTTAAGAAAAATCTGAGTGATAAGATACTTACCTGGAAGGTCCTATCCATACTGGGGACAAGCAACATCCTTATTTTCAGAGCTGGGCCTCTGGGGGCTCACAACCCAAGTGAGGAGGGTTTGGTTATCAATCAGATGAGAGAACATATTTTTTTCCTAATCCTAATCCTTTTTCCTAATACTTCTATCTGGCCTTTGGGACCATGGGTAAATAGCTCTATTTACTGGAGTTTCTGCTCTTTTTTTCTTTCTTTGAAAGCAAGTTAGTCCTAAACCTGGATGTGTATTTTTTTTTTTTCTCCTTTAGTTCCTAGAAGCCTGGATCTGAGGAGATGTGTTAGGTGAGCTGTCAGGGGGCCAGTGGGAGCACCCATAGCTAATTCTGGCTTTAGCTTCCAGGCCTTAGGCCAGTTTCAGGGAAGCAAAGATCAGCAGGTGGGACACATTCAGCATAGCCAGCAGCTCAGCAGAGAGGAAGGGAGCAGTGGACTTGAATTTGGATGAGTCAGGGCCTTGCATAGGCACAGGTAACGGGAGTCACTGCCAACATTTACTGAACGCTTCCAAGGGCTGGACATGGGTCTAAGCAACTGCATCTGTACTGTCTCATTTTACCCTCTCAACAGCCCTATGAAGTAGATGCTGACACCAGTCTTAACTT
Organism: Canis aureus; assembly: GCF_053574225.1. NCBI lineage: Eukaryota > Metazoa > Chordata > Mammalia > Carnivora > Canidae > Canis > Canis aureus. The sequence continues at coordinate 15,889,217 of NC_135637.1, read as the reverse complement.
TAGAGATGGTGAAACTAAAGCACAGAGAGGTTGAGTAACAGGTGCAAAGTCACTCAGCTCAGTCAGTGGTAGAGCTGCGATTTGAAGCCCATGTCAGTGCTTTTTTTTTTTTTTTTTTTGCTTTTTAAAGATTTATTTATTTATTTATTTGACAGAGAGAGAGAGAGAGAGAGAGAGAGAGAGAGCAAGGGGAGGAACAGAGGGAGAGGGAGAGAATATCTCAAGCAGACTTTCTGCTGAGCACAGAGCCTGGCACTAGACTTGATCTCACGACCCTGAGATCGTGGCTGGAGCTGAAATCAAGAGTTGGTTGCTTAACTGACTGAGCCACCCAGGCATCCCCAAGCCAGTGCTCTTAGCCCCCGGGCTGAAGCTGTCTCACCAGTAACCGCTTTGTGCTTTTCTATCTCCTTGCCTCCTACTTGCAGGGACTCGGCAACCTCATGCCAACTTCCCTTCAGCTGCAGCGGGGAAGGTGCGAGAGCCCATTCCCCTAAAAAGGCAACCACAGTCTGGGTTTGTCCCTCTCTTCCTTAAAAAACAATCCCTGTCCTGTGCCTCCTGAGCTTCACTTTCCTGCATGCCACACAACCTCACCTGATACACCAGATATTCTTTAGGTGAACTCAACATTCCTCGGTGATGTGGAAGTTTTCTGAAAGCCTCTTTGGGTGAAATCTCTACTCTCTCTTCCTAACTCAATTCCAAAATGAAGTTGGCCAGAAAAGCGACTCAGAGCTAGAAACTACCTTCTCTACAGATAACCTCCAAATGAATAGGTGTGGCTGTGCTCAGACAAAACTGGGAGAGCGCTGGATGTGCTCGTGGGGGCATAGTTTGCTGACCCCAGGTTGAGAGTCATCCTTGGCACTTCCCAGCTGGTCAGTAAACACCTATGAAATGAATGAATGAATCCCCCCAGGCAGAACCGGCTCCTGGAGGACAGTCATGGATCTGTCTCTGCAGAACTCAACACACTTTTTCGTAACATGAATAAGCTATGAGAGCACACACATTTAATGGACAGTTAAGGAAAAGAGTGAATGAATGAATGGATGAATGAATAAGTGAGTGAATTGATGCTCTGCCATCCTTACTGTTGGAGATATTTCGTCTTGGTATTCCGAGGAGAGGCACTTTGCTCCAGTTGTCTTCGTTGTGTAACAAACTATCCCAAAACTTGGTGGCATAAATCAACCATTTTATTTTGTAACATTCTGTGAGTCAGGGTTTGGATAGAGGACAGTGCAGATAGCGTCTTTGCTCCAGGTCATCTGAGGTCTTCGCTGGGCAGAGCTGAATGGCTGGGAGTGGCTGTATAGCTGGAGGCTGGGCTCCTCTGCAAGCGCCTCCACTTGGCACCTTATGTGGCCTCTCCACGTGGCCCAGGCTTTCTCACAGTCTGGTGGCCTCGGGGCTAGTTGGACCTCTTGCATAGTGTTTCGGGGTTCCAGTGTTAAGTGTCCCAATGGGCATGACGGAAGTCATGCTGCTTCTTAAGACCTGACCTCTGGGGCAGCCCGTAGCCGCCTTTAGCCCAGGGCTTGATCCTGGGGTCCCGGGATTGATCCCACATCAGGCTGCCTGCATGGAGCTTGCTTCTCCCTCTGCCTGTGTCTCTGCCTCTCTCTCTCTCTCTTTCTCTGTCTCTCATGAATAAATAAATAAAATCTTTTTTTTTTTTTAAAGACCTGACTTCTGAAGTCACAGTTTCACTCCTGCCGTACTCTCTCTGTTGGGCTCTGTGGGTTCGGAAGCAGTCATAGCCCCCCAATATTTGAAGTGGGGGAGCGCACTGCAGACCCCATTGCCAGATGGGACGGTGGCAAGGCCACACTGTGTAAGAGTATATGGGACAGGAGATATTGTCATGGTGTCTTTGGAAAGTATAATCTACCCTGCAGCTGAAAAGCTATCAAGTCAGTTGGTCTATGGGGGAGTTTCTAGCTCTGGAGAAGGATATTTCTCAGCACTCCTGAAATCAAAGTCTTAAGACCACCTCCGGGAGAAGCTATCTGTACTGCAGTCCTGTCCAGTATGAGATTGTCCCACTGAGACTCACAAGTGGGCATAAGATGTAACAGGTAGAGTGACGGCTCCCCACATACGCCCACGTCCTAAGCCCTACAACTGTGACCATGTTACCCTACGTGACATGAGATCCTTCAGAGCTGTGATTATTTTGAGATGAAGAGATAATAAGAGGAGGGCAGGAGTGTCAGAGTCAGTGGAAGGGGATGCGATGACAGAAACGGATTAGAAGCGTTTTCTATTTAAGGACAGCGCAGTTAGCACAGTTAGCGTTGACCAGGAGGAGGGGGCCACGAGCTGAGGAATGCAGAGCCTGGAAAAGGCAAACGATAGACTCTCCCCACCAGAGCATCCAGAAGGAACACAGCCCTGCTGACACCTTGATTCTTAGTTCAGGAAACCCCATGTTCAGACTTCTGCCTTCTAGAACTCTAAGACAATACACTGTGTTACGTGAATAATTTTGTGGTGCTCTGCCACAGCACATAGGAACAGGGACGTAAAAGAAGAGCCTTCAGCTCTTGTGCTGCCTTTTAATCTTGAACTTTCTCCACGCTGATGCCCTTAGAGCTCTGCAGACTGGTGGTTCATCCCGAGACAGCCCTGGAAACTGGTTATAATGGATTCTGAAGCTTTACCCAGGACTGTCTTGACATTCAGGAGATAATAGTTCTCATGAGAGAACATTGCTAAGGGCCCCTCTACGTTTTCTTCCAATGCTTCCTCATTGAACTGTTTCAGTCTTGCTCCTCAAAGTGTGGTCCCCAGACCAGCAGCTGGGTCAGGGGTCTGCATTCTCACAAGAACCCCAAGAGATCGGTGTGTAGGTTAAAGTTTGTGATGTATTATTTTAGAGATGGTTATGGCATTGACCCATGTCTCCAAAAGTCCTCAGAGAGAGCATGAAATGGTTGTTTCCTTTTTAAAAATAAAATAAAGGTGGCTCTGAGGGTGAGCAAGCATGCAAACGCAGAATGTATGTCTCCGGTCACAATGCTGGGGGTCTGATTCACGAGGCACGTGAGGCTTATCATTGTCACTTGATGCTGTGTCCAGGCTGAGCAGAAAACAGACACCAGTGTGTTTTCTCCAGCAAATATGTACACAGAGAAGTTCGTGACGTTCCAGGAAAGGAGCCGGAGCAGGGCTCCCTCAAAGGGGAAATGAACAAAAGAATACTCGTGTTTCCTTCAAAATGGGCATAATTTGATTTCTGTCCAGTGTCGCCTGGGTACATTACAGACTCTCAGAAGCTGTTTTTCTTTTTTCTTTTTTTAAGTCACGCAATGTGGAGGCTTCTGTTCAAGTTCTCCCTGAGTCAAACCATACCAGTGCCATGGATCTGGAGTCTGCACGCCTCCAGGAACACACACATGGAGTGTGTAAGAGGAGGGCAGCCGGCGAGAGGATGCGGACAGCCTGGAGATGCTGCAGACCAACCCTCACCGTGCAGGACCTCGGCGAGATTCTGCTTGGGTTCCAGGTGCAGTGACTGTCCATTTCAGAAATGGATTCAGGCCGAAAGCTCACGAGAGGAGGAATATGTCAGGGAATTGAGCCTGGAATGCTTGGGAATGAGAAGATGCCAGCGTAGAAAAAGGGGAACTCATTCTTTTGTCTCAGGGGGGAGATTGCTTTCATTTTCCAGTGTCCTGTTTCCTTGGGTGACACTGCAGGCACGTGGGAGATTTGGATCCTCAGAGCTGAGAGCTGAAGAGAGCATCTTCATTAAAGATGTGTGGCAATTGGATGTTTGGGTTGTTCTCATTGGGTTTTCTTTAATTGGGTGAAGACCCTTTTGGGGGCTGTTATTCCACATGGTCTGTAATTATTCAAAGTAATTGAGAGAGGGATGCTTTGATTTAGAATTATTTGAAAAGTGGATTATTTTAAACAATACCCTGCTCACAATCAATGTGGGATTTGACCTAACCGATTACACAACCAACCAAACCAATTGACCACAAAGCCTGGTATGTAAATATGCAAACTCTTCAAGACGCCAGGATTATGAATAAGTTGAAAGACACAGATGAGTGGCAAACAGACTCTTAAGAGTCTATGGCCCTGGGCTGAGGGTTTTACACGCATTTTTCTCCCATAGTGCTCATCACATTCTTACAACATGTGCACTGTTGTGTTCCAGTTTGGCTGACAAGCTGCCCTGCAGTGAGCTGAAGCTCATGTCTCAGGGGTCCCAAAAGCAGTGTGAAGCTTGAAGCTAGGATTTGATGTCAAACCAAATCTGATTTCTAGAGTTTCTCTCCTTGAATTCCCACCACAAACCCTCGGTGTGGTGGTGTTGACCTATTTTCCAGGTAGAGAAACTGAGGATCGATGACCAAGTCACCCAGCTGTTACACAGAAGAATCCAGCTTCCAACTGAGAACTCTCTGATCTCCATGTTTGACTTTGTCGTGGAGTAAAGTCGTCCTCATGAGGAAAGCTCTTTGCACTGATGGAATAGTTCCATATTTTGATGCTTGATGCTGGTTGCTCAAATGCACACGTGGGATAAAATGTCATGGAATTCTGCACACAATACACCCATGCGCATGCACACACACACGAGTACATGGAAGAATTGACAAAATCTGAACCAGGTCTGGACTCGAGTTAATCAACACTGCAGTCAATTACCTGTTCTTGACAATATACTATGGTTATGTAAAATATTATTGTTGGGGGAAGCTGAGTGAAGAGTAAGGAACTCTCTGCACTATTTTGCAACTTCTTAGGAGTCTTTACCGTGAAAAAAAAAAATCATCTTTGAATTCTTTGATGCTTCTCCAGTGGAGAGATGGGATTTCTGTTTCCTCCCATTGAATCTGGAAAGGCTCTCTAATGACTTATAGAGAAAATATAGCAGGAGTGGTGCTGTGCCAGATTTCAGGCTTGAGTTTCAAGAACCCGGAAGCCTGGCTGCCTAGATCTTGCTGCACTAGTTCTGGAAACCCTGAGCTGCTATCCATGGGTCTCCTGAGACTGCCAGGCTGAGAGGCTGTGAGCAGCCATTCCGGTCACCAATCCCGGATGGACCCAGCCTTCCATCCGCCCCTGCTGAAATGCCAGTCATGGATAAGTAAAGCTGACTCAGACCTTCCAGATCATCCCATTCTCCTGATGGCTAACACTCAGTGATTTCCACCAACACCATGCCGGACAAACACCCAGCAGAGCCCTGCTCAAATTCTTGATTCCATGATAACTAGACTTATTGTGGGAGTCATTTTGTAATGTATATAAATGTTGAATCGTTATGATGTACACCTGAAACTGATAAGACAAGGTGTGTTGATTACGCTTCAAAAAAAATCTTGAACCATGAAATCATGAAGCATAAGAAAATGGTTGTTGTTGGAAGTCTCTAAGTTGTGGGCTGTTTGCTATATAGCAACAGAAAACAATATGGACTGTTCTTAGACAAAGAAAGGCAGGGCTGATGAAAGGTGTAGAATGAGATGACATGTTACAGTGGGCATGTTCCTTCCCCTCTTTTGGTCTCAATAAAACTAACTTCACCTTGAACATCACTTCCTCCAGGAAGCCTTCCCTGATGCTATAGTCTGGATTAGATGCCTCCTTCATGCTCTTCCCCTTCTCCTCCATGGTCAACAGGCATTAGAAGTATCTTGATGACATATTTTGCTTATTTCTCTCTCCTTCCTACCAAATAGCAAATTCCATGAGATCAAGGACAAATTTTGTCTAAGTCACCACTACTTCACTCTGCCTAGGACATAATCTTCAAATAGGTGGTTATTGAATGAATGAACAAAGAGATGGGTGCCCCCCAGAATCCTACTCAGCTCTGGCCTCCTACAGTTCTTTATCTTTGGAGCTTTGGGGCAGGTGAGAAGTTTCCAGCTGTGTCTCCAGCACCTCACAGAGACCAGTTTTCACTCTGGGACTCCCAAGATCTTAAGTCCACAAATCCATCTGCTGGGCAACAGCTCAGAGGCAGCAGGAGCTGGGGAGGCAGAAAGACAAGAGGTGTGCCCGCCAGTCCCCCACCAAGCTGGCGTCACCCTGGTTTGCTTATTTTCCTGCTCAGCTGCTTTATCCAGAGGAGGGCTATCACCATAGGCTCCTGCCTCCTCAGCCATCACCATGGGAGGTCTCCAGTCCCTCCCAGTGTTTGCCTCTGCAGCTGCCTCTATGCTCATTGAGGCTCTGCCAGGGGGGTGATCTGGCTCCTTCTGGGCTGCCCTTAACAATTCCAATCACAATTACATAACAAATATTTACTGAGCATTACCCTCTGGCAAGGCTCTGAGCTGGACAAAGCATCAACCTCTAGGAGCCGAGGATCTCAATGGGGTTATTATCTGGTGGAAGCTAAGAGATTACAGAAAGAGAACTGAACCCCTGGCCTGTTCCTGAGGAGGTGCAGTGGTGTCCCTGAGCCAGCATTCACAGGCAGTGAGAACCAACTGATAAGTATTTAGGAATTTCATGAGCCAGTTGTCAAACCATCAGTGGCTTGAGATTGGCCATGGTGGGAATATATACGGAAGAAAATTGGCACACACTAGAATTCAGCACCCTGACACCAGCCAGTTTACTCGCTCACCACTGGGAAATTCACTTCCCCCTTCTGAGGCTGTTTCCCTATCTAAAAAATGGGGATAAAAATCCTTATTCTGAACGATTTTACCAGTATTGACACGGTATGGTACTTGGCACATAGCAGGTGCTCAGGAATTATTAGTTCCCTCTCCAGCCCTCTCTCTTCTTCCTGAACTAATATTGAAAATAAACAATGGATTCAGTTTTCCTTTGGCTTTATGGGTTGATGAATAAATGTCACTGAGTAGGAAAGAATACACATTTTAGGATGAAGCGTGGGACTGTTTCTCAGGGGCTGTTCCTCACGTGTTCCCAGGAGAACTCCTAAAAATTTTCAGATCTTCTCCCACACCAGTAGTTATAAGGTGGCAAGGAGGATAAAATCAGGGAGAGATATTGAGGGGGGTCAACATTTGAAAGTCTGGGTAGTTTTCTAAGTTGCTTGGTCTGGGACAAGCATGTGCTCACAGTAGTTCTGTTTGGTCTTTCAATCATTCATTCATTCAAAAATGTATTTATTGACCATCCCAATAGGTCAGCTAATCTCTGAGAAAGACTCTGGGTGTGCAGTTATGAACAGATGTTTACCCTGCCCATCTGGAACTTAACAGGTTATTGGTGAAGACCATCATGAAGCAAGTGATTCAAAGAGCATAGGTGTAATTGAAGGGAAATGCAAGTCACTGTGTAGGCATAAAAGGGGTGGGGAGCTATCTTAGTTGAAGTTTCAAGGAAGGTTTCTCTAAAGAAGTGACACATAAGCAAAGGTTGGAGGGAAAATGGTTTGTCAGGTGAGGTGAGGAACGTGGCAGACAGACTCTAGGATGGCTCTCATGGTCCCTGGACAGGACTGTGACTTTCTCCAATAGTATTAAGGTAAAAGCAACATGATGTCCCTTGTGTTATTATACTATTTAAGACTGTAACTTCTGTCTTGCAAGTGGATCTTCTTCTTTTGCTGTTTTGGCTTGTGTGTGTGTGTGTGCAGATGAAAAGATCCATGCTGGAGAGTTCCATGTGATGGGAAGTTGAGAGCAGCCTCCAGCCAATGGCCAGCAAGGAACTGAGGCTCTCTGTCCAATTAGCCTGTGAAGAGCTAAATCTTGTAAATAACCCAATGGGCTTGGAAGTGGGTTCTTTCCTTGATGAGCTTCCACATGAGACCTCAGCCCCAGGGGACAACTTGGTTGTAGCTTTGTGGGAAACCCAAAGCAGAGGAGCCAGCTAAGGCAGACCTAGACCCTTGACCCACTGGGCAATACTAAATGTATTTAGATCTTAAGCCACTAAGGTTGTGATAATTTGTTATGGGGCATAGCTAACTGGTACAAAGAGGGAATAAGAATTTATTCCAGGCAGAGAGAACCATATATGTGAAAGGGAGTGAAATAAAGTCAGTCTGAGCCCTGAAGGAAGGTCAAGCAGGTCATTGTGGCTGGTGTGAACATGACAGCAAGAGTGTGCTGAGAAGTGGAATAGGAAGGTTAGCCCAGGCCATGTCCCACAGGCCCACGGAAGTAATGGAACAGATTCCAGCACTCATCCTCGGGGCTTTGGGGAGTCAGTGAAAATTTCGAAACATTGAGCTTGACGAAATTTGCTTTTGAAAACACCAGTCTGGCAGCAATGAGGAGAAGGGGTTGGAGGCATAGGTAGATGTGGGGAAACCCCCTTGGATGACTGAAGCAAATGCCATGGTTGCTCAAACCCAGAGTTGATGGTTGACTCATAGAGGAGTGGACACTTTTAAGAAATATTTTTGAAGTAGGAGGGCCAAGATTTAATGACAGAGTGGATACAGGGAGAATGAGAAGTAGAATCATCTGTTGAAATGGAGAAAAAGGTTTATGGTTTGAGTCTTTTAAGGGAATTAGAACATTCTTGATCAGTCTGGGAAGATTAAAAACTGAAGTGGAAATCAGTCTTTTGATCCCAGCTTCTGTCTGGGTCGTTTTGACCTCCCTTGGGCGAAGTAGTTTAGGATTTGCCTAGCTACTGAGCACAATTAACACACTATGTAGAGATTTGATTAGCATGTGAAGAAGGCCTGGCTGCAGAATAAATCTCCATGTCATTTTACTGATGCTAATTATTTCATCTGAAAACATTCAAGAGTGTGACTGTACATTGATCACAGGAAAGTTATTTATGTCCGTGGGGAGTCAAGCCAGAGCTCAAAATGATACGGATTTATTGTGAATGTATGAAGTCATTTAGCATCCCCTTGTAGATTTAACAGACATGGATCTTTGCAAGATGTGAGCTAAATGAGCTATTTAGTGATATGGGGGTGTTAATTCATTCTCCCTCCATTCATGCATTCACACTGTTTTTTATACTTAATTGTAAGTTACTTGTAAAGGCTTTTATATAATCATCCTAGGACATTGCTTAACTTTTCTGTGCCTTGGTTTCCTCCTGTGTTAAAGTTGGAACTCCACACTTAAAACTCAGCCAACTGGACCCAACTCTTGAAGGAGCCAAGAGATAGTCCCCTACAGAATGCAAGCCTCATGAAGGCAGGAATATGTGTAGAGTTTTTCATGGCTGTGACCCCAATGGCTTAGGAAACTGCCTAGCCCCCTAGTTACTTGCTGAATAAATAAATTACGTAATGTGTACAGCCTTTGACATCTACAAAGCCCTCAGAAATGACAGTCACCTTCTTTCTTTTCTTCTCTGCTCTTCCTCCTCTGCTCTGTTCCCTTCCCTCTCTTTCACCCTTCTCCTCCACTGTCTTTCTTTTGGGTTTGGGAAAAAGAAAGAAAATAGAAAGTAGCTCTCACAACTGGGCTTCTGACTTGCTGTTGGCTTGTCCAGCATATGTATAATCACATTTATTTCTTTTTATATTATAAAACCAGAGGATCATCATGTTGATGGAAAACTGGTTAAACTCAGCAGTAGAAACCAGTGCTATGGGGGGCCCAGTTCAGTTCTTCCTTTGAAAGGGTATTTATATTTTGGGAGGTGATTCGTGAATATGACAGTTGTTTCTTGTTTCAGATGCTATTTGCCTCAGCTCAGGAAAAATGAGAAGATATCCCTGGGAACTGAAAGGGAATCAGGCTAGACTTTAATTTCATTGTTTCTCAAATAGGATATACACACTTCATTTATCCATCCATTTATCCTTTCATTTATGCATCCACCCATCCATCCATACATCCATCTGTCCATCCATTTATGTAGCCATCTACTCTGCTGGACATTGTGAAGTAGGGAGAATTGTAGGCATATGTGAGGTACTTTCCTCCTTCTCAGAACTGTCCCTCCTCCCACTCTTTCCAAAGCAGTAAACTGAGGCAAGCATGCTGTGCTGGGTGACCTGTGATCCTTATCCTTATCTGATTAGTCTAAGTGTAGTCTATAGGCACAGTTAGCCCAATTCTTCTTTCCTTTTAGGAATTGATCCAAGAGGTATGAGACTAAGGATGAAGTGCCTGTATGGTCACCAGGGTTGCGACCAGAGCCCCATGATTGTTTATGATATGAAGGAGGAGGAGCTAAGAGTCTTTAAACACAGCTGATGGTCAGGGGAAGAGAAATCAAGGTGGCATATACAGCCGAGAGAGAGAGGGCTCTACTTCTGGACTCTACTTCTTCAAATTGGGTTTGTTGAGATTCTCTTCATTTTTATAAATCCTCTTTTGCTTTAGCTAACTTGTGTGAGTATCTACTTCTGAAAATCCTAATGAAAGACAGAAAAAGTGATTTAAAAAAATCTAGGACATGATTCCTGCCCTCAATGAGCTTACTAGCTAGTACTAATAATGCCAGTAATCACACCACCAATAACCGGCACTCACTGAATTCATGCTATATAGACCAGGTCCCTTGCCTTGTCACATCTGAGCCTCACAGCCATCTCAAGTGTATAGGATTGTTGCTGCTATAATGTTAATAAAAGAATCTGGGCTGAGGGAGACTCAGCTACTTGCCTGCAGTCACACAGTTAGCAAATGATGGAGTGTGGTGTGGATGTGGGTAGTCTGTTCCAGAGCTCTCTCACTTAGCCACTATGCTTTACCGAGCACATGGAGAATGAAGGGAGGCAGAAAAAGAGAATAAGAAGTGAGTGGTAAACAAATCAGAGAAGAGAAAAGGTAACCATGGGCTGTCTGGTGATAAGCAGGGAAAGACCCAGTCAGTTTCAGGGATCTGAGAGGGTCGCCCCTGGGAATGCACACAGTCATTTCACATTGATTTGGATTTAGAATGCTTACTGATAGAGAGCCCTGAGATCGACACAGTCTTTAAGGAAAATGGTTTGACCATAGGCATCAAGAACCCTAAAAAGGTGCACACTATTCAGCAAGCTAATGCCATCTTAGTGAATATTTCACAAAGAAGTCATCTGAAATGCACACAAAGGTATAGGTGCAGACAATCACTACTCAAGCCTTATTTATAATAGCAAAGAGTTGGAAACAGCCTACATGTCCAGCGTGGGGCACTTGTTAAGGTTCGTAGCAAGCATGGAATGATGGGGGTCTGGTTGGTCAGTGCTGCCTCAGCCGCAATTGCATCCTTCTAGGCGTGGCTTTGAGATGCTGAGGGTGTGACTCTGTAACCACTTCTCTGCAAAAGGTTCTACCAGCAGGTGGATGGCGGAGGGGACCAATGGCTGGAGGAGGAAGGGGGGACTCATTCCCTCCTGGTTGCTTCTGGTTGCTATTTGATCACCCCGAATGCAGTGATTCACTTCACTAACAGCGTGTGGACTCACTCTGCAACTTTTCTACTGTGCCAGCCTCTCTATACTCCCTCAAAGATCCCAATGCCAGCCAGGGAGTGCCTGTCCTTGGCAGGGGCAGTCTAGGTATCAGCCCTGTCAGGCCCACATTCAAGCTTCCAAACCAAATTGTTAGATCCCAACCTTTTCCCTTTGCTCCCTCCATCCTTAGGGATGGCTACTCTTCTACAGTTACTACCACAGGGATATCTCACCGTGCTCGGGTCTCTTCCGTTTACTGGGATTGGTAATCACTTAGCATGACTTGGATTGGAGAGCTTTATTGACCCCTGTCCTGCAAAATGGCAGGTGAAGAAATTTTGAGGTGATAGCCAACGACCTAATTACCTCCCAGAGAGAGTACAAGCAATGCAGTACACAGTATACTTCTCTGCTACCTAGTTAACAATTCCCTCCATTAAATTCCTTCTGTTAAGGGAGGCCTGGGTGGCTCAGTGGTTGAGCGTCTGCCTTTGGCTCAGGTCGTTATCCCAGGGTCCTGGGATTGAGTCCTGCATTGGGTCCCCACAGGGAGCCTGCTTCTCCCTCTGCCTGTGTCTCTGCCTCTCTCTGTCTCTCTCTCATGAATAAATAAAATCTTAATTTTTTTTTTTAAATTCTCTGTTAAAATAACCAGTAAGCTTTCTGTCTCTAGCCTGGACCCCGACCAATAAATATAGCTATATGAAGAATAAATGACATCTGACCATGTTTACTTTCTACTACAAAGTGGGTAAAAAACAGGAAGTAAAGCCATAAGAACAATATGATCAGAAGCTTACTTCCTTTTTCTTAGCCATCTTTTTTTTTAAACCACCTTTCTCCTTAAAATTTAAAAAAATTATTAAGGTATAATTGACATACGGCATTATTAGTTTTAGTTCTACAACATAGTGATTGGATATGTCCAATTTTTTTTCTTGTGATGAGAACTTCTTTATTTTTGTAAGAAAGTGAGAGAGACCGAGGAAGAGGAGAGAGCACATGAGTTGGGGGAAGGAGCAGAGGGAGAGAGAGAATCTCAAGTGGATTCCTCACTGAGTGCAGAGCCCGATGCCCGGCTCCATCTCACAACCCTGAGATCATGGCCTGAACCAAAATCAAGAGTTGGATGCGTAACCAACTGAGCCACCCAGGTGCCCCGTGATGAGAACTTTATAGGTCTACACCCTCAGCAACTTTCAAATAATCACTACAATATTATTCGCCAGTCACCATGCCACGCATCACATCCCCAGGATTTATTTATTTTATAACTGGAGTTTGTACTGTTGACCACCTTCACTCATTCCTCCCACTCCCCACCTCTGATAACTATTAGTCACTTTTCTGTGTCTAGGAGGGCCTTATTTTTTTTTAATATGCAGAGAAAAAAGAATGAAAACAAATGTTAAAAAAGAGCGTGACCAGTGGCTGCCTCCGATGGCCAGCCTGTGCATCCAGGGGATAGAAACCCCTTAAGGGCCCACTTGTCTCAGCCCTTCCCCTGCTGTGTCTCCCGAGAAGCTGACACATCTGGCATGGGATGCTTCAGAATTTTTCCTACTGGGTCTGTTTTTCTCCCCTGCCTGCCCTCTTTGGAGGCTTGGTGGGGTCCTGGGCACCATCCACCCCATTAGGGAGCCTGGGAAGGCCCCCTTTGATGTGGGCACAGGCAGAGAAGGAATCGCTTAAAGAGGACAGCCTGACGGATCTCGGGTCCCATTTCTATGGCAACCAAGTTGCAAGGGCTGAATGCCTGATTTTGTTTTGGGCTGTGGTGGCCACTAATTACAGGCAGCTCTACGTCCCTTTGCTCTTCCCTAGAAAGGTCTCTATTTATTTGTTGGCAAGGTTTATTTACTTCCCCCCGCCTTTTGGATTTTATTCTCTTCTTTCACTTCATCCTTTAGGGAAAAAAAATCTTTGTTGTATCTGGGGGATGTTTGCTTTCCTGGTTGTTATGGAGATGAAAAGCCAGATTATAGAGCAAGCCGGGGATGGGAAGAATGGGCAGCAGGACCCAAGGTAGCTCTTGGTCCAGCTGGAGATGGCTGAGAAGCAGAAGGGGCAGATTTGGGCCTCCGTCATAGAACAGGGGATGAAGCAGAGAGCAAACAGAAGTGGGAGCCCTGGAGAGGCCGGCTTGGAGGGGAGGCAGGAGGCCCCAGGGGCGGAGTCAGGAGAAGCCTCTGGACATGGCCAGGAGTAGGTCTTCCTTAAACATTCTGATTTGTGGCACTGCCCTGCTTTCTTCCTTCCCAAAGTTTGATCTGTAAAATTATCTGCTTCGAAAGGCTGCTGCAGCCTTTGGGCTTTGGTGACTCCTTCTGGGGAAAACCCTTGACGGCCTCTTCCCAGGGCCGTCCCCAGGACCTCCTTGGGGGGCTGAGTGCACACAGGTAATGAGGGCAGGACAGGGGCCCACCCTCCTGGTCTCAGGTGAGGTCTGACCTGCCCAAGGTAATAGCCAGGAGCAGTGGATGGCTGTGGAAATTAATGAATGTGAAATAAGACGGAAAATGTAGTCCCTTCTTGGTACTTACTGCTTAGTTTTTCTGTAAACCCAAAATGGCTCCAAAAAATAAAATCTGTGAATCAAAAATAAATACACTAACTCACTTGCTCTATTTCAAATGCTTAATACCCACATGTGGCTGGGGGTGGCTGTGCTGGGCAACTCAGATGTAGAATGTATCCATCATCACAGAAAATTCTATTGGAGAGTTTTGGTCCAACCAGTAAATAGCATATCTTTCTGGGCTGGAGTGACAGGAAACCATAGGCTGATAACTCTTCATTCATTGGTTTCTTCATTCATTCAACAAATATTTTTGCTTTGCCAGGTATTGTTCTGGGTGCTTAGGATTCACTTGAGACAAACTGTTCCTGTCTTCATGAAGCTTATATGCTAATATATGATAATAGGTATTCCATAGATGCAGAAAGAATATGGCTTTGGAGAAAAAAAAGCAGGTTGAGGGAAATTAGAGAATTTTGAGTGCTAAGAAACTGGAGAGGGACCTATTTTATAAAGGTCAGTCAAGGCTGGCTCACCAATAAGGTAACAGAAAGAGAGAATGAGGAGCAGGGTTTGCAGATTTCCAGAGGCAAAGAATTCCAAGCATCGGGAACCACTGTGCAAAGGCCCTGTGGTGAGAACCTATTAGACAATTTTGAGCAGATGAATGAAATGATCTGATTAGGTTTCAGCAGGACCCCTCTGGCTGCTGAATGGAGCATAAACCAGAAGTGAGAGGAGAGAGGTGTCCCAGAGAGATCCCAAGCGAGAAGTGACAGTGCCTTGGACCAGGGTAGTTGCAGTGGGAGGGGAGAGCAGTCTTCAGATTTCAGGAGATATTTTGGAATTAAAGCAGATAGGCTTTTCTGCTGGATTCACATGCAGTGTGAGAGAAAGAGAAGAGTCAAGGATGACGCCAAGGCTTGAGGAGCTGGAAAGAGAGAGTTTCCATTCACAAAGATGGGGAGGTGGGGACACTTTAAGGTGAGGAATGATCAGGACCTTGCTTGTGCACATAAAAGTCCCAGAGGCCTGTTAAACATCTGAGTGATGGTCTCATGAGCACAGTTGAATATATGAGCATAGTCATTCAACAGATGTCTGTTGGGACTTAGGTATCTTGGATGGAAGGGACTGGCACTCGGTTCATTTCTATTTCCAATTTTCTTTGGTTGGTCATTAAATAAGAAACATGTCTTGTTTCTGTTGTTTTGTATCACCTTGCAAATTTAATGTCCACATTGAGCAGATACCCAGCTAACTGGTTCCTTGATTTTACCTTTTTATTTTTTAATTTCTTCATTTTGCTTAGTTCACCCATTGCAGTCAGACACTGTTTCATTTCTTCATTCATTCAACAAATATATATGTATTTTTTGCCAGGTATTGTTCTGGGAGATTAGGATTCACCTGAGACAGACAGTTCCTGTCCTCTTGATGCTTATATGCTAATATATGATAATGACAAGTGACACTAAGAAAGTCAAATGCCAGCCCAGCCCTTGAGAAGCTGGCAACTAGGAGGAGTCACGAAGGCACGGCACAAAGCACATGGGCTTTGGACCCATCAGACCTGATTCCCCAAATTCCAATATTCCAATATTCCAATATTCACCAGGTCCTTGGCTTGGGGGCCAAACGCTTAGCCTCCCTGGACATATTTGCCCACCTGTGTAATGGAGCACCTGACACCTTACACTGAAGGCTGTAGGCAGGATTTAAAAAAAAATGTGTGTAAATCCAGTGGCATAATGCCTGACACATATAAGTGTTTCCTTAGGGACACCTGGGTGGCTCAGTGGTTGAGCATCTGCCTTCAGCTCTGGGTGTGATCCCAGGGTCCTCGGATCCAGTCTCACATCAGGTTCCCTGAGGGGAGCCTGCTTCTCCCTCTGCCTGTGTCTCCGTCTCTCTTGTGTCTCTCATGAAAAACTAAATAAAACATTTTTTAAAAAATAAGTGCTTCCTTAATAAATGGTTGTCAAGATTAACCTTACTGTTAGCAAAGGAGACAGACAAGTAATAAGACAAATTATAATATGTGGTGTTGGGTGCTTTTAAAAGCAGATGTGAAGAAGGTGATGGCAGGGTAGCACAGGGGTTAGCAATGTGGCCTCGGGAGGTACACGGTGGTTCCAAACCCAGCACCTCCACTTATGTGTCAGGTCTTGTCACTGCACAAATGCTTTAGTTTCCCAGAGCCTTGGTTTTCTGGTCAGCAAAATGGGCGTGATAATCCAGCAGTACCAACTTGCAGTTCATTGTGAATTTAAAGAAGGTGATATGTGTCAAGGACACATATCAAGCACAGTTCCTAGTTCATAGGAATTGCTCCCTATTTTCATGGGAACATAGGGGGGGCAGAGGAAGCTCTTGAGAGGAAAAAGAGAATCAGAGGGAATATGCCTATTAGAAACTCAGGAAAGGAAAAAAAAAAAAACAAAAAAACAAAAAACAAAAAGCAAAGCAAACCAAACCAAAACAAAGCCTTTTTCTGGGGTATAGACAACCCAGGCCATTCCCCCGCCTCCCTGTCTGGTGTTGACAGATGTTTCTGATGATCCCAGAGAGGATCTTGAGACTCCTCAAGATTTTAAACTCTTCCAAGCTCCTGCTTTGACTGAAGCAGGAAAATGATGGATATTTTTGGAAGGATGTTGACGTACAAGGGGTGAATGTGTTTCTGGGGCTGTCTCTTTATCAAAGAACATCTGAGCAAACTGGCTTTTCTCTTCCAAGGCTCACAGGAGCATTGATGTCTTCCCAGATGGCAACTCCAAAACTTCCAATGAGTGGTATAGGCAGTGCGTGCTTATCTGCGCCCTAACCAGGATGGTGTAACCAGTTCGTAGGAAGAGTTTCCCTGAGCTGTTAAGTTGCCCACAGCTTCCACCAGCTCTGCAGTCGCTCCTCACGTGAGCTCCAGCCTTGGCTTGTGGCCCGACCTACTTCACGTTGACACAGGCCCAAAGCTTTCCTGCAAAAATCACCGGGGATCCAGAGGCTAGGAGTGATTTATCACCCTTTGCCACAATGTGCTCAAAGCACCTCATTTACATGGTTGGGGTAACCCCCTTAAGAATCAAGCAGGCAGAGTGAGCCCTGCTCTCCATGCCCTCAGTGAGTACACGGCATCCTGTTGGTTCATCTTGTTGGCGCAGCTGATCCTGCTTTTCTTGGCGAGGCGGATGACGAAGAGCACAGGTCTTGCAAGCGACGATTGGGCAAACTATGGTATGAATCCTAGTTGTGAATCCCTCGCTAGCTGTAGGCAAGCTGTTCAAGTCTATCAGTGATTTCCCCTCTTGTGAAACGAGTTACAAACAGATAACATCTATAAATGACAATATCTGTGTCAAAGACTGCTGTAAGGATCGAATACCGTAATATATATTCAATGCTCGCTCGGTAAATATTAAGACACTAATATTTGTTAGCCACATGCTTGTCACTATTCTTAGTGCTTCACGTCCTGAAATGTATTTGATCTTCCCATCACCTCTGTGAAGAAAGAACAATTATTGTCTCCATCTTACAGACCTAGAAGCAGACAGAGAGGTGAATCACTTTCCCCAGGTTATATAGTAAGAAGCAGAATGGACTTTCCAATGGTTCCTGGTTCCAGATCTTGGGTCCTTAACCATTAGGTAATGCTCCCTTCCAATAGAAGATCGCTGTTGACGTTTTACTAATTCATTCTTTATTGGGTGCCCTGTGAGCCATTTGTATCCCACTGGGAACCCAGAAAGGGATGTCTTATTTCCACTGTGGAGAACAGTGGCTGATCTCAGGCCACTGGGATCTGTGCAAATCTGTGCACTTTATACAGTAAGACATAACTTTCATCTTGTCTCGCTCTCTCTCTTTCTCTTTCTCTTTCACTCTTCTCTCTCTCTCTCTCTCACTCACTTTTTTACTCCCTGGGGGCCTCTTAGTAGCTTATTTGGAGTGAACACCATCCAGAAAAAAATTTAGCTAAGAAAAACAGGAATCAAGACGTCAGGACAGGTTGCCGACAGGACCTTTGCTCTGACCAGAAATAAATACAAGCGAAGCTGTCAGGAGCTCTCTTGCTCGATTTCCATCTGAAGCAACAGAAATGGGCCTCCATCACTGAGCCCCACACTGGCCCCCAGGACTTGTGAGAATGGAAGTGTGATCCCCATTTTGCAATGGGAATATCCACAACAGTCATTTAAATACATATCTGTCAAGGGATGGATGGATAAAGAGATGATTATGGTATTCAGCCTTAAAAAAGAAGGAGATCCTGCCATTTGTGACAACATGGTTGAACCTGGAGGGCATCATACTGAATGCAATAAGCCAGAGACAGAAAGAAAAATACTACGTGATCTCACTTAAATATGAAATCTAAAAAGGCTGAATGCACAGAAGCAAAAGTAGAAAGGTTACCAGGGAGCAGGGAGGTGGGGCAATGGGGAGGTGATTAAATGGTACAAAGTTGGAGTTAGGCAGGATGAATCAGCCTAGAGGCTTAACATGCAGCGTGATGACTATAGTTAATAACACTGTACTGTGTACTGGAAATAGGCTAGCAGAGGTTTCAGGTGCTCTCACCACACCAAGAAAAAAAAAAAGTGACCACACAAAGAGATGAATGTTCCTTAGCCTGACTATAGGGATCATTTCACCATGTATCGGTACATCATAACATTATGTGGTACGCTTCAAATATATATGATTTTTGTTAATTATTTTTTAATCCGGGCAAGAAAAAGTTCCAGAGTTGATTCGGACCTGGTGGGGCATCTAGTTCTGCAAAGGAGGTAAAGTACACAGCAGGTGGCTTGATCACTTGGGAAACAGTAGCAGTTATAACAGGCATTTGCTTATGTAGCTCATGCTGTGCTAAGTGCCGAAAGGCCTTAGCGATCTAACCATCACTTCATCCTATGGTGTATGAGTATCATTTCCATTTCACAGATGAGAAAACCGAGGTTCGAAAATGTTTTTGGCAGGTTGCCCATGGCCCCAGGAGCTAAGGGCGGAGTGGGAATTCGAATCCAGGCTCTAGGAGTCCAATACCTGGCCATTTAACCACAAATCCTTTCTTAAGTCATGACTGGAACCCAGAAAGGTGAGTTTTCATGTGGGAATGTCCTGGTTCATGACGCTGGCCCTAGAGCTGCAGGATTAAGAGCCAACGAAGTGAATCTTGTCATTCATGGAGTACTTGTGTATGCCTAGTGTCATATGAGGGATTTGAGAGAGTCAAAGGGCAGTGTACATGACAGGGCTCAGGGGAGGAGGGGTGAGGGGGAGAGAGGACTCAGAGATGGCTTGATTATTAGATGATGTAGACCACGTACCTGGCTTGGGTGAGGTAGTAGATGGTAGAACGATTCACCAGATTAGGACACTGAAGGAAAAGATCTGGGGGAGGTGGTGAGACAGACCAGACCACTGAGCAGCCATTCCCTTTATTCCCTACCAATGGATTTTGTTCATGTTTTGCCCTGTGCTCGATAGATGGGCATGTGACCCACTTCTAATCAATGAGACTTGGATGCGGGCTGTGACGATGCTGAAAACATTGCTTATTTACTGACCAAAGGAGAAGGTGATTCCAGGAAAAGGTCTCTCCTCTCTCCTACACTTTCGGTCTTTTTCTGAGGTCATGAGGCTTGGAGCTGTGACCCCCATCTTGTGAGCATGAGTTGCCGAGCACGGAAAGTCAATATCCTGAGCTGTGAGAGAGGACAGATGGGCAGAGTTTGCCTTGGTGCCCGGCTGACTGGTTTGCCCACACCTGGAAAGCAACCACTTGTCTCCAGATGCCCAAAACACAACCAGGTGAAATATCTTTAAGGTTTAATGCAGGGTGAGCTGGGTTTTCTGTCACTCGAAGCAAAAGGGATCCTAACTGACGTAGTGTTTAGTACCCGGGCTCTTCGGCATCTGGGAGGTCCCTTTGCAAGGAAGGGAGATGCGGCAACGAAGTTGAAGGTGGACCCAGCAGTGTTCGGTCGTACTGGGCGGATGGAGTGAGAAGGGGCGAGTGTGTCTGCTGGAACCGGAACATACTAGGGCCCTGCGCACAGGCAAATCTCCCACCAGATCGCACTTTAGAAGTTGGCCATCAGAGTCAGTGTCAGGCTCGCGCGCTTGCCTGCTACCCCCACGTGGCCCTGGGCCACATCCATCATCTCTCCCTGGGTGTCTCTCCTCAAGATGTAATTCTGGGCTGCCAGGCAGGTCCCACAGAAGAGGAAGGGGCCATGCAATAGCGCCTAGCCACGTCCAGCGTGACTCAGGCTGGGAACTTGGGAAGGGGGAGCTCCTCCGCTTTCGGGGTCCCTCCCCACCAGCCTGCCCTTGTGGGGCAGCCTCGGTCAAGGGGCATTGCTGTTCCCCCTCTTGCAAAAGGCTGTCCCAGTTCCAGCAGCACTCGTTGTCTCTGTGCTGTGCTCCCAGGCAGCCAGATGTAATCTGCTCTCTGCTATCCTTCGCATCCATCTGCAAGCATTTGCCTGTCCCCTCGCTCTGGGGATTGGAGACCTGACCTCTTCCTCCCTCTCTCTTCCTCCTCCCTCCTCCCTCCTCCCTCCACTTCCTCCCGTGACATCTGAGAGGGTCGCGGGAGGCCTTGTTTGTTGCAGTTACAGTCCTTGAAAGCCTCCTGCACGCACCTCCTTCTCCTGAAGGCTTTCCCTTGCTGCACTCCTATTCGGGACCAGATGTTAGAGGTTACAGACCTACCATTTCCATCTTCCTTTACTTCATCGGCCTCCCCTCTTCCCGAGGCTCTGCCCGGAACCCCCCATCCTGGCGTGTGTGCGCTGACCTCCACACGCTCCTGAGTCAACTGATTGCGCCTGAATCCACTTAAAGGTGAAAGGATAAAGCAATTTTCTTCAAGATGTGGCCTACACTGTTTAGTCTTGGAGGTCTCCAAAGGGCAGGAATGAAAGGGTGCCCCCCCACCCCCACCCCCACCTCTGTCTCCAAGCACCCAATCTGGGCTCGCCTTGATCTATGCAATTTGGAATAGCTTAATCTTCTGCCCCTGGGCCGGTTTGTCAGACCTCTGCTGAATTAGGCTCATAATGTATGGACAGTGTCAGTGATTGCCTGGTTAGCAGACTTGGGGGAAAAAAATTAAAAAGGGTAATAATCAATTGTTCCCACATCAAAAAGTCAGGAGACATCAATCCAAAAGGAGAAAGTTGTAATCCATCAATCCGACATAGGAACAACGAGCTGTGACTTGAGATTTTTAATTGTTCCGTGAGGGACTGGAAGTCGGGGGTTTGAAGCAAAAGAGCTCTCAGCCCCATTCACCACCAAAGCATATCAGGCCCCCTTGCCCCCACCCCTGGGAGGGTGAGTTTGACTGGGGCAAGATTTTTGTTAGATCAGGGTAGTCTGAATGGCAGCAAGGGGAGTGGGGCTGTATCCCCAGAGGATCCATAATCAACCGAAGCCCCTGATTCAATTCCCACTCTGCGTCTCAAGTATGGCTCAGAGCAAGCACTTCTTTTTCCTGAGCTGCAGTGTCCCCCAAGTCCTGTTGTGAGGATTGATGGGGTGCAGTGGGCAACATGGAGTTGACTCCTGCTGCATGCTGTTTTTATGAGCTAGCCTAACGAGTCACCTGCCCCTGGCTGGAGTGCCGAGGTTTGATCCTGCAGCACCAAGGGCCCAGAGGAACAGACAGGTTTTTTCTCCCGAGGACTGATTTGAGGTTCCCTGTTTCTTGAAGGTGTCTGTCTCCCGCAGCCTTTGTGAGGAGTCTGTGAAGCACACTGCGTAGGCCTCAACACAGAGCTCGTCCTAACTGTACTGTCATCACCCGGTGGTTTATTTGGTTTCTGACTACTGGTAGAAGCTTCCTGTAGGCAAGAGCCACACGGAGCTTGCTCCATGGTATAATCTCCCAGTGATTGGCATAAGTATGATTTTGGGCAAGTGATCCTCTGAGCCTCAGCTAGTCCAGCTGGGAAAATAGATTTGAAAATCAGTACTTTCCCCATAGGAGTATGGTAAGAATTAAATTTGGCAACTCATACTCACTGCTTGACACACAGAAAGAATTCTACACATGATGGCTGTGTTGTTACAATTATGATGGTTGTCCCCGAAGCTTTTCTTTGAGTCTCAGGCATTTCATTTCCAACCAGCCCTCCCATAGGCGGTCAGTAGTTTCTTCCCTTCATGGAATCTCTGGACAGCATCTCATCCCAAGGCACCCAGGTGCAGGGAAACTGGCTAAGTGGAATGTACTGGAAATTCCTCTTCTGTTCTCTCCAAACGTAGGCATCTGCCAGTCTTTAAAAACCCGAGTAAGTCCTGGTCATTCTGTCAAATGCCTTCACAGATGCCTTGAGCTCTCCTCAGAATCCATGGTGGCTTGGACAATCCATCGGACCTCATAAAAACCACTTAAAGGCAAATGTGTACAGCCAGCAATTCCACTTCTCTGTTTCTCTGCTAGAGAAATACTTGCAAATGCTCATAAAGAAGCACATAAAAGGATGATCATTGCCACCCTATTTGCAAGAGCATAAAACATGCGATAATCTGGATGCTCATCGGCGGGAGACCCGTCAAATAAATCACGGCACGCCCATGCAAGGGAAGAATGTTCAGCAGTTTTAAGAGGTGATCTATGGAGGAATCTCCAGGATATATTGATAAGCAAAAAACAAAACAAAACAAAAAACCAACAAATTGCATGGCAATTGCATCCACGTAAGAACAAAATTAAAAAGCATCCCACGGTACATTGAAGAGATGTGTGTACTGCTGCAGAGGGGACTCTCTGAAGCAGAGCTCAGCACACCAGGAACAATGGGGATGAATAAGTTGGGATGGGAGGAAGAAGAAAGGAAAGCAAAAGAACATTCACTGCTTATTCTTGCCTGAAATGATGGATTCTTAGCAACAAGAATATATTATGCTGTCGTAAACTGGAAAGGGAGACACCCACAAAGATAGGGAAAGGACAGAATTTCAGCAAACTTCGGTCCCAATGAATAAATCCCAAATGCCTCTCAAGGGTGGGATGGGAATAAATTGCCACACGTTCACAGAATGGAAAGCTCAGTGCTAATAAGAATAAACAAACCTCAGCTACGCACAAGGCCGTAGATAAATCTCACAAATGCAACATGGAGCCAGAAAAGCTAAGCTCAGGGAGCCTCGCCATGTGATCCCACTGATCTAAAGAACAGAACCGGGCAAAACAAATCTAGTCTATTTTAAGTCAGGCTAGTGGCTAACCTTCGGGGGTGGGGGTGGGAGGGGAGCACAAGGAAGCTTCCAGATGCACTCACGCTCTTTTTCTTGATCTGGGCACAGGTTACACCGGTTTGTTCGGTTTGTGAAAATACATTAAGCTGAACACTTAAGATTTGTGCAGTCTTCTGTATGTATACTATAGTCAGTAAAAGTTAAAAAAAAATCAATAATAAAAAAAATGTGGTGTTTTTTTTTTTTTTATATGACAGGGAGGGAAAAAGCCCTTTATCTTTCTAGAAAAAAACACCATAAACCAGTCTTAACCATTTTTGAAGCCTTTAGCACA
Source organism: Canis aureus (assembly GCF_053574225.1). Classification (NCBI taxonomy): domain Eukaryota; kingdom Metazoa; phylum Chordata; class Mammalia; order Carnivora; family Canidae; genus Canis; species Canis aureus. Next base: position 15,865,832 of record NC_135637.1, on the reverse strand, counting down.
AGTAAATAATCATTTATTTAATGAAGGGAGGAGACCATAGCTTTCATCACGTTTTCAAAGGGAACCCTCACCCCCTAAAAGATTAAGAACAAATGCTGTGCTATTTTGTAGGAGAGGTGGGCAAGGTGGAGGGGAGGGGTAGTGATTATTGAAAGAAAAAAAATCATTTGGAGAAATCTGCTTCCTGGACTGAAGGTATCAGCCGTGGTGCTGTCAAAGCCAACGGCTGTCGGTAGCGGGGCAAGTCAGGATGATGAGCTCCTTGAACCACCAGGCACCTCGTCCAAGGTCTTGGTCAACTTAGCCTTCTGTCTCGCAGATAGATGCTCACCTTGCCGTTCCCCGCACATCTGTGCTTTAAGGTGGTATGTGATGCTTGGCAGGTGATTTATAGCTCTGCTCAGGCTTGGGAAAAGGTTTCTGGAGGAAGGTTCCCCCCTCCCCATTCGTTTGTAATTTAGGGGCATTTCTTGAATTCCCCAGGCCATTGGCTCCTGGCAGAAAATGAATGTGGGTCATTTCTGGGATAGATGCTCCCCAACATATGCGTTCCTGTGAAGAGAGATGCTTGGTCAGGGGAAGTGGCTTTGCCCCATAAATCACCGAGCATTTGGAATATATTGTCTCTCCTTATGAGATATGAGAGAGAGAGAGAGAGCGAGAGAGAGAGAGAGAGAGAGGGGGGCAGGCTGGACTCACGTGCAGGGCACTCTCACAGGAAGCAGTGTGTGAGGGAGGAGGGCTGCCTGGGACACAGCAGTTTAAAGAGATCTCCTCCCGGTGATGGCATGACGCCACCAGGCCACATGGTGGACCTGTCCCTGCATTTTCCACATCTTTGCTCCTATCTGGCCCGTTGGGATGCTCTGCCTCTCTCATTGGCTCATCCGCTCCCCATCTTTTGGGTTTTTCCCTCTCTGAACAGTGTTGGGGAAAGGATTTTACAGACTTGAATGCAAATCCCAGCTCTGTCTCTTGCTAGTTGTGTGAACTTGGCCGTGTGACTTCAGTTCTCTGAGACGAAGGGGCCTCATCTATAAAGTGGAAATACTACTGTCTACCAAATCGGGTTCTTATGGGATGCAATGAGACACCAGAGGAGGTTAAATGACATCAAATGTCTTCCACAGTGCATTCACTTGGATCTCAATTCGCCGCAATTACTAGTTTTTATACCTTTTTCTACACCAGTGGTTCTCAACAGGGGGTGAGTTTGTTCCTCGGAAATGTTTGGCAATGTCTGGAGACCATTTCTGGTTTGTTGTCACCGCTGGGGAAGTGGGAGTTCTACTGGCATCCAGTGGGGAGAGGCCAGGGATGCCGCTCAGCATCCTACAATGCTCAGGACAGCCCTCGGCACAAAGAATCCTCTCGCCCCTGTGTCAATAGCACTGAGGCTGGGAAGCCTTACCCTTTAGACTGTACATCCTCCTCTGTAGTATTCCCAGACTGTATTTGGTGTCCTCATCCCCTTTGCCTCCATATGATGCTGGGGAGCTGCTATTTGTCATATCTCCAACATTATTAGAAATGGGTCCAAATCCTGGTCTTGCCAATTCCCAGCTGTGCGTCCTTGGATGAGTTACGTAACCTCTCTGAGCATCAGTGTCCTCATCTCTGAAATCGAAGGCCGGTTTTGAGGATTAAGTAGGGTCATGCACAGAAGGACAGCACGGAGTGCTACTTAAAAAGTGATTGCGGGTCTTCACCAGCCTCAACAACCCCAGGAAGACCATGAATTTCTTGAACATGGGGCTCCATGCTGGCTCAATTCTGCGCCCTGCGTCAGTGCAGGAAAATGGTCTTCTTTTCCTTTCTCGCCTCTCCCCTGATGTTCTCAACCAGCCTCTTCCTTTTGCTTTAATTTCTCGCTTTTCGTCCTCCCTTTTATTCCTTCTCCTTTTTCCAGCTGGCCCTCAGGCGGGAGCAGAGGGGGCCGAGCCCTCTCTGCTGTGGTTACCCATGCACAATTTCAAAGCCTACTTCTGAACACAACGTGACCTGTTTCCAGGGGCTGGTTTGCTCGTCTGGTTTCTTTCTCTTTCACTCCCTGGCTCTGGTTATTTAACTTTGGTTCCTGTGAGAGGAAAGGGTGAACTTTGAAAGCTCCGGAATGAAACGCACCTCAGGGCCCTCTTATCGTGTCCCCCTCACCCCCTGCCTTTCCTCCTTTGGTGGCAAGAGTTGGGGATCCCAAAGCCCTGGGCGGGCCGCCTTCCTGGCCCATCACCTGAGTCCCATTTGTCCCAGTCCTCCCACCAGCAGGCAGCAAGCACCTCCCCCACCTGCCCTGAGCATCTGAGCGCCACCTGGCCTGCTCGGCCAGCAGGACCTGAGTGGGGAGTGAGCCTCCCGACCTGGGCGAGCACTCCTGCCTCACTTTCCCCTGCAGAAGAACCTCACCGTTCTCCCTCTCCGAGGCTCTGTTGTAAACAAATCTCATTTCAGTCAAGGAAGGGAGCCCCATTCAACATCGACTGGACATATTCTAGCCACCAACATACTGCTAAGTGTTTTCCAGGCACCAACGCCCTCAACCCTCACACCACCCAAGGTGGGTGGCCACTTCATCTTTCCCATGTTAAAAACGTTGAAATCAAAGCTCATAGAAATGAAGAGACTTGCTCCAAGCCCCAGGATCACTAAGTGGCAGAGCTAGGATGTGAACCCATGCTTCTCGGAGGCCAGAGCTGTGGTGATCAACTTGTCCCAGGTTGCATGGGACTCTCCCAGTTTTAGTGCTACACGTCCCTCAGTCTGTAATCAGAGGAAGCCATGAGGCCAACCCTGGTACTACAAAATCTGAGCATCATTTAAGAACAAGATTTCCTCTTCTCTTTCCTTCCTTTTCCTTAGCTGTATAGTCTACTACACAAGGGGATGGGCTACTAGGCACTTTTGTCTGAGCACCCAGAATTGCTGAAAACTGACAATGTCTGGGTTTGGAGAAAGCCACTTTCTGGTGCTGAGGTTTTGCACTGGGGCTGTGACCTACTCCTCTGCGGGCTCAGGACCTCCCCAGAACCTTCTCTTGCCATTCCTAGGCAGTCCCTCAACTGGTAACCATGTTTCATACATCATCTTCCATTTTCCAAAATGTCACCTTTCATAGGGAGCAATGCACACATTTGATAGGATCCAGCCTCGGAATATACACAGAATTCAGCCTGGCATTCAAGGCTCTGCAGGATTTCTTCCAACCTTGCTTATCAGCCCCAGAGTTCCCAAATCCATTCCCTCTTACTCCTAGTCAACCCATATACTACATTTCCCAGCAACCCCTGCAGTGAGGTGCAGTCATGTGACTGAGTTCCCACCAATGGGACAGAAGTGGGAGTCATACCTACCCGTGGCCCATAAACATTGTCCACATGTACCCTGATCTCCAACACCTGCAGTCTCTTCACTTCTGGGTGACCTCAGGAGATGCGAGAGCCTCAAGGTGGGAGAAAACCTGGTTCCAGAATCAACCCTTGGAACTGAGCTGCCTGCTGCTTGACTCTAATATACAAAATCTCTATTCTGGTCCAATCAATTTACATATCTCTTCCCTTCTCCATCTCTGCTTGTTTGTCCTCTGCCTGGAATCATCTCAATGATCAGTATCCTATTTTAAGTTATGTTCATTTTCAAAGCCTAAGTCCCATCTCTTTGGTGAAGCATTCCCACAGGCTCAGTATAGTATCTCTTGTTCCCATTCATTCCTTCGTTCTCTTAATATACTTCCTGAGTGTTTCCATGAATGTCAGAAACTACGTGGAGTACTCAGAAGAGGAAAAATCCCAGGCCACACTGTTGTAAAGTGTAGTGAGGAAAATAGATGGAACAAACCTAGAATCCCAATCCCTTGTAATAAATGCTCCATAAGGCTGTGGATGGAGGGCTGTGGGAACATGGGCCAGGGATGAATGGCCCAGTTTTGGAAGGACCATATTCAATAAATAATAGCTATTCTTATTTTATCAGACCTGGGTTTATTCTGATAAGGTCAGCAAAGGTGACAGGGACATTGATAGCCTTCTGGGTGGCCCATCTTACTACCGACTCTCTCTTTTTTGCCCCACTTTTTTAGCCTGTGCTACTCCACTTTGCCCATGTGTCATAATCATGTCAGCCACTGGGGAAAAATGGCTCAGAGAAGAATAGCCTTAAAAATAATGGACATGAGGCCTACTAAGAAGCTGGTGTTGGCTAGGAGAGGCAGGGGAAGGGACTCAGTCATTGCCAAACCCAGACCCTGCAGGAGAGAACGAAAAGATTAAATACCCCGACCTCTCTCTATTCCATTCCTTTATATGTCTTCCAAATGCCTCCCATTGATCCAACCCAACTGGAATCCCAAGGGCAAGGGACCCTGTTGATGCTGACTATCCAAGTCAGCCTTCCAGGGCAGAAGTCAGCTTGGAGAGCTGGGTGGGAGGGGCAAACCAGAACATCCAGCATAATGATCTATTGCTTCTCTCATGCACCTAATTTAAATGACAGAGGATAAATTGTATACCTTCCAATAACCTTTGTTGTTTTTTGGATTGTATTCATGCAACTGTATTTTAGTGGGCAGAAAAGCATAAGTGAGTTTAACAATGTGACCACAGACCATAAATTTCTGCAGCTGAAGGATTCTGGGAGCAGATCTCTCTGGAAAATATGACCCGGAGCCAATGTGGTTATGGTGGACCAACCAAACTTCCTTAGGCAGAAGGAGTTTCATTAGTCTTTGTAACTCTAAGCTCCCTCATTTCTTGGACAGATTTAAAAATCCACTCATCACTACTGGGGCTGGGGGTACCAAGCATAAGTATCACAGATTAAATGAAACAGAAGTGAACCTTGTGGGATTAAATAAGAAGAGGAAAGAGGCATCCTTAAAATGGCTTCCCCAGGAGGGAGAGAAAGGAGCAAAATAGGCAGCCCACTGGGATCTGAAGACTTAGGGAGAACCAGAGCCTTCAGCAGAAAAAAGGAAAAGCAGGGACAAAGTCAGAAAGAACACACACACACACACACACACACACACACACACACAACAAAACCACCCATTTCTGATTTCCTGGGCTTTCAATATGGGGATCATTAACAGGAGCATTTTGGCTAATCTTAATTGCTAGGGCTGAGGAAGGGAATTGCTAGGGTAATCAGATCCCAAAGCATACAGGGCTTTATAGATTAAAGCAAAGTTATCTCCTAATCCCATCAAAACGTCATAATCTTGTGTCACAGCGGCATCTAAACACAGCTGATTGAGATGCCACGAGTGCTGAATCTGGGATCCATCACAGCCCTGCCGTCCGGAAAGCAAATAACCCCAAATGAGAAGATTGGATTTAGTGTGGTCTGGAGATATTTACTACAAAGGCCTGAGCACCGGCTCCATCTCTCCCTCGGGCTTTGCATGGGGAAAACTCTCGTGTCCCCAGATGCATTCTTCTTAAAGAAAATGTTCCCCAAATGGAAATAGATTCATTGTGTTTGCTGATTGTAAAATTAATATGTGACCACTGTAAAAAAAAAATATGCAGACAATACAGAGAAATATGATGAAGAGAATAGAGAGTATGCAATCTCACCAGCCGGAGTCACTTTTGGTATTTTGGTGTGTTATATTTCCATCTCTCTGTTTCTCTTTCTACCAACCCCCGCCCCCTCACCTCTACCTTCTGTGTCTCATCCTCTCCTCACCTCCTTTTTATTCTTCTCTTCCACTCCTAAGACAGTTCATTTTGGCTGAATCCATATTCACATGGCTCAGCCCGGCTAACTCATGGCTTTTTTGTCTCCTTCTGTTTGGTATAACTAACAGTAGAGACTGACCAGCATCTCTGAATTCCATTCCAGATCCCACAGAGAGGCAGCTGCCTTCCGGTCACTAGCATCCTATCTATCTTGACCTCCACTGCTTGCTCTCCCTCTCCTCCTCCTCCTCCTCCTTGTTTTTCTACCTCTCAGAATTTCCCTCTTTCTTTCTTGGCCTCTCTCCTTTCTTTTCCCTTCCTTTACATTTCTTTTCTTTCCTTTCTTACTTGAATGTTCTTAAGAGCATCCCTTTGCAGAACAGTTTTTCTGACGTCAGGAAGAGTGAATAAAGTAGGTAAACCCAATTAGAATAATGGACAGGGAATCCATTTAACCTGGCCTTTGGCAGCGAGACCCAGAGTTCAAGGTCTTGAGTTGAAGCCCAGCTTCTGACACTCAGCTCTATGTCTTCACCCATGCTCTTCACCTCAGTCAGACCAGTTTCCCATCTGTACAATGGGGGCAGAAAATACCTCCACCTCGTGATGTCGGGAAGTTTCCGAACAAGATGATGCATGGCTCAGCTGCCATCAAATATTAGGAAGACGTAATGCCAAATAGATACTTGATTTATTCCAGATAGATTCAGAAGGAACAATTAACAGTTATAGGTGAAAGTTACAAAATGGAGTTTGACTTGGAAAGGAAAAATTTCCCACAGATGTCCAATGATGGGCTGGGTTATCTCAGGAGATACTCAGCTGTCTCTCATCGGAAGTATCCAAGACAAGGCACAAAACCCAAAGTTCTTGTATATTGCAAAGGGAATTCTGGGCACTGTATACGACTATTGACTTCTGATTCCCATGTTAGATCTCGTGTTGTTGGTGTCTCCATGCTCTTGATTCTCCAGCTCACATCCCTTATCTTCAGATAACTGAGGCTTCACCTCACAGAGCTTTTGGACATGCGGGAAGGCAGGCTGATCTAGGAGTTAAAGACACTGTAATGTCTGATTTTGGAAACATTCCTTACTACAATTAGTGTTGTGTAAAAAAAGTTGCCTTGCTTCTCTTGGGTTTGGTTAGTCAGATTGAAAAGACATGGACATGCTTCACTCTACCTCCTGACCCCCACCAGTTCTGTCAAGGTAAGATGGAGGAATGTTCTGGTAATGAAGGGTTGGATGACCACTGTGGTGAGTGTAGGTGTACATGCTTGGAAGCAGGTTCACTATGTGGAGGGAGGAGGCATTCGAAGCTCCATCAGAGGAAATGTGGAAGGGTGGAAGAGGAAGCTAGGATCCTAGCTATGGATCGGGATCCTAGCTAGGATCCTATGGACTAAGGATGAAGGATTTCCATTGATGGTAGTACAGAGGGGAGCCAGCTTGAGAGAATGTACTCACCAGATGAGAAGGTTTGGGTAGTTTTTTGTGAGTTCCTGATATAAATACCCTCCTCCTTTTGCCCTGTAGGATCTTCAGTAAAATCTATGCAGCTAATGTTTTTTGTTGCAAGTGGTCATGTTCTGCATCAATCTTGGCATCGGTTAAAATAGAGAGACCATAGGGAGCAAACGGACTTCTGCATTACGCCTGTCAAAGGAGGGAAGTAGACAGTGTCGCACTGAGAGGTCAAGCAGAGCGAATGAAGACAATATCTAACACACAGCAGGGACACAATGAGTGCTCCTTGGATCTATAAGCTCCCCCTGGAACATGAATGCTATCTTTTTCCATACCAGTTGCATTTTTCTCTCTGAGAAATGATCAGGCATTTCATTTTTTTCTGAGCATTGGGTTTCACGTTTACTTTGGCCTGGAGAGTGAGTGAGGACTGGCCTCGACATCCTGGGGAGCTCTCCATTACGTCTCTTCATCTTTTTTTTCCCACCCCATCACACGAACGCCTCAAGCTAATTTTGGCAACTGGGATGTTTCACTGCCTGAAATCCAATCCTCTAGAGCGTTTTCTCAAAGGAGAGAAGCACTAATGAGGCTATTGAGGGGAAATGTCCAGCCGTGAGACATTGTTTTGGAAGACAAGAAGATCATCATGTCTTCACTGAGACAGTTTCTTTCCCTCTTATTTCCAGAAATCCTGTGGCACCTTTCGATGTATCCCTCTCCGATTGTTTTTCTGAGGCAATAAATAGTAAATAGATGAATTGGTGACTAAGACCTTTTTCCCCCTATTTTAAGGCATTCTGCTCTGTGAATGACTTTAACAGACCAATTTGGAAACCCTAATCAAGGTGCTGAAGACATAAGTTTTCCTTACAATGGGATTTTTAAATTATTATTTGGGAGAGTCCCATGGACAAAGCGATGGCAAAGTTTACTTAGGCTACTCTCTTTCACCTATGACTGAAAAATTGGACCCCTTAGGGGTCAGGAGAAAGTGCATATTGCCAAGAAATAGGGCAAGAAGCTATCACCTTTCTTCTTCCAGCCCTAGCGGTGTGGAAAGCATTGGTCTCAAATTAATTTGAAAATCAGATTATGTCGTTAGCTGGGATGAGGATAGGGCTGGATGGACTTGGGGGCAGATGTTGGCTATGAGTATATTACCCATGAGTTGTTATTATCTTGCTTCTCATTTCCCAACAGAGCAGGACTCTGTGGACTCACATGCTGTCACGTCATCCAAGGTGTCTGCTCCAATAGGTGGGCTGACTCTTGACTAGACCCTCTTGCCACTTGATCTATGCTGCCACCTAGAAGACCTTCCAGGTCCTCAGAAGACCTAACCTGGTAAGTACTTGGAAACTTCTTTACATGGCATTTTGAAATCTAGGTTTTTGGAACTGGAAAGCCAATCAGAAAGGGAAAAGCAACCCCAAGAAGCTTTTGACTCTATTGGCTGCCTCCAGAAATCTGAATCTCTGTTGCCTCCAAAACAACAGAGAAATCAGCTCAGCATACACATCAGTTTGTTAGATCAAACAAAACAAAACAAAACAAAACAAAACAACATTAGTTGTAGATAAAAATCATAAATATTTTAAAGAATATAATAAAAATATATCATTAATAGTAATAATATTAATAATTGTTATGTATAGTCACATCTGTAGAATATTTAGCATCTACCTGGATTTGACTATGGTAAAAATAATTAATAGCATATTGTGAGCACATGCCATGTTCCAGAACTCTCCTCAGACCTTCACATATATTAAATCATTTCATCCTCCAGCAATCCCATCAAGTACTACAAGTGATGTCTTCATTTTATAGGAAGGGGAACCAAGGTACAAAGAGGCTAAATTAAAAAAAAAAAGATACAGTCAATATCTGAATTAATCCTCACTGAGATTCTTTGAGACAGGTAGTATAACTCCTGTTGTATACACAGGGAAACTGAGGCAATGTAATTTGCTCAAAATCAGACAGCTAAAGAGTGACAGAGGCGGGGTTTGAATTCAGGCCTGTCAGAGCTCACCTAACACGAACCACGCTGCCTCCCGAGGCTAGCCTGGCATCTGTACACACGCAGCAGGCTGACCAGACATGTCTTTCATTCTCTAGGTTTCTTCTCATTGTACCAGGCTGATCTTGAGAACAAAATGTTAGGTGTGCTTGGAGGGATGCTTACTTAGGACCTCCAGCATCCACTGCTTCAAACCACCTGGATCTGGAGCTGGCAGAGAAAGTAGGTGGGGCGCGACTCTCATAGGATTCTATTCTTCTTCCTCTCTTTCTCATCTTCCTTCCTCTACCCCTGAAGAGTCCAAAAGAAGGCAGTTTGGCAATGGACAGATTTTGGGAAAGATACGATGGAGGTCAGCAAAGCCCTGATTATGGCCAAAGGTGGTGGTTGGAGTCGATGAGGGGGCACTAGACACCCAGGTGTCCCGGCACCTGTGTTTGAACACACCTCCTGACCCCCTGATCTATGCCGCCACTTTGTCATGCACTCACCCACGAATAAACTATTTCTGTCCCTTCAAGCACATTCCATGGACTCTTCTGCCAATGCATATACTTCGATGATTGTAGCTAGATGACATTAGGGTCCAGACAGGCGAATACTTTTAGCTTTGGAAGGAAATTAATGGCTAATCCCATACATTTCATCATCCAGATGAACTTGAAAACAAAACTACTTTGGCACTCTCCCGTCCTGAACCTGCACTTCGCAAAACAATCCCTGGTCTTTTGTTTGAGAGTGGCATTGCATCTTAAGTGGTTGAGAAGAAACGACATCTTTGCCAAGATGGAATCTCTTCATTTAAGCAAAATTTTTAATATTCCTGTTAGGAAGGTTTGGTAGCTTTCTGCACGTGGGCATGATACGTTTTCTATTATGGTTTTCTCTAGGCACTTAATGAAAATTGCTGCTATTTTGGCTGAATCCTTTTTAAAAATCTTTCTAACTGCTGTTTGTGGCTGTTTGAGAAGCTATTGATCTGTGAAGGTTTCATTCCATACCTGGCAACACAACAGAACTCCGTTTGGGGTCTGATGGTTTTCAATGGTCTCCTTTATGTTTTCAAAGGTAGAAAACTGTCATCTGCAACTGATATTTTCCTCCTTTTCATGTGTATTTACTTTTTGCTTCTGTTTTGTGAATTCCTACATTGCTTATGACTTTCAGGAAAAATGTTAAATGTTAATGGTGACAGTGAGCATCATTATCTTATTTCAATTCCAGTAAAAATAGTTGTAGTAAGTCACCATTAAATATCACTCTGGATGTGGTTTTGAGATAGGTAATCATTAGAATTTGTTTTTAAAGCTATCCTTCTGTTCCAAATTTTCTGAAAGGATTTTTGGTGAATGGATGTCATCTACCCCACTGCATGGCCTTTTGTGTATCTATTGGGATCATTATACATGTCGACTTTGACTATTAAACAAGCTATCTTATATTGTATCCCTAGCATAAACCCTCCTTGGACATGGCAACTCATACTTTTAATAGAATATTTAAATTAACTAGTGAGGATTTGGGCATCTCTGATTCTAGACGAGATTAGTCTGTGCTTTGTTTTCTACACCATTCTTGTCTTAACATTACCAGGTTTATGCTGGCTCCAAAGAGTGAGTAAGAAGTGATCGACATTTGCCTATGTTCTGGAACAAATCGATTATATGGCATAGAAATGACCTCGTTGTTCCCCATGAAAAACTGACTTTTAAAATTGGCTGCTGAGTCTTCCGTGGAGATAATGTTTTTGAGTATTGTTCTCCAAGAGACTTGTTCTATTCTAGCCCTCTGTTACTCTGGTCAATCCAATGTTTCGCAGAATATGAATCCTTTGGTTGAGTTGTAAAATACGGGTGTGAGTTTGTCTAGTATATTGTTTATCTTAAAAATAGTCTCAGGCAGGCCGTATATCTGAGGGCTAATATCCAGAATATTTAAGGAACTGTTACCCCTCAAGAGCACAGAGAAGCAACCCAATTGAAACATGGGCAGAGGAATTGAATAGACAATTCTTCCAAGAAGACATTCAGATGGCCAACAGGTACATGAGAAGGTGCTCGACATTGCTAATCTTCAGGGAAGTGCAAAGCAAAACCACAAGATGATATCATCTCACACCCATTAGGATGACTGTTATCAAAACATGCAAAAGACAACAGGTGTTGGCAGGGATGTGGTGAAAGGCCAACCCTCTTGCACTGTTGGTGGGGGTGCAAACTGCTGCAGCCGCTGTGGGAAACAGTATGGAGCCCCCTCAAAAAATTAAAATAGAGCTATCCTATGATCCAGCAATCCCACTTTTGAGTATATAACCAAAGAAATTGAAATCAGGATCTCAAAGAGGTATCTGTGCTCTCGTGTCCACTGCAGCTCTAATCACAATAGCCAAGACATGGGAGCAACCTAAATGTCCACCGTTGGATGAATGGATAAAGGATATGTGATATTCACCTACAGTGGAATAGCGTTCAACCTCAGAAAAGAAGAAAATCCTACCATTCATGAACCTGGAGGACGTTATACTAAGTGAAATAAGCCAGGCACAGAAGAACAAATACTACATAATACCGCTTACCTGTGGAGTCTAAAATAATCAAACTCATAGAAACAGAGAGTAGAATGGCAGTGGCCAGGGGCTGGGGGGAGGGGACCTGGGGAGATGTGGGTCAAGGATACTAAGCTTCAGTTATGCAAAATTAGTAAGTCCTAAGATCTACCATATAGTATAGTGCTTCTAATTCACAATACTATATTGTGTACTTAAAAATATGCTAGGCGGGTAGATCTTAAGTGAAGTATTCTAATCACACACACATGCACACAAATAATAAAGAGGGCTGGAAGAAACTTTTGGAGGGGATGGATGTGTTTATGGCCCGGATTGTAGTGATGGTTTCATGGATGTATACTTTAAATTCATTAAGCTGTATACATTAAATTCTTTTTTTAAGATTTTATTTATTTATTCATGAGAGGCAGAGAGGGAGGGAAAGAGAGAGAGAGAGAGAGAGAGGCAGAGACATAGGCAGAGGGAGAAGCAGGCTCTCTGCAGGAAGCCCTATGCAGGATTTGATCCCAGACCCTGGGATCACACCCTGAGCTGAAGGTAGATGCTCAGTATCAACCACAGCTACCAATGTGCCAGGCCCCGTTCTTGGGACCTGATGTATAAGAATTCACTTGAAGCTCACAATGACTAATAGGTGGGTGGTATTATTTTCTCCATTTTACAAATGAGGAAATAGAGACTCAGAGACATTCAGTGACTGGTCCAAGGTCATCCAACTAACAAGTGTTGGAGCTAGAATCCAAGACTATATTTCATGGGTACGGAGCCTGGGTACATAATACTTGATGCACAATGGATCAATGAATATTTTACATTTTAAAAGTAGAAGACTTAAAAAAATAAAATAAAATAAAAGTAGAAGACTCGATGTCACCAAAAAGCAGAGGGAGAGTAAAATGATAGCAGAACTGTTAAATAGTTCAGTGGCTTGCCTTCCACACCTTTCAGGAGGGTTGATCCCCGGGACTTTCATATTCATTCATTCACTCATCCACTCAAGTCACTATTTGATAAATGTTTGTCAAATCTTTGTTATGCTTCTAACAATGGTCCAGGCACTAATCCATGTATTTGAGATACATCCGATAAGCAGACAGGCAACAGTCCCTGCCCTGGTGACTCTTTTATGTTAGCTACTGGGATGGGAGCAAGGGGGAGTAGTGGGATGGCAAAACCTCTTGTCAACAAATAGTGAATAGCATGGCATTCGGATAAATGTTTAGTTTTATTCAGTTCTGTTGTGTGCATTTCTAGCTAGCCGTCTTGATTCTACGGACCTTCTCGTTCTACAAATATCTAAGTAACGATGGTGTCCTGGGCCCTGGAGTAGGGGGCCAGACAAGCACCCGATGAAGGAGCTGAGGCTTGGGAGGTCTCCCTCTGCCCGGCGTCCCCCCTCCCCCGTGAAGAGGTCTTAGAACTGAACACACAGACCTACTTATGTGATTCTCACAGCGAATTAAAACGTGGGTCCTGCAGCACTGGCAGAAGCATCCCGCCCAGAGACAGAATCCATCCAATCCGAGTTTGTTGAATGCATGCGCGACATCGTTCACACACGTCGGGAGAAGTGAACCCGGGAACATTTCAGAGAAATGCAATCATCAAACGCGTCTCCGCGAAGAGATGGGATTGACCCCATTGCCCACAGGAAGCAGGGACATTTCGCTGGTACCAGGAGACCTTTAAATAATGACGTGCACACTCGAGGCTCTGTTAGATTGAAAGAGACAGGCATCCCAGTGGCTTTCCCTGGGCCTCACCCCCCCGTCGGTCATCAAGGCCGACTCGGGCTGCAGACGGGCCCCGCTGCCTTCAACACGGGCCTTGCATGAGATGCGTGTCAACAGAGATTAGCTCAGCCCCACACGCCGCCATTCGCCGTTTGTTAGACCACCTTCCCCAAACCCGTAATCTAATCTGGGCCCGAGCAGTGCCTCTTCCAGGTTAAATGCATTACAGGCGCGGGGGGAGCGCGCTGCCCAGGGCGCCGAGCCTCTGGCTCCCTGACAAGCCTGACCCCACTGCACAGCCCCCCTCCCCGGAGACGCCCGGGGTCAGAACCTCCCCGGGTGGGAGGGAGCTCGCGCCCAGCAGACGCAGGGCATATTGGAAACATATTCCGCAGGCCCCGCGCTTTGGAAATCCAAGAAGCACAGGAGGTGACAAGTTAAAGCCCTCCCTGCTGGAACTATTTTGCCTTTCCCGGTTTCAGCAAGAGCTTGATGAAGACGTCGGTGGGGTGGGAGAGGCGAGGAGGCGGCGGGGGAGCCCCGCGGCAGATGGTCCCTGGAGGGCCGCGAGCGATGCTGTAGACGCTTCTCCTGGAAATTTATGGGGCCCGGCTCTCCGGGGCCGGCTCCGTTGCATTACACGTGTCTTTTAATCATGTGATGTTTCTGGGGCAAATAAATGTTTCACCGGCACATCTCACCCTTCCTTCGGCTCGGAGGTCCTGGGAGGCCTGGCTCAGGCAGGGGCCGTGCGCGGGGCTCCCCGGCTGCCCTCTCCGCTCCCCGGCTGGGAGGGTCCAGCCCCACACGCCCTCTGTCCTCCCAGCGCGTCTGCCCTTCTGTGTGTTCCTGTGATCTTCCTCCTGCCCCCAACACTCTCCTCCATTCATCTCTGCAGAGCCTCGTCTTGTAGGGTTTGGGTTTTTTCTTTTCTTTTCTTTAGTGTCTCTTAACTCTACCCATTGGAAGACTGATAGATGTTGCCCCAGCCACCACCACCATTTTTAGAATGATGCTGAAATGGGACGTCTTTTTTTTTTTTTTTTAAGTGAAAGTCTACAACCAGGAAAGGGCTGGGTTGTAAGGGCTCCGTTTGATGAGCTGGCCCAGACTGAAGACCCCACATAACCAGCGCCCACCATCGGCAGCCTGGTATCCCTTCTCCCCAAGGCAAACCAAAAATGAATTTCTTTTTTTTTTTTTAAGATTTTATTTATTTATTCATAAGACACACACACACACACACAGAGAGAGAAAGAGAGAGAGAGGCAGAGACACCGGCAGAGGGAGAAGCAGGCTCCATGCAGGGAGTCGATCCCAGGTCTCCAGGATCACACCCTGGGCCAAAGGCAGGTGCTAAACCGCTGAGCCACCCGGGCTGCCCCCAAAATGGATTTCTAACACCAGCAGTTTGTTTAGGCTCTTTTTTTTGTTTGTTTGTTTGGTTTTTGTTGTTGTTGTTGTTGTTGTTGTTGTTGTTGTTTAGGCTCTTTATTCGCTTGACCTAAGTGGGATTTGAAGGTCTCCACTCCTTTTTGTCTGCCTCTTTCAAAACACAGTGTTATTTTTGTGAGCATCCTCCGTGTAGTGGTGGAGGGTGGTAGATCGTCGATTTTTGTCATCACTGCATCAGATTCATGGTGCAACCATGTCACAGTTGTTCTTCCATTCTGCCGTTAATGGGCATGTGGGAAGTTTTCTATTTGGGGTTTTTATGAAAAGTACTACTGAGTGCTATGAAGGGTCCAGGTCATACCTTTTGCAGAACGTAGGTGTGCAGGAGAAAGTGCTTCTTTAAATCACAAAACCCTGACTGCTCCTCTCTTTCTAATGCTTTTACAGATCTTCATTGCCTTTAAGATAAAAGCCCAATTCCTTACCTTCAAAGGTCTAAAGAATCTGACTTCAGCTGATTTCTCCATCCTGGCAACAGGCATCAGAAGTACAAGGTGTGCAGGGACACAGTCGGGACATAACTGAACAGAGTGAGAGACAACAAGGAAGCATGAGGACTGTGGCATATGACAGTGACAGTGGACAGCAGTCGCTGGGCCCAGCTGATGGTTGACATTCCCAAATATGGACCCAGTATGGCCAGATTTTCTCTGTTTTATTTATTTTTATTTTTATTTTTATTTTTATTTAAGATTTTACTTATTTATTCATGAGAGACACAGAGAGAGAGGCAGAGACACACGCAGAGGGAGAAGCAGGCTCCTTCCGGGGAGCTGGATGCGAGACTCCATCCCGGGACCCCAGGATCACGACCTGAGCTGAAAGCAGATGCTCAACCACTGAGTCACCTGGGTGTCCCGATTTTCCCTGTTTTAAAAAAAAAGTGGGAAGTTTTCAATTTTTTGTGTGAAATGTGCTGATTTTTAAAGGTTTAACCATTTCTGGGGAGGTGGGTGAGGGGAATGGCTGACTTAGGCAACGGGGATTAGGAGTACTGAGCCCTGAGTGACATATGGAGGTATCAAATCACTCTGTTGTACACCTGACACTAATATAACACTGTATGTTAACTATACTGGAATTAAAATAAAATCTCTTTTCTTTAAATGTTAGCCATTTCCAAAATGGTCTTTAGTGTGAATGACATGAGTAAAAAAAAAAAAAAAAAAAAAAGGCACGTGTTTGGGCAGCATCGGGTCTCTGGGTCAGCAAGTCTGAACCCCTGGCCTTTACTTACCTCCCTGGACTCTCCACGATCACTGATGTGTTCTGTGCTACACCCCATGCTGAACTGTTCAACATCCCTCACACACACCCCCCACGCCCTTGCCCCTGGGCTTTGCAATCTCTATTTCTTCTGCCTGGACTTTTTATCCCCTGCATACCCTTTAGCTCCTACTCAGTCGCTACCTGCCATCCGCAAGCTGATCTGAATCCTCGAAGTCCGTAAGGGATGCCCTGGTGCGGTTCCAGGGTGCTCTGCCTCAGCTTCCTCATGGCACCCGTGACAGTCCCCATTACCTAAACAGGACCAGGCATGCAGAAGGTGCTCAACATGTGCTTTGTGAGTGAAGAAATACTGACGTAACTCCAAGGGGATTATATCCGTGTCACCATCTCCCCCGTAAATAGCCAAATGGATCCCATCACTCCCCTGCTTAAAACCTGCAACAAACTCCCGAATAGTTTCAACAACAGAGATTAGAATCCCAGATGCTTAGAGGCATCCTGGGAGGGACAACGGGTGAGGTGGGCTACGGGTACAACAAGGAGTGATGGGACGCAGGGAGCAGGAGGGAGCCTGAGGGACCCTGGTCGGGAAGGAGAGGGTCTCCGTCCTCGTCGTCATCACAAGACCTGGAACATGGTCGGTCCTCATTAAACATATATGCCACCTTCTTCTTCTTCTTTTGTTTCTTAAGTCTGATCATAATTTCAGGCTTATCATCTGTTTCCTATTGTTTTATTGAGGTATAACTGACATATGACATTACGTTAGTTTCAGGTGTACAACACAACGGTTCGGTGTTTGTCCATCTTATGAAATGAAGGCCTCGATGAGTCTAGTTAACATCGCTGGCCACAACATAGGTCCCTTCCTCTCACGTCAAGGAGCAAAGTCTCACTTGGTTTCCAAGGGGTTGGTGTAAGAGTTCGTCAGGGGGGAACAGTATGCTCCCTGCATTTGCCCCTATGTTCAGGAAAAGAAGGGGCACTTGGTAACACAGCTAACAGTGAAGAGAGACAGACACCCTCTCAGCATAATGCAGAAGGGATGGGGTTGGAGGTGATGCTTCACCATCTGCCATATGCCATCCAGGGGTGGCTGCTAGGGACCTGAATCCTGACAACTCACAGCAGGGGATGGGGGGGCGCCTAGTGAGCTGAGAAAGGCAAGGAGGGGACGGTGCCATGGGTAGGGATAAAGGAGAGAGCCCGAAAGTGCCTGAGGCCCACCTGGGGACAGGGCCTGCAGTAGTGCTGGGCTGTACAGGCGCCCAGCATGGCTTCTTAGGGCACGTGGTTTTTTTGTTTTTTTAAATATATTTATTCATGAGGCACAGAGCAAGAGAGGCAGAGACATAGGCAGAGGGAGAAGCCTTCCCTGCGGGGAGCCTGAAAGGGTACTCGATCCCAGGATCCCGAGATCACACCCTGAGCCAAAGGCAGACACTCAACCACTGAGCCACCCAGGTGTCAGGGGTGTGGCGTTGGATACAAGTATTAAATAGGGAGAGGCAGCTCTTTGTCAGATAAAAGCGTTGGTCCCAGCCAAGGAAACAGTGAGAGCAGAAGGCCTAGGGAGGGATCTGGCCCGCAAGGTGAGGGACAGAAATAAAAGGCCAACGGATCAGGTGCCTTGAGGCTGGGGAGCTTGGGAGGAGGCGAGCTCGAGCCATGCTCCAGGCAGGATCGGAGTGAGCCTGGAGGCCATGCTCAGGAGTGCGGGCTTTTTCTGAGTTAGACGGCAACTTGGTAATTCTGCATTCTAGCTCTTGCCTCAGTGGTGACTCAGCGGCCCCTTGGTTTTTCTCTCTGGTTCTTGGCTTCTGTTCCCTCTCAAGATCTTTCCCTCACACCTGGACCCCACCCAGCCCAACTGAGTCATTCCCTCTGGGGGAGGAGCCCAGACATGTGTGAGTGAAAGCCTTGCAAGTGATTTTGATGCACATTTAATGTAGAGAACCAGTGCATGAAAGAGGTTGATCTATGTCTATTTATCGATCTACCTAACCTATCTATCCATGATCTATCTATCTCCTATCATCTATATATCCAGCCATCCGTCTACTCACCTATTTATTTTTATATCTATTTTTAATCAAGCGAAAGAAAACCCAGAAGAATATTAAAATGACACGTTTACCTCTCTTAGTATAGGAGCTAAGACTTATCATTTACCAAAACAATGAAGGAGAAACATAGGAAAAAAAGAATAGGTAGGTCTCACCCTTGAAAATAGAGACCTCATCTTGCGATCACTCGCAACTCTACAGTGAGTAAGCAGTACCTAAATATCATTCAACATTCATGTGGATTTCCTTAGGAAAAAGCCCCAGGAGTAGAATGGCTTAATTGAGAAGTATTAGGTTTTTGATACATATGTCAAATTGTTCCCATAGAAGGACCACAGTTTCACACCTCCTTTGGTCATGTTTATTTATTTATTTTTCAAAACACAACTAAAACACAAGAAAACATTGGAGGGAATATTACCTCTATATATGTCAAACAAAGGGTTATGTGCTCTTTTACGTAAAGTCATCATAGAATAACCAAAGTCCTAAAAAAACCCAAAAGAAAAATGTAATGGAACAGGATCATGGACTAACATATGATAGAGAATGAAAAACTCACTAATGAATATTAAAAAAAAATCCACACATATCAGTTACCAGAGAAACACAAGCTGTAATCACAATAACATATTTCACTCTCAGATTTACGTTCAAAACCTACTTAGCCTTCTTGTGAGAGTCCGCTGTAGTGGACCTTCATACAATGTTGATGGGATTCTGAATTGGTACAGCTTTATGATTTGACACCGTGCCTCAGAACCCCAAAAAGTATTCATACTCTTTGAATACTTCGCTTCTAGAATTTTTTTCCAAAGAATAAATGTGGCTGTGCAGCAAAATTTGGTTACCAGCTTATTCACTGCACTGCTGAAATAACAGCAAAGAAAAGGGGTAGGGGCAGAAACAAAGGAGATATTCAACAATATTGATTGATTAGATACATTGTAGAATATTAGAATGTTGTAGCCTGGGAGAAAGACAGTGTGTGAAACCCAAGATACAGACAACTGTTAGCATAAACTAATAAAAAGCTGTATGCAAAACCGTGCACCCAGAATGATCTATTTGCAAGGCACGGACGCTCCCGGCTTACTCAATAGTGTTATTCTGGAAA
This sequence comes from Canis aureus, assembly GCF_053574225.1. Taxonomy (NCBI): domain Eukaryota; kingdom Metazoa; phylum Chordata; class Mammalia; order Carnivora; family Canidae; genus Canis; species Canis aureus. The sequence goes on along the minus strand of NC_135637.1, from coordinate 15,846,495 downwards.
GTCTTGTGCAATTTAAATTTTGCATAACTCAGAAAAGCTTGTTTGTAATCACTGCATATTTTAAGGTTGCAAAACTTTCGATGTGCTTTTTGTGTGCATGCATGAACTGTCACTCAAATATTTTCCTTTTTGTTGCTGAAGTAGTCAGGGTCCACCCGGAGGGGAGGGAAACCAGCTTTGAATAGCCCCATATACCTCACTCGGTGCCCACCCCTTAAGAAGCGCTGGTTAAACACTTGATGGATGGTTTTGTAGGCACGTTGTGATAGTTTTACTGATGCTCACCAAGTATTCCTGGCTCTCTGTCTCTCCCAACGCCTTAGGCTATCCCCGTCCTCCTCGTGATTAGGGGGAGATCATGTGACCAATTCTAGCCAATGAGTCATGCAGAAGTGACACGCATCACTTTCTGCCTGGAGCATTTAACCACTGGTGTGAGAGCCCACGACCCACCCAAGATCGCTTCCTTCCCTCTTGTGAGCCTCAGCATCCTACATGACGGCTTCTCCATCATCTTTGTTCTTTTTTTTTATTTAATTTTTATTGGAGTTCAATTTGCCAACATTTAGCATAACACCCAGTGTTCATCCTGCCAAGTGCCCCCCTCAGTGCCCATCACCTAGTCACCCCAACCCCCCGCCCACCTCCCCTTCCAACTACCCCTTGTTCATTTCCCAGAGTTAGGAGTCTCTCATGTTTTGTCACCCTCACTGATATTTTCACTCATTTCTCTCGTTTCCCTTTATTCCCTTTCACTAATTTTTATATTCCCCAAATGAATGAGACCATATAATGTTTGTCTTTTTCCGATTGACTTATTTCACTCAGCATAATACCCTCCAGCTCCATCCATGTCGAAGCAAATGGTGGGTATTTGTCATTTCTAATGGCTGAGTAATACTCCATTGTATACATAGACCACAGCTTCTTTATCCAGTCATCTTTCGATGGACACCGAGGCTCCTTCCACAGTTTGGCTATTGTGGACATTGCTGCTAGAAACATCGGGGTGCAGGTGTCCCGGCGTTTCACTGCATCTGTATCTTTAGGGTAAATCCCCAGTAGTGCAATTGCTGGGTCGTAGGGCAGGTCTATTTTTAACTCTTTGAGGAACCTCCACACAGTTTTCCAGAGTGGCTGCAGCAGTTCACATTCCCACCAACAGTGCAAGAGGGTTCCCCTTTCTCCACATCCTCTCCAACATTTGTGGTTTCCTGTCTTGTTAATTTTCCCCATTCTTCCTGGTGTGAGGTGGGATCTCATTGTGGTTTGGATTTGTATTTCCCTGATGGTAAGTGATGCAGAGCATTTTCTCATGTGCTTGTTGGCCATGTCTATGTCTTCTTTGGTGAAATCTCCGTTCATGTCTTTTGCCCATTTCATGATTGGATTGTTTGTTTCTTTGCTCTTGAGTTGAATACGTTCTTTATAGATCTTGGACACTAGCCCTTTATCTGATACGTCATTTGCAAATATCTTCTCCCATTCTGTAGGTTGTCTTTGAGTTTTGTTGACTGTATCCTTTGCTGTGCAGAAGCTTTTTATCTTGATGAAGTCCCAATAGTTCATTTTTGCTTTTGTTTCTCTTGCCTTCACGGATGTATCTTGCGAGACATTGCTGTGGCCAAGTTCAAAAAGGGTGTTGCCTGTGTTCGCCTCTAGGATTTGGATGGATTCTTGTCTCACATTTAGATCTTTCATCCATTTTGAGTTTATCTTTGTGTGTGGTGTCAGAGAATGGTCTAGTTTCCTTCTTCTGCATGTGGATGTCCAATGTTCCCAGCACCATTTATTGAAGAGACTGTCTTTTTTCCAGTTGGAGAGTCTTTCCTGCTTTGTCGAATATTAGTTGACCATAGAGTTGAGGGGCCATTTCTGGGTTCTCTATTCTGTTCCATTGATCTCTGTGTCTGTTTTTGTGCCAATACCACACTGTCTTGATGACCATGGCTTTGTAGTACAACCTGAAATCTGGCATTGTGATGCCCCCGGCTCTGGTTTTCTTTTTAATATTCCCCTGGCTATTCAGGGTCTTTTTTGATTCCACACAAATCTTAAGATGATTTGTTCCAACTCTCTGAAGAAAGTCCATGGTATTTTGATAGGGATTGCATTAAATGCATCATCTTTGTTCTTAAAAGAAGCATGGCATGGAGCAGAGCCTTTGGCTGACCTGTGATGAGCATGTAGCATGAATAAGAAAAGAGACTTTGTTATTTCAAGCTACCTCAGATTTGGGGGATGTTTGTTACTGTAGCACAGCGTAACCCCTTCACACTTATGGAGTGACCTACAGACCAGCTGTATTAGTCTCACCTGGGAGCTTGTAAGAAATGCAGACCTGGGCAGCCCAGGTGGTTCATCAGTTTTGCGCCACCTTCAGCCCAGGGCGTGATCCTGGAGATCCGGGATCAAGTCCCATGTCAGGCACCCTGCATGGAGCTGATCCTCCCTCTGCCTGTGTCTCTGCCTCTCTCTCTCTCTCTCTCTCTCTCTCTCTGTGTCTCTCATGAATAAATAAATAAAATCTAAATATATATATATATATACATATAGAAATGCAAACCCCTCAGACCTACTGAATCAGAAGGTCCCTCGGGTGGTCTGTGTTCATATTAACGATCGCAGAGTGCTGCCCTTGTGCATCATGATTGATGCTCAGGGGAAGGGAGGCCTCAGAGCATAGACATGTGCATGGAAGCCTGGCTTCCAGCAGGTAAGCCACCGAGCCTCAGAGTCTCTCTGGTCACTGGGACTGATGGGAGGATTCCATGAGAGCATGCACATCCCATGCCTGGTGCCCGCGGACGCTCACTCACTGAAAGCTGGCATTATCATTTCAGAAAGGGAATGAATTGCCACATGCCCTTGGCTTTCTAAAGACATTTTCCTTTACCTCCTCAACAAGAGTGACATCTTCTAAAGACTCGGGATAGCATCTAATATGAGAATTCTGCAAATATTGATCAACGAACCCACCCACAACGAGGTTCCTGTCAACCACTTCATCACCTTCAAATGATGTGTTTATTTACTTAATTCCTTTCCTGCCCTGTTTCTGTAGCTCTGTGGACTGATTCCTTGATCCTCCAACTGGGAGACCTCCTCAGGCCAGACCGAAGTGTTTGCAAAGGTAAGAACAGCTGTTAGCTTTGAATTCTCTTTAGTAGGATGAATGCTCCCCTGCCAGCCATCCTTCCCGTGACTCTGTGGGGCCACTACCCCCGAGACCAAGGTGAGGGATCATTCAGCAGAAGGAAAAGCATGCATTCATGCACCCTTCCCATTTCTGTCCAAGACAGAAAAAAGCAAACACCTGAGGGTTAAGCACAGTGATCTTCAGCTTTCACACTTTCTTTCCCTCTTGGGGCTGCTCTGTGGTATGTTTGTTCATTCCGGCCTAAGTCTTCCAGTGGGGAAGTCTTTTTTTCATAGGGAAAAACCCAAGTTGAGTGGCTCCCCTAAGGCCATAGAGGGTAGTGGCTCAGAAGGTAGCTTTTGGGGCTGAGAGGCCAGGGTACCAGGCCAGGGACCACCGAGGATGCACCCTGCGGCACCCTGAACGTGTTGTTAATCTCTCTATTCAAACAAGGGCACGATTCTGCTCTGAAAAGAAGCTGGGAACCTGTTTTCCTCCCCGACCACCATCGCCATGCCCTCAGGAAAGCCGATTTGAATTTTTTCAAAATCAGAGTGTTGGATGCAACCATCCTGTGGAACCTTCCAGGAACAATTGGACACTTGATTGGATGTTATCAGAAATAGGCATTGTAAGCAGCTCATTTAATCCTCCTGGTCAGAGAAACAAAACCAGAGAGAGTCAGAGAAAAGAGAAAGGTCAGAGGATGAGATAGAGGGAGACACAGAGACAGAGAGAGAGAAAGCTCTGTTTCCCAGGAACTGTTAGCATTTCATCCTTTACCAACAAGGGAATTCGACCTAAAGCCAAGTCGTACCTGAGAAACAGATGCTCAACAGGAGACAGAATGATGGTGAATCTCTGCATGGGGACAGGCTATCCCAGGTTCTTGGGACTGAGTTTTTTCCTTGGAGGGAGGACCTTCAGGGCTAAAGCTAGCCAAGTACTGAGAAATCCAGGACCAGTCGGTCGCCCTGATCTGATTGGACCACAGCTAATGCTACTAACTGTCCAGAAAGGGTTTGCTTCAGGGGCCACGGGGATAGGTGACAAAGAAGGATTTGGCTGGATGTTTCAAGAAAGGAATTGGGCAGCTCCTGGGAACACCCACAATCCTCCCTGCTGTCACAGAACCACCTGAGCTGAGGTGTCCAAGGTCCAGATTGCTAAGAAGGGGAGGAGGGTGGTGGTCAGTTATTTTGGAGGTGAGAGCAGTGGGGAGGAAATGGGAAGAGCCAAAGCAGAGAGAACCTTCTTCAGAAGATGGGCATCAAATAATAAACCTTGGGGAAAAGAATAAGGTCTAAAGAGTAAATAATCCAGCACAAGACATTTTTTTTAAAAAGAGGGGCATCATGTAATTAGGAAGGGAAAGAAGATTCGCCCTTCCCTGGCATCCCCTTCTGGCAGAGAAAAAACCAACGGAGCAACTTCATCACACCGATTGCTTCACGCTCCGGCAGACAAGTGATAAAATCATCGGATGAGGGTCCCCCATCCCGTCTCCTACAGTCACTCTCACCAAGTGTGCCGTGTCGAAAATAATGAAGGCGGCTTGATTAAATGTTCGCTGGCTGCAGCCGCTGTGCTAATTTGGAGATGGGCTTATTAGTTTAATGACCCCTCCAAATCATCAGAATTCATTAGCATTAGTGCCGAGGCTCTCCTCGACATCAGCCCAAGGCTCCAGGCTGCCGTGGTCTTCATTCCTCTATTTATATCACTCCTGTTTCTAGGAGAGGACGCCGTGTGTGTGTGTGTGTGTGTGTGTGTGTGTGTGTACATGTGCGTGTGCTCCGCATGGGCATCCATACATGTGCATATGTGTGCACATGCATATGCCCATGCAAGCTGAGCCTTCCTATTGGTTCTATCTGCATTATGATTTCTGCTCTTCTCTCCAAATGAAAAGTTGAGGTAGCTCTTTCTGCTTTCAGCACATCCATAATGTACAAAGAGCATTTCTTTTGTGTGAGTGTTTTGGCAAAATACTCTTTTTCATTAGACCAGAGTGTAAACACCAAAGCCCTTATTATGACCCAAAGACTCTACATCATCATTCACCGTACACCTGCTGCACTCTCTATAATTTCATCTCTGATATGTCTTCTTCCCTCACTTCCCTCCAGGTACATGGGCCTTTTTGTTGGTCCTCCAACATTCCAGGCATGGTTCCTACCCCAGAGACTTTGCACTGGCTCTTCTTCTGCCTGGGAATCTCTTCCCCAGGATAGCAGCATGGATCACTCCCTCATTCCTAACTCAGCTCAAATGGTCCCTCACGGAGGCCTATTCTGAACCCCCCATTTAAAATTGCAACCTCCTCAACCCTCCCACTACATTCACCCTACTTTGTTCAATCCTATCAGACCTAATTTACTTATATATTTTATTTAAAGTCACTATCATGTCTGGACTCAGGGTGAGTCCTGTACTAATGAGGATCCAGACTGTCCAAGCCATGTCAGTCATGGGGGCAGGCACAAGGCAGGAACTGGCCAGTCCTCAGCCCCCTCCTGGCCCAGCCATATTTTATACCAGGAGTGAGACTGATCCCATGAGGGGCCCCAACCTGTGGCATTACTTGGTACAGATGAAGATGGGATGCACCATGTAATGCTCTTTCTTTCTGAACGGAGGCTGGAGAGCACTGAGCAGAGGTAACAATGAGATTTGGGGATTGATGGGTACCACCGAGACAAGACTGGGGCAAAGTGGAGGCCATAGGACCAAAGCAAGCTGAAGTAGTGAGGGAGAAGATTCTGTGAGGGGGTGGGAAGGTATGCAGGCAAGAAGTGAGGAAGATGGTCCCAAGTGGGAAGCAAGTGGGGCTGAGTTATGTTAAGAAGAGAGAAAGATCCCAAACCGTTGGCCATGGGTATTCCTTCAACTTACCTCATGTTTAGCATCTCCTCCCAAAAGCATTTGCCCCACTCCCTTCTTGTTTTAGGTTTTCTGCAAGATTATCTTTCTGTATCTCTCTCTTTCCATCCACCACCCCTTTGGGGTCAGGAAGCAGTTTTTAGGCAATCAAAGACCCTTGCTAAAAACAAACGGGTTGGGAATTATAAATCAAATTTGCCTTGATTCCTCTTTTACTCATCCATAAAATGGGTCATCTGAAGGTAAGATGGTAATGCCTCCTGGCAAGGCATAGAGATCTCTGGATCTCCACCCCTGTGGCTTAATGTGGGGTACAAGGAAAGAAAGGGTATAATGCAAAAAGATGATTTCAAGGGGGACTATTTTCTTCTAAAAGATTTACTAATTTTCTTTTAATTATCACAGGACTGAGTACTCAGTGTAGCAAACATGGGGAAGGCAGAGGAAATAAGGAATATTTCGCTCCTTGAAAGACTGTGTGTCACAAGCATTTCCTTCATTGCAAGGTACACACACACTCTCCTGATTTCTGACTTCAGGGTACATATTAAAATAAACAATATTGGGGGATCCCTGGGTGGCTCAGCGGTTTAGCG